>NW_022436941.1:77687567-77837977 GCF_009761245.1 Sapajus apella
TTAAGCTTCTCATGTAGGCACCAGAGAAAGGTGAAATCTAACTTAAAGGAAAAAAAAAGAATACAGGATATGGGTGGAATAATCTCCAGAGAAACAGATAACATAAATAAAAAACAATTACAACTTCTGGAAATAAAGGAAAAACTTAGAGAAATGCAAAATTCACTGGAAAGTCTCAGTGATAGAGTCAAACAAGTAGAAGAAAGAACTTCAGAGCTTGAAGACAAGGCTTTTGAATTAACCCAGTCCAGCAAAGACAAAGAAAAAAGAATTTAATAAATGAACAAAGCCTCAAAGAAGTTTGCGATTATGCTAAACGACCAAACCTAAGAATAACTGCTGTTCCTGAGGAAGAAGAGAAATCTAAAAGTTTGGAAAACATATTTGAAAGAATAAATGAGGAAAACTTCCCTGGCCTTGCTAGACATCTAGACATCCAAATACAAGAAGCTCAAAGAATACCCGGGAAATTCATCACAAAAATATCATCACCTAGGCACAGAGTCATCAGATTATCTAAAGTCAAGATGAAGGAAGGAATCTTAAGAACTGTGAGGCAAAAGGCCCAGGTAACTTATTAAGGAAAACCTATTGGACTAACAGGAGATTTCTTAGCAGAAACCCTGCAAGCTAGAAGGGATTGGGGCTCTCTCTTTAACCTCCTTAAACAAAACAATTATCTGCCAAGAATTTTGTATCCAGTCAAACTAAGCTTCATAAGTGAAACAAAGATAGTCTTTTTAAGACAAATGCTGAGAGAATTTGCTGCTACCAAGCTACTGTAAGAACTGCTGAAAGGAGCTCTAACTCCTGAAACAAATGCATGTAATATACCAAAATAGAACCTCTTTAAAGCATGAATCTCACAGGACCTATAAAACAATGAAAAAAAAAAAAAAAAACCAAAAACAAACCACACACAACAAGGTATTCAGGCAAGAATTAGCACAATGAATAGATTATTACCTTACTTCTCAATACTAACATTGAACATTAACGGCCTGAATGCTCCACTTAACAGATACAGAATGTGGCAGAATGGATAAAAATTCACCAACCAAGTGTCTGCTATCTTCAAGAAACTCACCTAACACATAAGGACTCACATAAACTAAAGGCAAATGGGTGGAGAAAGATATTCCATGCAAAAGGATACCAAAAGCAAGCAGGAGTAGCTGTTTTTACATCAGACAAAACAGACTTTAAAGCAACAATAGTTAAAAAAGACAAAGAGGGACATTATATAATGATAAAAGGACTGGTCCAACAGAAAAATATCACATTATTAAATATATATATTATACATATATGTACCTAATACTGGAACTTTCAAATTTATAAAACTATTGCTACTAGACCTAAGAAATGAGATAGACAGCAACACAGTGTCAACCAATAGTAGGTGACACGGTTTGGCTTGGTGTTCCCACCTAAATCTCATCTAGAGTTGAAATCCCTACAATCCCCATGTGTCAAGGGAGGTACCAGGTGGTAGGTGATTGGATCCTGAGGGCAGTTTTCCTCATGCTGTTTTCACAGTAGTGAGTTCTCACGAGATCTGATGGTTTTATGAGGCAGTTTTTCCTGCTCTTTCTTGCTGTTTCTCTCCTGCCACCTTGTGAAGAAGGACTTGTTTGCTTCCCCTTCTGCCTTGATTGCAAGTTTCCTGAGACCTCTCCAGCAATGCAGAACTATGAGTCAATGAAACCTCTTTTCTTTATAAATTACCTGGTCTCTGGCAGTTTTTATAGCACTGTGACAACAGACTAATATAGTGGGGGACGTTAGTACTCCACTGGCAGCACTAAACAAATCATCAAGACAAAGTCAGCAAAGAAACAATGAACTTAAACTATACTCTAGGACAAATGGACTTAACAGATATTTATAGAACTTTCTATCTAATAAGTCCACAATATACATTCTATTCATCAGCACATGGAACATTCTCCAAGATAGACCATATGATAGGCCACAAAGCAAGTCTCAATTAAGCAAATGGAAATTATCTCAAGTACTGTCTTAGACCACAGGGGAATAAAATTGGAAATCAACTCCAAAAGGAACCCTCAAAGCCATGCAAAGACATGGAAGTTAAATAACCTGCTTCTGGATGATTGTTGGGTCAATAATGAAATCAAGATGGAAATTAAATTCTTTGAACTGAGCTATGATAGTGACACAACCTATCAAAACTTCTGGAATACCGCAAAAGCAGTACTAAGAGGAAAGTTCATAGCATTGAATGCCTACATACAAAAATCTGAAAGAGCACAAATAGACAATCTAAGGTGATACCTCAAGAACAAACCCAAACCTAGCATATGAAAAGAAATAACAAAGATCAGAGCAGAACTAAATGAAATTGAAACAAAAAAATACAAATGATAAAAGAAACAAAAAGCTGGTTCTTTGAAAAGATAAATAAAATCAATAGACTATTAGTGAGATTAACCAAGAAAAGAGAGAGGATCCACATAAGCTCAATTAGCAACAAAAGGGGAGATATTACAACTGATGTCACAGAAATACAAAAGATCATTCAAGGCTGCTAGAAACACCTTAATGTGCACAACCTAGAAACCTAGAGGAGAAGCATAAATTTCTGTTTTAGTCCAAGAGACTAAACCAGGAAGAAATAGAAACTCTGAACAGACCAATAACAAACAGCGAGATTGAAATGGTAAGAAAATATTGCCTGCAACAAGTCCGGGACCAGGTGGATTCACAGCTGAATTCTATCAGACATTCAAAGAAGAATTGGTACCAATCCTATTGACACTATTTCAAAATACAGGGAAAGAGGGAATCTTCCTTAAATCATTCTATGAGGCCATATACTACCCTGATACCAAACCAGGAAAGGACATAAAAAAATAAAACTACAGACCAATATTCCTTATGAACATAGATTAAATAAAAAAAACCTCAAAAAAATACTAGCTAACCAAATCCAACAGCATACCAAAAAAATAAACCACCATGATCAATTGGGTTTCATACTAGGGACACAGGGATGGTTTAACATCTGCAAGTCAATAAATGTGATACACCACATGAACAGAATTAAAAACAAAAATCACAATAATCTCAATAGACACAGAAAACACATTTGACAAAATCCAGTATTGCTTTATGATTAAAATTCTCAGCAAAATCAGCCTAGAGGGGACATACCTTAAGGTAATAGAAGCCATCTATGAATACCCACAGCTAACACTGTACTGAACAGGGAAAAGTTGAAAGTCTTCCCCCTGAAAACTGGAAAAAGACAAGGATGCTCACTTTCACCACTTCTCTTCAACATAGTACTGGAAGGCCTAGCTAAAGCAGTCGGACAAGGTAAAGAAATAAAGGCATCCAAATTGGTGAGAGCCCCATAGTGAAAGCAAGACTAAGCCAAAAGAACAAATCTGGAAGTATTACATTATCTGACTTCAAGCTATAGTCACCAGAACAACATGGTACTGGTATAAAAATAGGCACGTAGAGCCATGGAACAGAATAGAGAACCCAGAAATAAAGCAAAATACTTACAGCCAGCTGATGTTCAACAAAGCAAAGAAAAACATGAAGTGGGGAAAGGACCCTCTATTCAACAAATGGTGCTGGGATAATTGGCAAGCCCCATGTAGGAGAATGAAACTGGATCCTCATCTCTCACCTTATGCAAAAATCAACTCAAGATGGATTAAAGAGTTAAATTTAAGACCTGACATAATAAAAATCGTAGAAGATAACGTCAGAAAAACCCTTCTAGATATTGGCTTAGGCAGACTTCATGACTAAGAACATAAAAGCAAATTCACCAAAAACAAAGTTAAACAGATAAATATGTGTGACTTAATTAAACTAAAAAGCTTCTATATAGCAAAAGAAATAATTAGCAGAGTAAACAACCAAACCACCAAGTGGGAGAAAAATGTTCGAAAACTATGCACCCGACAAAGGACTAATATCTACAACCTGCAAGCAACTCAAACAAATCTACAAGCAACTCAAACAAATCAGCAAGAAAAAAAACAAACAATCCCATCAAAAGGTGGGCTAGGGACTTGAGTAGACAATTCTCAAAAAAAGATACGTGAATGGCCAAAACACATATGAAAAAATTGTCAACATTGCTAATGATTAGAGAAATGCTTATCAAAACCACAACGTGATACTGCCTTCCTCCTGCAAGAATGGCCATAAAAAAAAAAAAAAATAGATGTTGGCATGGATGTGGTGAAAAAGCAACACATTTACACTGCTGGTGGGAATGTAAACTAGTATGACTATGGAAAACAGTATGGAGATTAAGAACTTAAATCTACCATTTGATCCAGCAATCCCATGACTGAGTATCTACCCAGAGGAAAAGAAGTCATTATACCAAAAAGACACTTACACACATGCTTATGGTAGCACAATTTGCAGTTGCAAAAATATGGAACCAGCCCAAATGCCCATTAATCAATGAATGGATAAAGAAAATGCGATGTGTGTTTATATGTATACACACACACATATACGTATACATATATATGTGTATGTGTGTATATACATATATACCTACACCATGGAATACTACTCTGCCATAAAAAGGAACAACATGATGATATTTGCAACAATCTGGATGAAATTGGAGACCATTATTCTAAGTGAAGTAACTCAGGATTGTAAAGTGTGTCCTCACTCATAAGTAGGAGCTGGGCTATGAGGATACAAAGGCATAAGAATGATACAGTGGACTCTGGGGACTTGGAGAATGGGTGGGAGGGTGGTAAAGGATTAAAGACTGTAAATTGGTTACAGTGTACAATGCTCAGGTGATGGGTGCACCAAAATCTCAGAAATCATCACTAAATAACTTACTCATGTAACCAAATATACCTGCCTCCCCTAAACTTACTGAATAAATGAATAAAAGCATTCTACAAAAAGGAAACCTTAAAGACTGAGTTTCTAGCCATGATGGGATAGGAGGTCAGACAAGCCTCAATATGGTCCTTCCTTAGCAACCTTTAACCAGATTTCCTTCCTAAGGAGTAAGCAGAAACCAGCTCCAGAAAACAAGAAACAGACGACTCATTGCTTTATCATCTTAAGCCAATCATCTGAGGCTGTGACTAAACTCTATCTACTTTTTTTTTTTTTTGCAGTTTTACAATACATCCCTTGCTAAAAACCGACCACTATCTCGAGATCCGTTTTGGCTGACGGGTGGAGGATACTTAGTGATGATTTTTGTGTCCTCTGCTTTATCTTTTGACATCGGTGGCTGAAAACTCCATCCTCAGATTGTGCTAATGCCACCATTTTTTGAACATGCAACCCATTAAAGGTGCATGAAGCTCAATTGCCATGTGCATATATTTCTTTTTTCATAAATATTCATCACTCTTCCTTTAGCTTATTAAGTATGCATATTTGGCCACCTTGCTCAGCATAAATTCCTGTTCTTTACCCTTCCCTCAAAGTGCTTGCTCTCAGCTGCTGCTAGAGGCTTTGCTTCCCAACCTGTAGGATGGCCAGTCTACAGGCTGCAACCCTTTATGAGAAATAGAGCTCCTCTTTTCAAATTTATCCACCTAATCATTCTTAAGTTGGCACAATCCACACCTAGTTATTGCAGCTGTTATAAAAGAAACCAGTTGTCATTTTCATCATTCATCCTGGGAAATTTGTTAGCCAGATCCACCTTTCCTAGTTTTCCTATTACTGCAGGTGACAATTTTACTAAAATTTATGCCACTGTGCAACACAGATTTTTTTCTCCACCTTCCATACTGTTCCATAACAACTTCCCTACTGTTCTTTCAGCCTCTCTTAAAAAGGCCTTCTGAGGCCCTTCATGCATCCATTTCACTCTTCGGTCGTGTTGCAGATGCCACAAATTTCTGTTCTAGTTTTCTGTTGTTGTTGTGTAATAAAACTATGCCAAACTTAGTGGTTTGAAACAACTACTGTAGTTTGTTTATTTGTTTGGTTTTGAGACGGAGTCTCACTCTGTCACCCAGGCTGTAGTGCAGTAGTGCAATATCTCAGCTCACTGCAACCTCCGCCTCCTGGGTTCAAGCAATTCTCTTGTCTCTTCCTCCCGAGTAACTGGAGTTATAGGCATGCACCACTATGCTCAGCTAATTTTTGTATTTTTAGTAGAAACGGGGTTTCACAATGTTGGCCAGGCTGGTCTTGAATTCCTGACTTCAGGCAGTCCACCCGCCTCAGCCTCCCAAAGTGCTGGGATTATAAGTGTGAGCCACTGCGCCTGGCCTATTGTAATTTTTATATAATTGTGTGAATCAGGAATTTTAGAAGGTTGCTTAGGTGGGCATCACCTGGGGCTGCTAAGGCTGGAGAATCCACCTCCAGGAATATTTGTTTATTTGAAGATATGGAATTTTGGTGCTCCTTTACCTGGATATGGGTAATCAGTTTCTTTCCTTGCAGTATCTCGTTCTCTAGGGCTTCTTCCTCTTCCTTAGGCATTTCACAACATGGTGGTATCATGGTAGTCATACTTCTTATATGATGGCTGGTTTCCAAGAGGGAGCTTCATAATAATGAGTTATACAAGAATGAGAGTTTCAACAGGCATGAAGAGAGTTCTAATCAGTTAGGCTGGTGCTTCTGCCTTATTGTATTTATCACAACAATTAGAGGGGGCTCATCTAGACTTGAGATGGTAGAGAGACGCTCTGCCTCTTGATACAGTAGTGGCAAGATCATATTGCAAAAGAGCATATGGTTGGGAGTTGTGATTGTAAACACCTTTGGAAATGTGGCAGGCTGAACAGGGATGAAATTTCATTTTTCCCAAGTGGATAAACAGTTGGCTCAGTACAATTTATTGAACAGTCCATACTTTCCCATTCATCTGTAATGTCTGCTCTATTATAAATCATGTTTTTAAACAGAAGAGTTTATTTGTTTTGAATTCTCAGTGTCTAGGCCCGTGATTTGCAACTGGGGGCCATTTTGCAGAAGACATTTGGCAATGTCTAGAGAAATATTTGGTTGTCACAACAGATGTGCGTTTTGTGTGTAGGGTGCTACTAACAACCGGTGAGTAGAGGCCAGGAATGCTTTGCACTTAGCAGCATCCCCCAGAGCACAGGACAGCTCCCCACAACAAAGAACTATTCAGCCCCAAGTGTCAATAATGTGGAGCTTGAGAAACTATGGTCTCCGCCATTGGTATTACCCTATTAGGTTAGCCTTGATATCCGATAGGAGAAGTCACTTCCCTTTGTTTTTCTTTTTTAAGAATGTCTTATTTTTGGGCCTTTGCATTTCCATATAAATTTTAGAATCAGTTTATTATGTTTCTTATTTTTTTATAGTAATTCTATATCAGGTTTTTTTTTTTTTTATTGTACTTTAGGTTCTGGGGTACATGTGCAGATCACACAGGATTGTTGTATAGGTACATACATGGCAAGGTGGTTTGCTGCTTCCGTCCCCCTGTCACCTATATCTGGCATTTCTCCCCATGTTATCCCTCCCCAACAACCCCACCCCCTGCTGTCCCTCCCCTAGCCCCCCCTCCAACGGACCCCAGTGTGTGATGCTCCCCTCCCTATGTCCATGTGTTCTTATTGTTCAACACCCACCTATGAGTGAGAACATGCGGTGTTTTGATTTTCTGTTCTTGGATCAGTTTGCTGAGAATGATGGTTTCCAGATTCGTCCATGTCCCTACAAAGGACACAAACTCATCATTTTTTATGGCTGCATAGTATTCTGTGGTGTATATGTGGATATTTTCCTTGTCCAGTCTATCATCGATGGGCGTTTGGATTGATTCCAAGTCTTTGCTATTGTAAACAGTGCCACAGTGAACATTCGTGTGCATGTATCCTTATAATAGAACAGTTTATAATCCTTTGGATATATACCCAGTAGTGGGATTGCTGGGTCAAATAAAAGTTCTATTTCTAGGTCCTTGAGGAATCACCATACTGTCTTCCACAATGGTTGAACGAATTTACACTCCCACCAACAGTGTAAAAGTCTTCCTGTATCTCCACATCCTCTCCAGCATCTGTTGTCTCCAGATTTTTTAATGATCACCATTCTAATTGGCATGAGATGGTATCTCAGTGTGGTTTTGATTTGCATTTCTCTAATGACCAGTGATGATGAGCCTTTTTTCATGTTTGCTGGCCTCATATATGTCTTCTTTTGAAGCGTCTGTTCGTGCCCTTCGTCCACTTTTGGATGGGTTTGTTTGTTTTCTTGTAAATCTGTTTTAGTTCTTTGTAGATTCTGGATATTAGCCCCTTGTTAGATGGGTAGATTGCAGAAATTTTTTCCCATTCTGTTGGTTGCTGGTTCACTCTAATGATTGTTTCTTTTGCTGTGCAGAAGCTCTAGAGTTTAATTAGGTCACATTTGTCTGTTTTGGCTTTTGTTACCAATGCTTTTCGTGTTTTAGTCATGAAGTCCTTGCCTATGCCTATGTCCTGGATAGTTTTGTCTAGGTTTTCTTCTAGGGTTTTTATGGTGTTAGATCTTATGTTTAAGTCTTTAATCCAACTGGAGTTAATTTTAGTGTAAGGTGTCAAGGAGGAGTCCAGTTTCTGCTCTCTGCACATGGCTAGCCAGTTTTCCCAACACTATTATTAAATAGGGAATCCTTTCCCCATTGACAAGCAAATTTGTTAATGTGTGCAGTGCACATCTCGTGGGAGAAAAGTAACTAGAAGCAGTGGCTTAGAGTCCCGGCTTATATAAGGTCTTCAACAAAGAGCAATAAATTTTAGAGAAGCATCAGGACACATGAAAGCAGATTAAGGCTTCCAAAGGCAGAAAGGTGTGGGAAGGTAAATTTATGGGGAAACTAATAAAGTCTGCTCAGATGCCTCTGGTGCAGTCTCTAAGCTGATAAATGTTGTAAAGGAGAATTTACATGCTGTTTTGAGGCAGGAAAGAGGGAAAGATAGAAAGACCTTTTGTCTTTGTATTAATAATTGTCCTCCTTTTAAGAAAGCAGAGGAAAGACAGAGTACTTTTCTGTATTTGCTTCAAATGGTCTTTAGCTCCAAAGAATTATGTCAAAGAGGAGTATTTTGAGGTGACACATTCTGTTTCCTTCAATACTCTTGTTTGTGATTCTCAAACTTCCCTTGAACATTATAGACATTTTAAAATTCTTTATTTTTGCATTTGCTTTGAGATAACGTATTTAGTTATTTGGATAATTTTTTTTCTATGAATAACATGGACAAGATTTTTAAGCTGTTATTTTGGCTTAAGTAAATAAAAAATCAAAATAAAAGTCAACAACCTACTGCCTTTTATATCAACATTAAGAACTAGAATTCTTACATTGCTTTTGCAGTACAATGTAATGCATTGTATCCTTTTCTAACAAGCCTACAGAAAAAGATTATCTGTAAAAAATATGTATTCAATTACCTTTCTCTTCTTTATCAGGTATGGTGTAGAGTAGTTTTAAAAAATTAAAATTTATGCAGACTTTTAGGTATTAATCCAAGGAGTGATACTGTTGATATACAGGAAGGCTAGGAACAGCGGAGAGTGTAGAAGTGCAGAATAAGGACTCTGCCACTTTCTAGCTCCTTCCGAGATGGGTTTCTAGACTGAAGCTCCAATCTCAGTGTGAAGTGCTAGATATTCAATGGAAAAAAAGATTAATCTTTATTAGAAATAGTAATAAAAGTGAATATTAGGCCAAATGGTTTTTGTGTTAATATATTTCTTCCTTAGCAAGTATTACTGAGGATTTCTCTGTAAATAATTTCTATATACAGCTTACCATGTATAAATTTTGGCTGGAGTTAGGAGGCAGTAAGGATTTTAGCTGAGTGAAAAAAATGGCTTAGCCTAGCATATCATTAAGAACATCTTTGATCATGGACATCAATCACATGATGAGAGAACAAGATTTGTTTATTTATTTTAAAATTTATCACATATTCAGTTCCTGTTTTTCTCCATACATGTTATTTGATGGGCATAATGAATGAATATTATAAAGAAAGCCATGTTATTGTTGAGTACAATTAACCACGTGTAATAATTTGATTAAGTATGAGCTCATTTATTATCTGAATTTGTAACTATTGTATAAATTTTCAGGGACATAAAAGTGGAGACCATCATTAAAATATCTGTGTCTCCCACTGACTGCAGTAATAGAGAATTTCTTCTTGGGTTTTAGATTTCCTCCTTCTTCACCCCTGAAGCCATATCCAAAGAAGCTCCCATACCAAAAGGATGTTATTAAATTTCCAGAATGGAATGATCCCCCACCAGGCACTTCACAAGAGAACATCCCAGTGAGGCCAGTTGTGATGGTAAGTGCCATGACTGAAAGACCTGAGGGCTGGCAGCAGGGAGATTCATACATGAACTCCTAGACTTTGTCTGTCTTTTTGTGGTCCTTTATGAATAATAGTTTGAAGGTAGTTTAAAACAAAATTATACCTGCCAGCAGCTGAGAGACCAGTAACACAGAAAGACTGGCTCTTGTAGTTTTTCAGTCTAGTATGTAAATTGTTATTGTACTGTATTGTTTAGGGCAGCAGTCCCCAACCTTTTTGGCACCAGGGATGGGTTTCGTGGAAGACAGTTTTTCCATGGACCAGGGCTGGTGGGATCGGGTGGGGGTGGTTTTGGGATGATTCAAGTGCATTACATTTATTGTATATTTTATTTCTATTTTGATTACATTGTAACATATAATGAGATTATTATACAACTCACCATAATGTAGAATCAGTGGGAGCCCTAAGCTTGTTTTCCTGCAACTAAATGGTCCCATCTGGGGATGATGGGAGACAGTGACAGATCATCAGGCATTAGATTCTCATAAGGAGCACACAACTTAGATTTCCTACATTCACAGTTAACAAAAGGGTTCACACTCCTATGAGAATCTAAAGCTGTAGCTGATCTGACAGGTGGTGGAACTGAGGCATTATGTAAACAACAGAGAATAGCTGTAAATACAGATGAAGCTTCACTCACTTGCCAGGTGCTCACCTCCTGCTTTGCGGCCTAGTTCCTTATAGGCTATGGACCGATACCATCTGTGGACTGTGGGTTGGGGACCCTTGGGTCAGGGAATAATGACAAGAAAAAAAGCCTACATGTTCAGTAGAGATGCGACCATCCATTTTTTTCCCCCTGAATTTTTTATTTTTATTTTTATTTTAAATATTATACTTTAGGTTCTGGGGTACATGTGCCTACAAAGGACACAAATTCATCATTTTTTATGGATGCATAGTATTCCATGGTGTATATGTGGTTATTTTCCTTGTCCAGTCTATCGTCGGTGGGCATTTGGGTTGGTTCCAGGTCTTTGCTATTGTAAACAGTGCTGCTATGAACATACGTGTACATGTGTCTTTATAATAGAATGCTTTGTAATCCTTTGGGTATATACCCAGTAATGGGATTGCTGGGTCAAATGTAATTTCTATTTCTGGGTCCTTGAGGAAGCGCCACACTGTCTTCCACAATGGTTGACCTAATTTACACTCCCACCAAAAGTGTAAAAGTGTTCCTATTTCTCCACATCCTTTCCAGCATCTGTTGTCTCCACATTTTTGAATGATCGCCATTCTAACTGGCATAAGGTGGTATCTCAATGTGGTTTTGATTTGCATTTCTCTAATGACCAGTGATGATGAGCATTGTTTTCATATGTTTTTTGGCCTCATATATGTCTTCTTTTGAAAAATGTCTGTTCATGTCCTTCGCCCACTTTTTGATGGGTTTGTTTGTTTTTTTCTTATAAATTTGTTTTAGTTCTTTGCAGATTCTGGATATTAGCCCTTTGTCAGATGGGTAGATTGCAAAAATCTTTTCCCATTCTGTTGGTTGCCAGTTCACTCTAATGATTGTTTCTTTGGCTGTACAGAAGCTGTTGAGTTTAATTAGGTCCCATTTGTCAATTTTAGCTTTTGTTGCCAATGCTTTTGGTGTTTTAGACATGAAGCCCTTGCCTATGCCTATGTCCTGAATGGTTTTGCCTAGGTTTTCTTCTAGGATTTTTATGGTGTTAGGTCTTATGTTTAAGGCTTTAATCCATCTGGAGTTAATTTTAGTGTAGAGTGTCAGGAAGGGGTCCAGTTTCTGCTTTCTGCACATGGCTAGCCAGTTTTCCCAACACCATTTATTAAACAGGGGATCTTTTCTCCATTGCTTGTTTTTGTCAGGTTTGTCAAAGAACAGGTGGTTGTAGATGTGTGGCGTTGCCTCCAGGGCCTCTGTTCTGTTCCATTGGTCTGTATCTCTGTTTTGGTACCAGTACCATGCTGTTTTGATTACTGTAGCCTTGTAGTATAGTTTGAAATCAGGTAGCATGATGTCTCCAGCTTTGTTCTTTTTGCTTGGGATTGTCTTGGCTATGCGGGCTCTCTTTTGGTTCCATATGAAGTCTAAGGTGGTTTTTTCCAGTTTTGTGAAGAAGGTCATTGGAAGCTTGATGTGGATAGCGTTGAATCTATAAATTTCTTTTGGCAGTATGGCCATTTCCACAATATTGATTCTTCCTAACCATGAGCATGAACGTTTTTCCATCTGTTTGTGTCCTCTTTTATTTCCTTGATCAGTGGTTTGTAGTTCTCCTTGAAAAGGTCCTTTACATCCTTTGTTAGTTGTATTCCTAGATATTTTATTCTCTCTGTAGCAATTGTGAATGGGAGTTTGCTCATGATTTGGCTCTCTGTTAGTCTTTTTTTGGTGTATAGAAATGCTTGTGATTTCTGCATATTGATTTTATATCCTGAGACTTTGCTGAAGTTGCTTTATCAGTTTAAGGCAATTTTGGGCTGAGCTGATAGGGTCTCGTAAATATACAATCATGTCATCTGCAAATAGAGACAATTTGACTGCCTCTTTTCCTAATTGAATACCCTTCATTTTTTTTTTTTCTTGCCTAATTTCTCTGGTTAGAACCTCCAATACTATATTGAATAGGAGTGGTGAGAGAGGGCATCCTTGTCTAGTGCTGGATTTCAAAGGTAATGTTCCCAGGTTTTGCCCATTCAGAATGATATTGGCTGTAGTTTTGTCATAAAAAGCTTTTATTGTTTTGAGATATGTTCCTTTGTTACCTAGTTTATTCAGAGTTTTTAGCATAAAGTGCTGTTGAATTTTGTTGAAGACCTTCTCTGTATCTTTTGAGATAATGATGTGGTTTTTGTCTTTGGTTCTGTTTATGTGGTGGATTACATTTATAGACTAGTGTCTGTTGAACCAGGCTTGCATCCCTGGAATGAAGCCTACTTGTTCGTGATGGCTACGCTTTTTGATGTGTTGTTGCAATTGATTTGCCAGTATTTTATTGAAGATTTTTGCATCTATGTTCATCATGGATATTGGCCTGAAGTTTTCTTTTTTTGTTGAATCTCTGCCGCATTTTGGTGTCAGGATGATGTTGGTCTCATAAAATGATTTGGAAAGGATTCCCTCTTTTTGAATTGTTTGGAAGAGTTTCAGAAGGAATGGTGCCAGCTCCTCTTTGTACATCTAGTAGAATTCAGCTGTGAACCCATCTGGACCTGGACTTTTTTTGGTTGGTAGACTAATTGCTGCCTCGACTTCAGACTTTGTTATTCGTGTATTCAAGGTTTCAACTTCTTCCTGGTTTAGGCTTGGGAGGGTGCAAGTGTCCAGGAATTTATCCATTTCTTCCAGGTTTACTGGTTTATGTGCATAGAGTTGTTTGTAGTAATCTCTGATGGTAGTTTGTATTTCTGTGTTATCAGTGGTGATATCCCCTTTATTGTTTTTATTGCATCTATTTGATTCTTCTCCCTTTTCTTTTCTATTAATCTGGCCCCTCAAAGATTTTCAGTCTGTGGTTGGTTGAATCCACAGTTGCAGAACCCACAGATATAAAGGGTCAATTGTATATGGCAGCTGTTGCATGTTCAGATTGAGCAGATTTCTGTTAAAACTCCCTGTAATCCCCTTTTCTCGTATGTTCTATAATTTATTACCCTTCTTCTTTGTCTTTTCCTCCTAAACTTTGTTATTATTGCCAGTTGAGGGTAAGAAGGTTAGGGCATGGAATATTGTAGAATGGCTCCTGACCAAATATATGAACAAAGGTAGATTATTCTAGTCTTGGAAAACAGAAGCTCATTGTAGAATTGACTGCCTCTTTTTTTCACATTTTTTCCTTAAAAAATATCCCCAGTAGAAGACTACCAAGATTGAGGGAATGCTTAAAAAACAAACAAACAAAAAAACAACAAAAAAAAACTTCTCTTCCTTTTGCCATCTTCAGCTGTCCTTGTGGAGCCTCTTGCAGATGACTAAGATTTGGGGGCTGCTTTTGAACATTACACTTGTATTTTCTTACAAAAAAAGACAATTCTCAAAAGTAATACATTTTAATTTTATTTTCAACAATCCTCAATCTGTATAGTGTGTGAATTTACATATGTATTCCTTAATTTGGAATTAATAAAATTTTATTTCACTGCTATTTCACAGATTAGTTGAAATGTCCACAGGAAAAATTAGCTAGTTAATGCCATACTTATTGCCATAGCTCTTTTGTAATTCATGAATATTCATTTATAATGTGACCTAGTCTTAAGAATCGTTCTTTACTTCTCTGAGATCTATGCAAAGAAAGTTAATTTATATTTCTAATTATTATTTTAAATCAAATTTCAAGTAACCAAATCAAAGACATTTCTCATAAAATCACACCACTTTATATTGAAATATTTATTCTCTCTCTTTCTACCCTTTCTCCCTTCCCTCCCTCTTGCATCCTCCCTCCGTTAGAATTCTGAGATGTGGTACAAGCGTCACAGTATTGCTATTGGAGAGGTACCAGCTTGCCGTCTTGTTCACCGCAGACAACTAACAGAGGCCAATGTGGAAGAGATATGGAAGTCTATGACGTTATCATAGTATGTACATTTGATATTGAGAAATTTTAGAGATATTGTTTCCTGTTTTGCTACTTCCTCACTCTCTGCTTACTTAATTTTCTGAAATTATATATAAAAATCTCAACTTTGCATTATTTGCAGTTGTGCTTAGCAAACATAATTTAACTGAATTCTGGAGATTATCTCTTTCTATTTATTTAGTAGTTAAATTAGGAGTTTAAAAGCTCTTATGCTTTCTAGTAACACTGACATCTTAAGTGTAATAAAACACATAATAGAAAATGTGGTCTCTTAGTTATTGATGTACTATATGTATAAAGTTGACAGTCATACAGCAAAATTTTCTTTCTCATGAAGATATGCTAATAGTGGTTTCTTAGTGGATAAGTTAGTTTTTGTGTTGTAGTATTTTTACTTACAAAATTACTTTCTTGTTATTTGGTGTGTTACTAAATCTGTGAAGCAAAATGTTAGTAGCAAAAGGATATTTTTTTACATTTGTTTTATTGTACTATTTCTACCCTTTTTGCCTCATAAAGATTGGATAAAATTCATGAAAATAAAGCATTCTAAAGACTGATCTTTTGTAGTACCAGGCTTTTGAGTAAATGTAATCTTAAAGAAAGAACTAATTAACATAATTACTTATCTTTTAGTTTACAGAAGATTCTTGGCCTGGATTCCTTAGAAGAAGTTTTAGACATCAAACTTGTCAATTCAAAGTTCATCATCCATAATGTATATAGTGTTAGCAAGCAGGGAGTTGTTATTCTTGATGACAAGTCAAGTAAGTGCATAAGTATCATTTTGTTTCTTATTGACATAATATATTGGCTGCATAGGTCCGTCAGCTCCTGTTTGACCTTTCCCTAAACCCTGAATAAGTTTGTTCCTTCATTACATATATCCTTTCTAATACCTTTTAACAAATTGTTTGGATTAAGGGAATATCATAGAATGAATATATAGGAATGAAAGCCTCAGCACAATCCATCCGGAAGCTAGTGTGTTGTTAGTCACCTTGGGCCTTAAGGGGTTCTGGGAAAAATCCCTGAGAAGTGATTACATTCAAGATGTAACTAAGAGCCTGAGTCAGTTTTCAGGTGGGTCCTGGGGTCTGATTGCACGTAGAGTTCTCACTTAGATTTTTGTTTTGTTGTCTTTGTGTTAGATTCTCTGGGATAGTCTTGGTTCTTTTTAATAAGATAGTTTTTTAAATGTTGATGTTGCTTTAATTTTTTTATATTTCCCACACTAGGCCAGTTTACAAATCAGAAAAAAAAAAAAAAAAAAAAAAAAACAATAAAACCCAGGAAAAAAAGAACCATATAACAGCCACCTAACCTGGTTTTTGATTTGTAAAAATGTGGTTAGGGCACCTATAGTGGGTCACAGTCCCCACACTAATTTTAAATCTTCCTGTGGATTTAAAGGATTAGACCGGATTTGGATGGGCTCATTGATTTGTTCTTCCTTTAGTGCAAACCCTTGATGCTGGGAATTGGCTGGAACTTGATGACCTTTGGATGTGGGAAGATGGCATAATACTTTTTGAGTTTTTAAAAATATGATTAAATTTAGGGCTAGAGGCTCCTGGGAAGCAGACAGAATGTAGCAGAATAGCCTGAGCAGTGGTGAGAGGGGAAGAGGTTTTTCTAGGCCACGTTTCCTGACAGGAGCAGAACCTATCTTCAAACCTCAAACACTTCTCCTCCTTTTATAGTCCCTGTGTGAGGAATGGAGAACAATGAAAGACAAACAAGTTTGTGATGACTTTATGAATTGTTAGGTTATAAACAATATTTTATAACCAATATTTTATAAACAATTATAACAATATAAAATTAAGTTCCATAGAATCAGGGGGAGAGTATAGTCTTTGAAATACATTTAAAATTCTTCCACATTCTCTGAGTGCAGCAGATTAATACTTCTAGTTATCAGTTAGGTGACCAATCATCTTTCATTTTTAAGTAAGATCTTACGAGAGAAGAGAGCATTTAACAAGACTCTGGTTCACTAGATCTGACACAATTCAACAAGTGTCTTTGCAGTTTTAGAGAAGTAGAGAAGATGAAGTGGAAGCCTGAGTGCTTGCCCACCTCATCAGATGTCTGTGGCAGGGCCTGGAGGGAAGAGATTCTGTACCAAATGGTTTAGCTGGGATTTTTTTGTAGCAATGTTAGGTATCTATTATTTAAAGGTTGTCCTAATTCTAATAGCCTAACATTAATATGTCGTTTGAACTTTCTTGGCCTAAAGCATTCTGAAAATGGAAACATGTAAAATGATACTTACATTGGACCTACAGAATTACCCTTTTTAGGAGGCTCGTGGTGTTTGGCGAACTTGTTTCACAAATGTGTTTGATGACTAATATTTTTTCTTTTGTTTTTCTTTCTGTAATTCTTAAAATAATTGGTTTGTCTTTTGGTTTGTTTGGAGCAAACTATACATTTTTTTCTTTTTTACTGTAGCTTTAAAAGGTGCATTGTGTCCTTAGAGAAATTTGTAGGCATGATTTATGTAAGTGCATGTTATAACACTGCTGCCAAGGAAAGATTTTCATCTTTTAAATGTTCTAATTACATAAATTGATAATTAGCAGATATGGTTCATATTACCTGTGCAAGTAATACATTCTAATGCTACCGAGTATATATATTATTTCTTGAGCTGTATAGAATTGAATTAAAATCTTCTTTTTCTTTTTCTTTTTCCTGCAGAAGAACTTCCTCATTGGGTGCTGTCAGCTATGAAGTGTTTGGCAAATTGTAAGTACTAATTATCTGCCAGTTTTGTGAAATTAACAGAAATTAGTTCCCTAAATTAGAAAAAATTTCTGCTCAATGGTCTGAACATTGATTTGACACCCGTGAGACTGGCAGTTAATTATTTTGGGACTACTGTGCTTTTAGTGATAAATTTGTGACTTAGTGAAAGGACTGAATTCTAGAACAGCTTTGAAGGAGTTTAGTACTTCTACTTTCTAGTAGATTTACTCACACTATAGATAACATCCATACTAGTTCTAATTGCTTCATCAGAGGATAAAGGCTGATTTGGAAGGAGAACAACTTGCATGCAGAGAAATGAGAAAGACTGTTGCAGTAATTTGGATGTTAGATGAGAAGGCTTGGATTAGGGTGGACTCTGTGAGGATTTTTATAGGCATATGAAATCCATTTTATAGGCATGTGATTTCCATATCATTGAATATCATAGGCACTGTGAAGGCCTATGGATATCAATGTTGTTATAATATCTCAGAAACACTACAGTCTTCCGGGAGTTTTCAGAAGGCTTAACCCAAAGAAGGGATTCTGATGATTAATGGCTTAACCCCAACAAGTAATTTTGGTGGAAAGAGTTCTAATTATTTTGGCTGACTGATAACAGTGGTATTTGATCTAGAGTCTCACAGATACCACAAAGTAGTAGTAGTTTATTTTCTTTTCTTTTGCACAGGATTAGCATTACAGATATAGGTGTAAATTCCCTTTAAATTTGTGAATTTGTAGACCGTAAAATATGGGTTTAAATGGAATCAGTTTTGTGTGATTACAGAATGAAACTAAACTATTCAGCTTAATACAGGGAATCTTAGTGGTAATATATGGAACACGATCCTATGATTTTGAATAGCCTTTTGAAGATGAATGTTATTCATTCATTCTGTACTGTTCTTCTATATATGAATAGTAACATTAGTTTATGTGAAGCCCAAGATTCTCTGGGTTTAATTATTAAGATTTTCATTGGTTTTTGGTTAAAATTTTGGAACTTCTGTGATGTAGAATACTATGATCTTAGCTGGGGGAAGGGCTCTTTATTCTTCCTGCTAAGGCATTTGAAGTAAATGAAGTTTAAGTTACATCTTTGTCTAGGGTTGGCAATGATGTGATAGTATAAATGGGAAGTTAAATTTCCCATTTCTGAACTGGCAAACCAAGGATTTAGAAGTTGATCAGCTAGGAATGAACATAGGAAGCTAGAGTAACCAATCTAGCCTGCAATATGTTGTAAAGTATATAGTAATTTGTTTACGATGTTGAAGTTTCAATGATGACTGAAATGTAGTAAAGAACATAATTTTCCCTCAAACAATATGTGCACCTTAAGCCAAAAATCGTCTGCAGAAAGATTAGAATAACTGGAATTTCTTATCAATGGAGAGGAAAAATGTGAGGGGTAAATTAGTAAAGATCTTCATGTGTGTGAGGTGGCGTGATACTAGGTGGCAAGTGCAGGGGAAAAAGGAACATGTCTTACATATATCAAGCACAATGCTTTATGAGTGGTTGGTGTATCTGTAAAGATGTTTGTGTGTCAAACAAAGTTGGCCAAAGGGCAAGATTAACCTTTCGAATAACTTAGAAAAGTTATTATGTTTTCTGAAATTGCCCTTGATCCTCAAAATATACTTTGAGTTCACCAAAGTCAGACCTGTTTCTTGTCCTTTCTATCCTTAGCAAGTCCAGATTCCTTTTACCATCATCTAAAAGGGAACAGAAAGGATAGATTGATTGTATGGTATTTTGAAGACCTATTGCCTCCTACTTTGTTGATGTGCTGCTCACCTCTTTCTTTTCAGGACCATTTGTGTTTATTATCACACCTGTGTGCACATGGGCCCATATACGTTCTTTGTTGGTCGTCCTCAATGTTGGATACATAAATGTAAAACCAGGTTAACTGTGTTTTTCTTTTTTGTGCATGTTCAGGATTCAATAAAAAATAGATACAAAAAAAGTCAAAGGATTTGTTTTACAGAATCTGTCAGGAATAACATTTATTTAAAACAATTAAAAATATTCTTAAAATATTCTTAAAGTTCAAGATGACTGAGAAAGAAAAGATTATAAAAATATGGCTTCCTCTCATAGGGCTCACTGTGCACTGTTTTTTAAAAAAATTTTAAAAATTTTTGCATATTTTTAAGAATAATGATGAGATGTTCACAAAAGGGTACAGCAGCCTAGAATGAACCACCTACTTATCCTGGCAGTAATTCTAGGCAATGTGTATTACTTGTTGAGACATAGCAACCTAATTATTTTAATTGATTAAGCTTAGGATATGTCAGAGGAGGAGGCAAGCAAAATGACAGCTACCTTTGCTGTTGGATTCGTATGGTACCACATGCATTTCACAGTTTTCATTATTTTAACCAATCAACTTATTTTATAAGAAGAAACAAGAATATTGAAGGGTAAGAGAGTCTTTAAGGAGGCCAAAAAAGCCATTTGATCATGTTACAGTGACCTTGAAATGTAGGCCCCAAATGCTTGACTGTCCTTTTTAGCTTGATCCTCTTTCTTTAGTTGCAGAGATTCTGTAAGAAGAATTTGTTTCAATTTATCTTGGCTGCTCCTTTTGCTCCTCTGGGGGTAGAGGTCTATTTGGGTACCGTTGTTTAGTCTTCTGCTGGCCCAGAACTAGCCAATGCAGATGTGGTCCTTTCTTCCATGCTGTAATGGAAATAGAGAAGGCTGGCTACACTGTTCCTCATGGGACCACTTGCTATTTTCCTCAAGGTGCAGGCAGCTCCAGTTCATCACTCAACTTGGCAGGTGTAAATCTATGGTCTGTGGATGGATTGCCGGGGCAGTCGTTGCCAGCTCTGTGGAGAGCATTTCTTGTTCCTCTTTGGGCCAGACACAAGTGGATGTTTTTTTTTGCTTGTTGCTGGAGTAGGATATGGTTGGGACCAGGTTGTTTCAGGGTTTCAGGGGTTGCTTCAACTTTGCAGTATGACTTTGCTTTTGATAAGCTGTCTTTTGATGGTTGGTCAGAGATCAAATAGAGAGTTTATTATCAGAATGAATTTAAGTAAAATATAAAATCCCCTTTTCAGGATTTCTTTTTTTAAGTTTAAATATTTGTTAGTCTGAAGTACAGGCAGAAATTGATTATTTCACTCAACTCTATGACTGTAGGATTTTATAATATAGCAGTGATGAAATAATTAAAAGCTTTAAAAATTGCTTTATAACTTGTCTATTACATATGTGAGCTAATTGTTATCTTAGTCAATTATATTAAGACTAGGATAATATTGAATATTTCAGAGAAAATTATCATTGTTTACATTTAATAAAAATGTCTTTCGGAAGAATGTTTTTTAAGAAAGGTTTCTTTTAAAATGGAACTTAGCCAGTGATTTTCTTCATTGTTTTATAATAGATTTCAATTCAGACACAAAGCATATTTGTGTAAGCAAAATGTAAATGTCTATTTAATTAATATCAATGTGGAATGCCTATTTAATTAATGTCAATTTTCACCATAAAAACTTTTCTGTATATGTCAAATATCTGAATGTCTGTACACACCACACATATTCACAGAGAATAATACTTAGAGGTAATTACTCCATTAATGTTTCTTTTTCACTCTTTTTCAAAATAGGGCCCAACAGTTGTGATTTGAAGCAGCCTATGTACTTGGGATTTGAAAAAGATGTCTTTAAAACCATAGCTGATTACTATGGTCACTTGAAAGAGCCTCTACTAACATTTCATCTTTTTGATGCTTTTGTCAGTGTACTGGGTAAGTTGGAATATAATGAACATCTATGTGCATCACTGATATTGAATCATTTCATTTTTCACTATCTTGAGACTTCCATTAGCCAAAGCTCATGCCATTTTACAAATAAAAACTGATAGGGTATTTGGCATAGATAGAGTCTTGCTCTGTTGCTCTGTAAAGAAGTAAAAGAAAGTGTTTAAGCTCTATTATGAAACTCAAAGCAAAGAGTTTTTATTTCTTAAGAAAGAATATACTATGTTGCATATCATTTTTATTCAAAAGAGTATAACATTATTGGCCGAGGAGAATGTAAGTTTGACATTTACTTACATTACTATATTATTCTGGCTATGACTTCAGAATAGTCAAGTATGGAAGGTATATTTTCATTTAGAAATTGAATTTCTATTTATAGAAGAAACAGATTTTTGTAGGACTTTATAATTTGAGACATATAAATTAAATATACTAACTTCATCGTTCATTTAAACTTGTAGCTATTCCTCATATAGATTTATACTTTAGAATTTACACTGTGAAAGGAACATGGTAGAAAGGGAAAAAAAATCGACATTATTTTTATAGATCTTTCTGATATTTTTTCTTGGAAATCAGACTTTCTTACTCTTGTAATTGTTCAATAAGTATTATTGTTTTCTTGTCAAAAGTTTTGCTTTAAGGACCAAATTATTGTGTGGGTGTTATACTCTGTTAGGTAAAGTTGTTGGAATTAGCATACTTTTGTTTTTGAATGTTGTTGGGTTTATCCTTTCACTTTCCCTTTCACTTCTTTTCCATTGCTTACTCTTCTTCCTCCTCCTTCTCTATGTCTTTCTTTCATTTTGGAAACTATGGATGCTGCCATTGTATCATAACAAAATGTCAGCAATATATGAATAAGTTACTTGATCTCATGAGAAATACTTTGGATTTTAAGCTTTTGTGGATTTTCTGATAATAACAAAATACAACAATTGTTAATCATGTAAATAAGAGTCAGTGTTTTCAGACAGAACAATATTGGAACAAATTAAAGGATTAGGCCTATTACTGGGTTTTGAGACTACTGCATCTTTTTGGTATTTTGATTCCAATTAAGGAGAATTGGGGGCTCATGGACTTGTGAGCATCATGCATAATGATGCATATTTGCTGTTGCTAAGTATGCTTATGAACTAATTGGGTAGATTCCTATTATAGCTACTGTATTAGTCTGTTCCTGCATTACTATAAAGAAATACCTGAGACTGGATAATATGTAATGAAAAGAAATTTAATTGGCTCATGGTTCTGCAGGCTGTTCAAGAAGCATGGCAGTATCTACTTCTGGGGAGGCCTCAGGGAGCTTTTACACATGGCGGAAGTCAAAACGGGAGCAGGTGTCTTACATGGCAGAAACAGGACCAAAAGGGTTAGGAAGGTGCTACACACTTTAAAATAACCAGCTCTCACAATTGCAGCAATGTCACCAAGGGGGATGGTGCTAAGCCTTTAGAAACTGCCCCCATGATCTAGTCACCTCCCACCAGCCCCACCTTGAACACTGGGGATTACTTTTCAACATGAGATTTGGGTGGGGAAGCAGATCCAGACCATACCAGTCACTTACTGCCTTTATGCCAACTGGTAAAATAAGAGTTCTAAAGATTGTATTAAAAATAACTGCTTAGATTTCCTTCTAATTTTCTATTTTTATAACATTCCATAGTAAAATTATCTGTTTTGGAAACTTCTAAAAAACAAATTCCAATTTGTATCAGTTATATTTATGATGTCACTGCTCTATTCTGTCACAGTTGTTCATTTTGATCTCAGCTAAGAATGGAAGCTGACTGTTGAAAGCTGACTAAATTGGTATCAGAGTCAGCTGCCCTCTAATGTATCATCATTAGGAGCTTTAAGGTGGAATAAAGATGGGCACATTGGGGGAATTTATTGCCCTTAGGTATTAGCAGGAATAGACTAATGCATGTGGATGGTAATACATTAACCTTGCCTCGTGCAGTCCTGTTCAAGTGAATATATTTGAGATAACCTACATTGAAAACTATTTTCTTAGATCCTTAGGTAATAGAAGAAGAAAGAAGAAAGCCTTCTAGATACAGAAGACCATAGAATGTTTATGTTTGACAAAGATTATCTAACATAGCTATCCTGTTAGAGTGTGTGAGGAAAGGTAAATATCTAGATATGTAGGTTGGATCCCAGTGGGGTTGACACATCCTCCAAACCTTTTACTTACTTTGATTGGAATAGGATGTCAGTAAAGCATTTTAAAGCAAATAATAAGTCTACTTTGTGTAGAAGCTAAAAATTCTACAGCATTTTCAATGGAAGTGATGTTCAGTTTCGTTAATGAACTTCTTTTGAGGTTTCTTCCTTTGATTGTGGCATGGTTGGGCTTGGTGGCAAAGCTGTGTGAGAGCAGCTAGTCATCACTGATACATGAGACAGGACAGCTAAAGGTTTTTTAAAAAAATACTTGATAGTTTTTGGAGATGTAAGATTTATTTGTTACTTATAATAAAAAAATTATTTAATTTGGCTCAGCTATTTGACATACCAGTTTGACTTCATTGTAATTGATCTTCATTTCCAAAATAGCAATTCCTTGTAGTAAGATCAGAGCTCGGCTGACTCTTGACTGGGGTGATTGTGATAGAGGAGCATTCTTTACTCACACTCCACACCCAACCTAGAGTCCGTTGAGTTGTGTAGCATGCAACAATTTGGCATACTGAGGAAAAGAGGGAAGCATATAGGAAGCAGAAAAGGCCACAAGAGCAGGGTAGGCTGTTGTGGAAAATTGAGGGACTTGGAGGTTGTATAATCTGAGATCCCACACCATTCATCTGTGGATCAAATATGGTCCACATAAATTCACCAGGAATATGCCTGATTTGACCTGTGTTTTTAAAAAGAGAATTTAATTAAATTGCCAATTTTTAAGAAATAGGAGATTCACATAAGAATTCATATTTCTGGCTTTTTAAGAAAAATTAGAAGATCTGGCAGCTCTGGGCTTGAATTTTTGGTGGCACAAACTGCTGCAGCTGCATAGTGAGTGCTTCCGCTAGAAGCAGCAAGTGTTTAAGGGGCATGAACTTTGATTTGCCAAATCTCTAATACTCCTCATTGCTCCTCAGACTCTGAAGCCAAGTTCACTTGATTCTCTTCACTTATTTATTTCATTTGACTGTGTCCATAGGCAGTTGAGCTTGCAACTCCTGGTTTATTTGCTAGGAGACTAGAATATTGAGATAATAGCTCTTTGTTGTTTTCTTTCTCCGGAATGTTAAATATAGAAAATGCCATAGACATTCACTAGATTGACCATGCACTAGATCATTTAGGTTGAGATCTTCCCCTGTGATTTTTAACCTAGAAATATCCATAAGGTTAGGTTTTCCATTCATTGGGTCTTTTGTCTAGTTTAAGGAGACCCTCTGGATCTGTGAAATCTTTGCCTTATTACCACTCTGCCCTTATGTTCTTCAAGTTATGTCAGCGTCCCTATCCCATGGTAATTCTTAACGGAAAACAATTCTTTTTTTTCAGAGAGTGCCTAGTTTGTGTGCTTAACCAGATGGAGGGCCCTTGCCCATGTTATTCCAAAGTTCTTGCTGATGGTGCTCTCAGAGCCCAGGGCTTATGGCTGGAGCTTTTTGGTTTTTTTGTTTGTTTGTTTTTGTTTTTGATTTTTGAGATGGAGTTTCGCTCTTGTTGCCCAGGCTGGAGTGCAATGGCATGATCTTGGCTCACTGCAACTTCTGCTTACCAGGTTCAAGCGATTCTCCTGCCTCAGCCTCCCAAGTACCTGGGATTACAGGCATGCGCCACCATGCACACCTGGCTAATTTTGTATTGGCTGGAGC
Source organism: Sapajus apella (assembly GCF_009761245.1). Taxonomy (NCBI): domain Eukaryota; kingdom Metazoa; phylum Chordata; class Mammalia; order Primates; family Cebidae; genus Sapajus; species Sapajus apella. The sequence continues at coordinate 77,712,850 of NW_022436941.1, forward strand.
TTTTAAAGATACAGATGGGCCAAGGTAAGGATTTTGAATTACCTCAAAACAGAATGATTGCTGCCTACCATGATTGTTGGAATAAAGTGGAGTTAGATACATATTAAAAGTGGAAATTTAGGGGAAAACCTAGGTATTCCCTGGCTATTACTAAATTCGCGAACTATTTTTTAAGAGCATTGAGAATGATTTATTTTCAAGATTCATGACTGCACGTAATGTGTGGTCAGCAAGTGGTCACAAAGGAAATCCACTGTATATATCTGACTTGGAAGGAGAAAACGCTGATAGGACAGTGAGCTTGTTGGCTTCCTCATTCAGATTATGCATGCCAGTGCTTCTGTCTCCTTCTTGGCCCTTGCTTGGTCTCTAGGCAGATTAAATTCTTAGAAGGGTGCTGGTCACTCAGAGATTACAGATGTGCAAAAGTTGGCTTTTAAAGTTTATGTCCCATAATTGGATTTTTCACTGCTGCAAACTGTACTGTATGCCACTGTCTGCCATTTGCCCATGCCTGTCCTAGGTTGCCTTTTCTACATTTCCTTTGGGTAGTAGCTTTAAGTTCCTGTCTCACACACCCAACATTGGGCTTCTTGGGTTTGTGGGTGTAATTTGCCCTATACTAAAGGGGCACTATACTATTTATTTCTGAGGCATGATTTCAAATAAAATGGTATTTTATAGCCTTATTAGTGGGAAATTACTTTCAACTAGAATTCTGAGTAATTTGCACATATTGTTTATAACATGAAGGAAAAATGGCAAGCATTTCACTAACAAATAAAAGCCAAGCTCACAAGACTCTGCCAGAAATGAAATCCAAGAACACTTTCTTTATCATTTCTCCTTTCAGCTCACAAATCTACAGGCTGGTGATTTAGCCTGGGCAGCTCTTCAGGTCTCAGCTGGGCTCACTCCCAGGACTGCAGGACAGCTGGCTGTTGGTTGGGGCCTCCTAGGTCTGGAGGTTGACTGGGGTGACTCAGTTCTGCTCCACATATCTCCCTCCAGCAGACCAGCCCTGGCATGTTCTCACTGTGAAGGCAGAGCTTCTATTGGAGTACTTGCCTGCAGCTACATTTTTTTTTTTTCTCCAAGCCTCCAACATAGGCTTCCCAAGTCTACTTCACAGTTTCTCCACAAGAATCCAGTCATTTTACATAGAGTAGAGAGACAGTCTTTCAGATCCTCTTCTTGGCCAGAGGAAGTCACCAGAGTAGGGAAGGGAAGAAGAGTCGAGGAAGGCAGCAGTGCCAGCTCCTCTTGGTAAAGTGTGAACACTACTGGAAAGTACCTACCACAGAGTAGGCAGGAGAGCAATGTCAAGGGTGAACAGTCCAGGCTCTAGAGATAAGCAGACATGGATTCCAGTCTGGGCTTCTCCACTCACTGTGAGCAAATTATTTATCCCATAGCCTCAGATTCCTCAGAAAGGAAATGAGTTGATGCTATTAGTACTGCCTTAAGGCCATTGTGAAGGTCAGATACACACAAAGAGCTCAGCACAGCAGCTGGGACATAACAGGCACTCAAGGAAATGATGATTGTGGTATACTTAGGTGAGGACATAATGCAGGCTTTAAAAGGGATCCCCTGGCCCGTGGCTTATACTGCTGCATCAGGACAAGAACAGGGACAAACATTTCCCCTGACTTCTCTTCACTTCCAGAAGTCCACAGGCAATTTGCCCCAGTCTCCTGTCGCCATTATCACCACACTCACCTAAAATCCCAGACCTGGGCGTTGCCTTATCCCCACAGTTGTGGAGCTCTCAGTTCCCTAGGCCGACTGGTTCCATAGGGACCAAGGCTAGAGGTACCCCTGCTAGTTTGTCAGTGGTCCCTGGTGGCCAAATGTCCAAGGCCCTGGGCACTGAGCGCTCTGGAAGCCATGGATCCTTGAAGCAAGGCCTGTGCTGGGCACTGCAGGAGACAGAAGCCAGGTTGGGAGAGGCCACTGCTGTCCGGCTTTGGTCCTGTGGGCTCAGACACACCCATGGCTCTTAGGCAGGAGCGGGAGGTTTTGGGCAAACTTCCATGTGGCTGCTGGGCTTGATTTCGCAGAGGGAGCACTCTGGCCAGGTGGGTGGAGGCTCCAAGAGTTGGGGCAGAGTGGGACCAGGGCGCCTCTGCTCAGGATCCAACTGAGGCAGGTGGCCTGGCTGGCTGCTTGCGTTGCAGCAGCCTCTTTCCTCAGCATGCCTGTGGTGGTGGCATCAGTGATCCTGGTACCTGGAATGATGCCTGGCAGCCAGTTTGGGGTGAGGAGTGGCTTCCAGGATGCAGGCATGGAGCGCTCCAGCCAAATGTCACCATTGCCATGGCCCCATGTGCTCTGAGTGGCCTGGGCTGCCTTCATAGATGGCCTTTTAGTGCCCCTGGTGCCCCAGGCTCAGGCAGAGGGCGCAGTGCACAGGCATGCAATCTCATAGGGAATTAATGAAACAGCAACAAAATAGACAAATTGTTCCACTGGTTCTTTATATAGGTTTTTTCCATAGCTTTGGAGAGTGAGGGTGTCTCCTCATCCTCATCAACACAGGACATCATTCATGTTGAATAGTTTTGACATTATGTACACCAGGAATGGGTTTAATGAATAGGGAGATTCCCAGGATAGCCAGGATGGTTGCAAAAATGGCAAAGTTCAGATGGTGTGCTTTACTTATTAATCTAGGACAGTCAGCAGCCACCAACCAGTTTTCTGTTTTATGGGTAAACTCTGTGATCCTATAAATAAGGCTGGTCACAAGTCCAGTGAGATCCTAGAGTCCCCTGTTGACTGACTCTTTTGTAGTAGATGGCAAGAAGGAAAATAGCTATAATTGGAGGCCCAAGATAATGGACAATTTATTCTATGTAATAGAAGAGTGGTCCATTTGGCAATATCTGTGCAAACAGGACCCATATGATGCAAATAAGAGTCATCTGGATGAGAAATAACCTATAGAGTCCTCCTCATCACTATCCTTTCCAGAATCCACTTGCTGTCCCTGGCAGCTGATGGTATATTGTCAGTGCCTTCTTCATCTTCAGATCTGGTTTCCACATGATCCTTCCAGGTAGCTGGAGAGTCCTCCCTATCACTTACACTCTCCAGAGTCCACTCAGGGTCACATGAAGTCACTGACATGTGGGAACAATCTTCCTCATTTTTGCTGAGAAGATCCTCAGGAGGAGCTGATGAGTCTTCGTTGTTACAGCTGCTCTCATAGATGATGTCCAGAGGCTAACCATATTCATTGATTCTGGAGGCTGCTGTGGTCTTTCATGGGACCTTCTCCAATGCCCAGTAATGAGGAACCTGTTTTAATATTTCCTCAACAGGAAGGTTTTTGCTTACTTTGGAGTCTACTGTGACCACAAATGAAGTCTCCTCCTCTGACCTGTCACCTGGAGGCTCCACCAGGTCTTCAGTGTGAGCTTCAGTGAATTTTTTCCCAGGGTGTATTCTGTTATGTGACTAGATGTGGATTTTTTTTACCCACTGCTTGGGGTGGGCAGCAGATCTTCTGGACCATCAAAGACATGTTCTCATGTTTTCAAGGCAAAATTCTGAAGAAATCATAAAACTGTTCCCACCGCAAAATGTTCTTTATAAGTGGCTCATGTCTGATGCAGTCTTTTAACATTATCCACAATGAGGAGGTATTTCTGGAGGCTCACACCCTTTCAATAACAGAAGCACAGTATTCTGTTGGGTACAGATGTCTTCAGCAGTAGGAGTTCTTGCACTCATTTGTCTTCTGAGAGTGTTGTTGAAAATTTGAACACGTCTTTTTGGCTGTCAAAGTTAGTGAGCTGTGATCAGCTCCCAAGTGCTAAAGAACCCGTGGTTGCAGAGTTCCTGAGTAAGTTGAGTGCACCTTCAGTCTGTGGCTGGTTTTTATTTGTGTCTGCAGAATTTCTTTCATGGCAACCAGAGTTTTGGAAACTTCTGTAGCCTTTTCTGCTTTTTTGTTTTGGTTTGGTTTGATTTTTGGTTAGAAATGCCTTTCATTTCTGGAACAGCAATGCTCTTCAGGGCTTGCACAGGTCATAAAAATTCATGGAATCATGTCATTGCAGCAACATGGTAGACTATGTAAGAAAAATGCCCTGAAGAAGCAGTACAGAAGCTCCCTCCTCAGCAGTCAGGGACAGGGACAGGAGCTGTTTTTTCCTCAGAACAGGTCCCCAAGTCATCCCAAAGCTGCCTGGCACCCTCTCAGGTGGGTCCTGAGGAAGCCTACACAAGCTATTTATAAGTCTATAGTGATCACTAGGATAATCCGTAGAACTTTTAGGAAAGAAGTTTAAGACCTTTCTTCCACCATTTCAGCAGGATAAATTCCAACTGGATTAGAAAATGAAATGTTAATAATGCAAATAAATACATATTTATATCTGTATATAAAATACAGTTGATATTTGACTGGTGGATAAAAGACTTCCTAAGCATAAAAGTAAAAAAAGTCATAGAAATGCTATAGCAGTTTGAGACTCTTTATGCAGGAAAGGGCATTAATATGTGCATAGATGAATCTGTATCTAATTTTAAACAATTCCCAAAAGTGCCTGTTTCCTTTTCTTTGAATATCACTGGAGAAATAGTTCCTCTTGCTATGTCTTTTTTTAGGCAAGATTTTCTACTAATTGATGTGTAGTCTGAATCCTGGCTAAATATAAACCTTTTCTTTTTTATACCTGTTCTTAGTGAAAATGAAACTGTGACTTTTTTTTTTTTTTAATTATTACATTGGTTGGTCAAAAGCTACAATGAACTCTTCTAAGTTTCTTATCTGGCTGAACAAACAGTGGTCCCTTTGGCCTTTCTGGGAACTCCAGGCCCTCTCAGAAGCCTTCGTATTTCATTTCTTTTCAAAGCTCCCTAAAGGAATAGCTTGCTCTTGACATTGTACATGTCAGTGGAAAGATAAGGTCTACTTTGCAAAAAATGAAACATTTGTGTTTCTAATGATTTGGAAATAGAAATCTGATGTAGTTATTGGATATTGGGAAAGAGGGTGACAAAAGTAACACCCAGAGCACTTAACAATTCTGATTAATTCTACTTAATCTCTAATAATGTAGTACATTATATATTTTCATTAATTTTGATTGTATTTATGTGTGTCATAGGAACAGTTGGGTTTCCTTGAGTGATAAATTATTTATTCACTTATTCCACTTCAAGTCAGCTAAATGATTGTTTCCTTGGTTGAAAAAGTCTCACAGATTGATTGCACAAGTTATTTGGTTGAATTGTTTATGCTCATTTATTTATTTATTCTTATTTCACCAATGAAAATATCATTAAGTTCCTTGGTTTGTTGATCTGATTGTACCTACTTTGACAAATCATTCCCTTTCTGGACCCAGTTTTCTCCTTAAGTGGCAGTGATACCTGTCATAATTAAAGATATGAAAACATGAAAGTTAAATTATTGGGTAATAACGTTCCTCCTATCTTTTTTTTTATCTTGAAAAAGATTTTAAAAAAATTGAGATAGTGCATTAGTTAAGATGAAATAATCACATATTGATATCCAGCCAATTCTTCTCTCAAGTGATAGGAAGATTTTTATGTAAAACTACTTATGATAGACCTTAATGATCTATAATTAGAGAAAGAACTGTTATATCATTTGGATATGCAAGAAACAAGTTACCTTTGGGGCTACAGAAGCCTTTGTCTTTTTCTCAAAAGAAGGAAGAATCAGCATTTTGGTGAGGATATTGAGATTGTAGAAATGATGAAGGTGAAAAAGTTATTCTAAGCTTATGTTTAGCAAAATGAAATGAACCCAAATAATAAAACAGTTACAACATTGAATCTCTTTGGTTAAAAAAAAAAAAAAAGAATGCTAATATTCTTCAGAACTTCTTAAACCAGAACCAAAAAAAAAAAAAAGGAAACTTTTAAAAAATCAGTAATAGTTTGTGATCTTGAAGGGCTTCAAAGTATTTGATGAAGATGTTTCTTGAACTTATCTGTAGACCTTCTTGTGTATTTAAAAGCTAAGTTCTCTTGTAATAATTTCCCCCCTGAATTCTGTAGTATACCTTTGTCAGTAAAAAACCTAATATTTCAGATTTGGCTAAATAAATGCAGTACTCATATCCAACTGAAAGGGAAATATAACATTATTTAATAAATATGTTACATATAAATATTAATAAATTTCTATCTTATATGGTAGGTTAATAAAACAGAACAGATTAAGCAGGGGCTTAGAAACATAAACAAATATAAACAAACTTTACAAAACTGAATGGATTAGCTGAGTGTGGGGGCACACACCTGTAGTTCCACCTCCTTGGAAGGCTGAAGCTGGAAGATCCCTTGAGCCCAGCCCAGGCAACAAAGCAAGACCCTATCTCTTAAACAAAACAAAAATGATTGGAGGAAGACGTAAAAACTAGAAAAGAGAGCATAAAAAAACAAAAACAAAAGAAAACCTCACAGGAATTAAAGTGATTTTTTAAAAGTTGAGTTGTTCATTTATTGACTATGGTCATGACCACTCTAAAGTTAGAAATGATAAAATCAAGGCTCAGATGGAGAAATGCATGATGCTGTTTTTTAGAACCATGCTCAGAAAGATATGGTGAGTTTAAAGAAACAAGTTCAGACTTCTGTTGTCCTCTTTTTTAGGAGTGAAAGAGAAAGGAAGGAAAGATTTATAAAGGCGCAAATCCCCTTTATTCCCTAGACCACAGAGGTATAGCAGAGAATTATTCCTGTAAACCTTGAAAACTGAAAGTGCAACATAGCTGCAATTTGTGACTATGTATCACTGATACAAAGGACTTAACTGTTTAAAATGCATCAATAAGTAATCTCTTGTTTGGTCATGCAGTAATGCTTAAAACCTCAGAGCCAATTAATGGCAAAACAATGACCCTACATCTGTAATATATATACATATATAACAGTCTTTTTTCATGGTCTGTCTTAGTTCATCTCATTTTGAGGACATAGTTGTTGAATGATTTCTGTGTCTCTGTGACATTATATTAAGTATTCAAATGCAGACTTAAAAAAGTAACTTCCTTTTGAGAGGCCGAGGTGGATGGATCACAAGGTCAAGAGATCGAGACCATCCTGGCCAACATGGTGAAACCCCATTTGTACTAAAAATACAAGAATTAGCTGGGCGTGATGGTGTGCGCCTGTAGTCCCAGCTACTTGGGAGGCTGAGGCGGGAGAATGGCTTGAACCCAGGAGGCAGAGGTTGCAGTAAGCCAGGATCACACCACTGCACTCCAGCCTGACGACAGAGAGACTGTGTCTCAAAAAAAAAAAATTTACACTTTCTTTTGTGTATGTTATATTAATCTTCCTGGGACAGATCATTCTCTATTATCTGTTGATCTCCTTGGTGCTTCCATGATATCCCCTTGACACATCTCTATTGTTGTCTTCACGTTGCTTTATGATGGCTTCTTCACCAGACTGTGAGCTTCCTAGGAACAATATCTTTGTCTCACTAAGTTTTGGATTCTCAGATCCTAACACAGTCTTAGAGAACATTTTATGCTCTTTTCAAACATTTGTTGAATGAATACATTAATGATTCCCAAGGATATATTTCAAGTGGTAACCCGTCTCCTAAATTCCAGTACTGCTATCCTCATCGACCTGTTGAATATTTCTATGAGTCAACTATCTTTCACAAACCCAAACTGCTGCTCTGCTATGACAAATCAGCAGCCCCTTGTGGCTCCACTGTTTTTGAAGTAGGCCCCCTTAAAGCTGAAGATTCACAGTTTATTTGTTCATAATTGCTCTATCTTAGCACCCTAATTTAAAATGTGTTTTTGTTATGCAGATTTTATAAGGGTCAAATCAGTCTTCAAACCGATCTAGAGAAATTGAAATCTCACAATGAATATCTCATGAGAAGAGAAGCATAATGAAGACTACAAAAAAGCAATGCATTTTAAAAGTAGCATGTAGCTCTTGTATGTGTATAGCACAAGAGAGACTTAGAAGAGTGACGGTATCTCCCAGGTGTCACACTTTTATTTTATATCCTTCAGTTATAGTGGCAATGATGGAAACCATAGCGATATCATTGACATTTTTAGAGTTTTCATAACACTATTCTTAGCCCACATTTGGTCTTGCATTTCCTCAGACCTTTCACCAAATTTCTTTTAAACAAATTTTTAAATTTTATAACAGTCTCCAGTTTATAAGAACAGCTGTAGTATAGTCCAAAGAACTTTTTTTTCTGAACCACTTGAAAGTAAATTGCCAATCAAATGTTCTATCACCTATAAATTCTTCTATGTGTTTTTCCTACAAACTAGGTCACTCTCCTACAGGACCAACATACAAGCATGAAAATTAGGAAAGTAACACTGATTAATTACTATTAGATCCCATTCAAGTCTGCCAGTCATTCCAAGGTTCCTCAGTTTTGGTTTGTCTGATGTTTCCTCATGATTCAATTCAGATCTTGCATTTTTGGCAGGTTATAACAGACATAATGCCATGTTATTCTCATTATGTCCCATCAGATGTACACAATCTTTTGTCCCATTACTGGTGATGTGCGCTTTATCACTTGATAAGGTGATTGTATCTGTCAGGGTTGTTCACTTTGTAGTTATACTTTTTCTTTTTATAATTAATTTTATTTTTGGGGGTGATGACTTTGAAAAATATATTAGTAACTTTTCCCACATTAAATGTTCAATTTACTTAGCAATATGGACTCCTGACTTTGTATTTTATTCACTGGGTAATAATTCATTGCCTGATGCTCAAACTGTCTTAGATTTGGCCAACCTGGCCCCTCTGTCAGTTTGCCACTTCCCCATCATTCTTGGACTACTTTCTTTTATTATTTTCTTACAGTCTCGCTCTGTTGCCGAAGCTGGAATGCAGTGGTGCCATCTTAGCCCACTGCCGCCTCAAACCCTTGGGTGTAAGTGATCCTCCTGCCTCAGTTTCCTGAGTAGCTGGGATAACAGGCACTTGTGACTATAGCCGGCTAATTTTAAATTTTTTTGTAGAGAAGGCTCTTGCCACGTTGCCCTGGCTGGACTTGTATTCTTGGCTTCAAGCACTTCTCCTGCCTTGACCTCTCAAATTACTGGGATTACAGGCTTAAGACACTGTGCCCAGCCATGTTTTTTTTTTTTACATTTTGATATTTCAGGCTCATCTTGTACATGCTTTTTTTTTTTTCTTGGAATCATCATTTTGGGGTATTGCTCATGGAAAGAACAAAATTCTTAAACAACACTAAAAAGTGACCCTGCAATTTGATTTTCAAACTTCCATTAAATGTAGTATTTGTGGGGACGAATGTGGTTAAATTGGCAAAACAGTAATATAAGACATCTATGTGTCCACCACTATGATTTACATTGTTTCTGTGACATCAGTGTGTTTACATCTAGAAGCAGAATTGTTAGATTGTTTGGTATTTACTTCATTACTAGGTCTAGCAAATTGGTTTCCAGAGTAGGTACAGCAATTTATATACCCGTTAGTAGTATATTCCTGTAAGTATTTTCTTATCAATTTTTGATTTCTTCAATTTTCTGGTCTGATGGATGTGAAAAAAAATCTAACTGCTGTTTATATGTCATGAGGGTTTTTTCTTGGATAAAATACTTTTTCTATCCATTACTCAGTTTTTGGTGGGGAGGGGAGTTTCTTTTTTTGTCATTCTAAAAATACATTCTGGATATAATCTTTTGCACCCTAGCCTCAAAAATACTTTCTAGTCTGTGGCTTATCTTTTTATATTAATGAAAATATAAAGAACTTCTGTATTTAAGTCAAACTTACGTGTTTTACTTAAAAAAAATCTGTATCATTCAGTCGCGAAGTGATTGTGCACTTCCCATATTTTAGGTTTTTTTTTTTCTAGTTTTCTAATTTCACTTGATTCATTTAGTTTATTTTAAAATTAACTTTATTGATGTATAATTAATATATAATAATGTATAATATACACTAATTTTATAATCTTAAGTACAGTTTGGTCAGTTTTAATAATATATGCTTTTGCAATTACCATCACAATTAATATACAGACCATTTCCATCAACCCTAAAGGTTTACTTATACCCTCTCTTGGTCAGCCCTCTACCCCATCACTGGCACCAGACAACCCAGAATTAGAAACTTTATGGTTAGTTAGGTTTTCTTTTTTTAGTTTCATACAAGTGGAATTATACAGTATGTATCGGGGTTTTTCTGCTCAAAATAATGGTTTTGAGATTTTTTCATGTTAGTGCACATCAGTAGTTTGTTGCAAATACCAGCAGTAGTTTTATTGCTAAATAGTCTGTTGCCTGGATATATCACAATTTGTTTATCTGTTCACCTGTTTAGGGACATGTGGATTCTTTCCAGTTTTGGGCTCCCATGAACATCCATGTATAAATTTTTAGATGAATATTTATCTTTATTTCTTTTGGATAAATAGGAGTTGAATTTCTGGGTTACATGGTGAACTTACATTTATATTTACAGGAAGTACTTTTTTTCTGAGGTAGTCTTGCCATTTTACATTCCCACCAGCAGCGTATGCGAGTTCCAGTAGCTCTACATCCTTATTACCACACTGCATTGTTAGTCTTTAAATTTTTGCTACCCTAGTGGGCGTCTAGTGGTATGGCTTTGTAAATTTGCCGTTTCCTCATGACTGGTAACATAGGCATCTTTTCATTTGCTCATACATCATTCATAGATTTTCTTTTGTAAAGTGTCCATTCAAATTTTCTCCCCCCTTTTTAAAAAATACTTTTAGTTCTGGGTTACATGTGCAGAATGTGCCAGTTTGTTACATAGGTATATACATGCCATGGTGGTTTGCTGCCCATCAACCCATCATCTGCATTAGGTATTTCTCCTAATGCTATCCCTCCCCTAGTCTGCAACCCCATGACAGGCCTCAGCATGTGATGCTTCCCTCCCTGTGTCCATGGGTTCTCATTGTTCAGCTCCTACTAATGAGTGAGAACATGTAGTGCTTGGTTTTCTCTTCCTGTGTTAGTTTGCTGAGAATGAGGGTTTCCAGTTTCATCCATGTCCCTGCAAAGCACATGAACTTATCCTTTTTTATGGCTGCATAGTATTCCATGGTATATATGTGCCATATTTTCTTTACCCGGTCTATTACTGATGGGCATTTGGGTTGGTTCCAAGTCTTTGCTATTGTGAACAGTGCTGCAATAAACATACGCCTGCATGTGTTTTTATAGTAGAATGATTTCTAATCCTTTGAGTATTTACCCAGTAATGGGACTGGTGGGTCAAATGGCATTCTGGTTCTAGATCCTTGAGGAATCACCACACTGTCTTCCACAATGGTTGAACTAATTTACACTCCTACCAACAGTGTAAAAGCATTCCTATTTCTCCACATCCTCTCTAGCATCAGTTGTTTCCTGACTTTTTAATGATCGCCATTCAAACTGGTGTGAGATGGTATCTCATTGTGGTTTTGATTTGCATTTCTCTAATGACCAGTGATCATGAGCTTTTTTTCATATGTTTGTGAGCTGCATAAATGTCTTCTTTTGAGAAGTATCTGTTCATATCATTTGCCTACTTTTTGATAAGGTTTTTTATTTTCTTGTAAATTTTTTAAAATTCTTTGTAGATTCTGGATATTAGCCCTTTGTCAGATGGATAGATTGCAAAAGTTTTCTCCCATTCTGTTGTTTGCCTGTTCACTCTGATGATAGTTTTTTTGCTGTGTAGAAGCTCTTTAATTAGATCCCATTTGTCAATTTTGGCTTTTGTTGCCATTGTTTTGGTATTTTAGTCATGAAGTCTTTGCCCATGCCTATGTCCTGAATGGTATTGCTTAGGCTTTCTTCTCGGGTTTTTATGGTGCTTGGTCCTACATTTAAGTCTTTAATCCATCTGGAGTTAATTTTTGTATAAGGTGTAAGGAAGGGGTCTAGTTTCAGTTTTCTGCATATGTCTAGCCAGTTATTTTCAATAGCATTTATTAAATAGGAAATCCTACCTCCATTGCTTGTTTTTGTCAGGTTTGTCAAAGATCAGATAGTTGTACATGTGTGGCATTATTTCCGAGGCCTCTATTCCATTTCATTGGTTTACATATCTGTTTTGGGATTGGTACCATGCTGTCTTGGTTACTATAGCCTTGTAGTATAGTTTGAAGTCAGGTAGCATGATGCCTCTAGCTTTGTTCTTTTTGCTTAGGATTGTCTTGGCTATATGGGCTTTCTTTTGGTTCCATATGAAATGTAAAGTAGTTTTTTCCAAATCTATGAAGAAAGTCAGTGGTACTTTGATAGAGATAGCATTGAATCTGTGAATTACTTTTGGGCATTATGGCCATTTTCATGATACTGATTCTTCCTATCCATGAGCATGGCATGTTTTTCTGATTGTTTGAGTCCTCTCTTACTTCCTTGAGCAGTGGTTTGTAGTTCTTGAAGAGGTCCTTCGCATCTCTTGTAAGTTGTATTCCCAGGTATTTTATTCTCTTTGTAGCAATTGTGAGTGGGAGTTCATTCATGATTTGGCTCTCTGTTTGCCTATTATTGGTGTATAGGAATGCTTGTGATTTTTACACATCAATTTTGTATCCTTAGACTTTGCTGAAGTTGTTTATCAGCTTAAAGAGGTTTTGGGCTGAGATGATGGGGTTTTCAAAATATACAATCATGTCATCAGCACGAGACAATTTGACTTCCTGTCTTCCTATTTGAATACCCTTTTTTTCTTTCTCTTGCCTTATTGTCCTGGCCAAAACTTCTAATACTATGTTGAATAGGAGTGGTGAGAGAGGGCATCCTTGTCTTGTGACAGTTTTCAAAGGGAATGCTCCCAGCTTTTGCTCATTCAGTATAATATTAGCTCTGGGTTTGTCATATATACCTCTTATTTTTTGTAGTATAGGTCTCGGCAACAAATTCTCTCAGCTTTTTCTGTTCATTTGTTTCTGGTGGTAAGTGGTGGGGATAGTCTTTGTTTTGACTGAAGTTTGAAAGGTATTTTCAATGGTTATAGAATTCTAAGTTGCTAGGTTTTCTTCATTCAGCACTTTAAAGATTTCAGTATCTTGTCTTCTGGCATGAATAGTTTTTGATGAAAAGTCTTATTATTTTAATTTTTGTTCCTTTGTTCATGTGTCTTAATATCTGAATACATTTGAGACATTCTCTATCACTAATTTTTTTATAGGAATTTAATTGTAATATACTCTTATAGTTTTCTATGTTTATTGTCCTTTATTCACTAAATGTCTTTGATTAGCTGATTTATAGATTTCATTAAATTTGGAAATTTTTTGGCCATTGTTTCTTCAAATATTTTTTCTGTGCCTACTTTCCCTTTTCTAATTATATATATGTTAGATCACTTGAAGATTTCCTATATGTGGCTCTGTTTCTTTTTTCTTTTTTTTCTCTTTGCTCCTATTTTAACTAATTCATATTACGATGTATTCAAGTTAAAAAAATTTTTTTTTCTTGCTGTGTTTAATCTGCTTTGGTTCTCAGTCTAGTTAATGTTTTCATTTGAGACAGGATTTTTTATTTTAAGAAATTCCATTTGTTTCTGTTTTATATCTTCCATTTATTTAACACATGTGAACACAGTTAGAAAACCTTCGTTGATATCCTTTTCTGCTAATTATTTTTAATCTCTGTTGTTTCTGGATCTTTTAAAATTGATATTCTATTGATTCTTCTTTTGTATATTGGTCACATTTTTCTGCTGCTTGGCATGTCTAGTAATTTTAATTTGACATTGAACAATGAATTCTTCATTGCCAATTGCCTAGATTTGGTTGTCTTTCTTTAAAGAGTGTTGGGCTCATTCTGTTAGTCAGTTAATTTACCTGTGTTTCTGTTTGCCCATTTGTATCTTATTTTTAAAGCTGTTGTTAAGACAGAACTACACAGCGGCACTGAGGTTTGTGGCGCTTTTTTTTTTTTTTTTTTGCCCTGGAATCGACGATAGACTGGATAGGGAAAATGTGGCACATATACACCATGGAATATTATGCAGCCATCAAAAACGATGAGTTTGGGCCCTTTGTAGGGACATGGATGAACCTGGAAACCATCATTCTCAGCAAACTGACAGAAGAGCAGAAGATCAAACACCGCATGTTCTCACTCATAGGCGGGTGTTGAACAATGAGAACACATGGACACAGGGAGGGGAGCACTACACACTGGGGTCAGTTGGGGGGAAATAGGGGAGGGACGGTGGGGGGTGGGAAGCTGGGGAGAGATAGCAGGGGGAGAAATGCCAGATGTAGGTGATGGGGAGGAAGGCAGCAAATCACACTGCCACGTGTGTTCCTATGCAACAATTTTGCATGTTCTTCACATGTACCCCAAAACCTAAAATGCAATAAAATAAATAAATGGGGGAAAAAAAAAGACAGAACTACACTGGTCTTTACTTAAGGGAAGATGTAGCCTCGATACTGAAGCATGCCCCTTCTGGGCTTTCTAATGAATACCCACAGCAATCGGCAGGGTTCTTTTATTATGAGGGCTCTGGGAATTGTTTAGCTTATAGGTCACTGGCAATTCTTTCTGTGACTTCATTGAGTTTCATTTTATACATGTGTATATAATTCAGTATTCCTCAAAGTTTCAAGGGGATTCCTATGCATATTTTTGGAACCATTTTTGTGCATAGTTCCTTCACTTGGACCTCTGTTTCAGAATATCCAGCTGATTCAGCTGTGTAGAACTCCTGTCTTTGTCTCTTCCATTCAGCCAGAATTCCATGCTTGAGATTCCCATCTCTCATCCATGGCTTGCAGGGTCCCTCTAGGCAGAGTCTTAGGATGATTTTAGTGCTCATTTGTCTTTTTACCTTTTTCAGGGATTATGGTCCTGTACTGATGACCTTCACTTAGAAACAGCTGTTTTATAAAATTTGTCCTGTTTTCTGTTGTTTTTGGAGAGAGGGCTACTTGGTTCTTGTTATTCCACTATGATTGGAAACAGAATTTCTTAGGTTTTAATAAAGTAAGAAATTGTCGTTTAATTTTTTTGTTACATATGGTCATCAAATTGTTCCAACACCGTGCTTTGAATACAGTATGCTTTTCTTAGTGATCTGTAATGTCAGTTCTGTCATATATCAAGTTCTCTCACATACATACTTAGGCCAGTTTTTTTTATTTTTCCTTTTATTTTTGGTTTTTATTTTTATTTTATTTTATTATTTATTGCATTTTAGGTTTTGGGGTACATGTGAAGAACATGCAAGATTGTTGCATAGGTACACACATGGCAGTGTGATTTGCTGCCTTCCTCCCCATCACCTATACCTGGCATTTCTCCCCATGTTATCTCTCCCCAACTCCCCACCCCCTGCTGTCCGTCCTCTGTTTCCCTCTGACAGACCCCAGTGTGTAATGCTCCCCTCCCTGGGTCCATGTGTTCTCATTGTTCAACACTCACCTATGAGTGAGATTATGCGGTGTTTGATTTTCTGCTCCTGTGTCAATTTGCTGAGAATGATGGTTTCCAGGTTCATCCATGTCCCTACAAAGGACACGAACTCATTGTTTTTGATGGCTTCATAATATTCCATGGTGTATATGTGCCACATTTTCCCTGTCCAGTCTATCATCGATGGACATTTGGGTTGGTTCCAGGTCTTTGCTATTGTAAACAGTGCTGCAGTGAACATTCGTGTACATGTGTCCTTATAGTAGAACAATTTATAATCCATTGGATATATACCCAGTAATGGGATTGCTGGGTCAAATGTAATTTCTATGTCTAGGTCCTTGCGGAATTGCCACACTGTCTTCCACAATGGTTGAGCTAATTTACACTCCCACCAACAATGTAAAAATGTTCCTGTTTCTTCACATCCTCTCCAGCATCTGTTGTCTCTAGATTTTTGAATGATCACCATTCTAACTGGCGTAAGATGATACCTCAATGTAGTTTTGATTTGCATTTCTCTAATGACCAGTGATGATGAGCATTTTTTTCATATGTTTGTTGGCCTCATGTATGTCTTCTTTTGTAAAGTGTCTGTTCATATCCTTCGCCCACTTTTGAATGAGCTTGTTGTTTTTTTTCTTATAAATCTGTTTTAGTTCTTTGTAGATTCTGGTATCAGCCCTGTGTCAGATGGGTAGATTGCAAAATTTTTTTCCAATACTATTGATTGCCAATTCACTCTAATGACTGTTTCTTTTGCTGTGCAGAAGCTGTGGAGTTTGATTAGGTCCCATTTGTCTATTTTGGCTTTTGTTGCCAATGCTTTTGGTGTTTTGGTCATGAAGTCCTTGCCTATGCCTATGTCCTGAATGGTTTTGCCTAGATTTTCTTCTAGGGTGTTTATGGTGTTAGGTCTTATGTTTAAGTCTTTAAACCATCTGGAGTTAATTTTAGTGTAAGGTGTCAGGAATGGGTCCAGTTTCTGCTTTCTGGACATGGCTAGCCAGTTTTCCCAACACCATTTATTAAACAGGGACTCCTTTCCCCATTGCTTGTTTTTGTCAGGTTTGTCAAAGATCGGATGGTTGCAGATGTGTTGTGTTGCCTCCGAGGCCTCTGTTCTGTTCCATTGGTCTATATCTCTTTTGGTACTAGTACCATGCTGTTTTGATTTGCCTTGTAGTATAGTTTGAAGTCTGGTAGTGTGATGCCTCCAGCTTTGTTCTTTTTGCTTAGAATTGATTTGCCTATGCAGGCTCTCTTTTGGTTCCATATGAAGTTTAAGGTGGTTTTTTCCAGTTCTGTGAAGAAAGTCATTGGTAGCTTGATGGGGATAGTGTTGAATCTGTAAATTACTTTGGGCTGTATGGCCATTTTCACGATATTGATTCTTCCTAACCATGAACATGGAATGTTTCTCCATCTGTTTGTCTCCTCTCTTATTTCGTTGAGCAGTGGTTTGTAGCTGACCTTGAACAGGTCCTTTACATTCCTTGTTAGTTGTATTCCTAGGTATTTTATTCTCATTGTAGTAGTTGTGAATGGCAGTTCATTCTTGATTTGGCTCTGTTTAAGTCTGTTATTGGTGTATAGAAATGCTTGTGATATCTGCACATTGATTTTGTATCCTGAGGCTTTGCTGAAGATGCTTATCAGTTTCAGGAGATTTTGGGCTGAGACGATGGAGTCTTCTAGGTATACAATCATGTAGTCTGCAAATAGAGACAATTTGACTTCCTCCTTTCCTATTTGAATACCCTTTATTTCTTTCTCTTGCTGGAATGCTGTGGCTAGAACTTCCAATACTATCTCGAATAGGAGGGTGAGAGAGGGCATCCTTGTCTAGTGCCAGATTTCAAAGGGAATGCTTCCAGTTTTTGCCCATTCAGTATGATATTGGCTGTGGGTTTGTCATAAATAGCTTTTATTATTTTGAGATACGTTCTGTCAATACCTCGTTTATTGAGGGATTTTCGCATAAAGTGCTGTTGAATTTTGTCAAAGGCCTTCTCTGCATCAATTGAGATAATCATGTGGTTTTTGTCTTTGGTTCTGTTTATGTGGTGAATTACGTTTATAGACTTGCGTATGTCAAACCAGCCTTGCATCCCCGGGATGAAGCCTACTTGATCATGGTGGATAAGCTTTTTGATGTGCTGTTGCAATCAGTTTGCCAGTATTTCATTGAAGATTTTTGCATCTTATGTTCATCATGGATATTGGCCTGAAGTTTTCTTGCTGAGTCTCTGCTGTGTTTTGGTATCAGGATGATGTTGGTCTCATAAAATGATTTGGGAAGGATTCCCTCTTTTTGGATTATTTGGAATAGTTTCAGAAGGAATGGTACCAGCTCCTCTTTATATCTGGTAGAATTCGGCTGCGAACCCATTTGGATCTGGGCCTTTTTTGGGTGGTAGGCTCTTAATTGCTGCCTTAACTTCAGACCTTGTTATTGGTCTATTCATGGTTTCAACTTCTTTCTGGTTTAGGCTTGGGAGGATGCAAGTTTCCAGGAATTTATCCATTTCTTCCAGGTTTACTAGTTTATGTGCATAAAGTTGTTTGTAATAATCTCTGATGATGGTTTGTATTTCTGTGGAATCTGTGGTGATATCCCCTTTAGCGTTTTTTTATTACATCTATTTGACTATTCTCCCTTTTCTTTTTTATTAATCTGGCTTGTGGTCTATTTTGTTGATATTTTCGAAAAACCAGCTCCTGGATTTATTGATTTTTGGAAGGGTTTTTTGTGTCTCTATCTCCTTCACTTCTGCTCTGATCTTAGTTATTTCTTGTCTTCTGCTAGGTTTTGAGTTTTTTTGATCTTGCTCCTCTAGCTTTTTCAATTTTGACAATACGGTGTCAATTTTAGATCCCTCCTTGCTTCCCATGTGGGCATTTATTGCTATATATTTTCCTCTAGAGACTGTTTTAAATGTGTCCCAGAAACTCTGATATGTTGTATCTTCATTCTCGTTGGTTTCGAAGAACATCTTTATTTCTGACTTCATTTCATTGTTTATCCAGTCAACATTCAAAAGCCAGTTGTTCAGTTTCCATAAAGCTGTTTCTTTTCACATAGTCCCATCCTGCAGTTCTGAGTTAGTTTCTGAATTCTGGGTTCTAACTTGATTGCACTGTGGTCTGAGAGACTGTTATGATTTCCATTCTTTTACATTTGCTGAGGAGTGATTTACTTCCAATTATGTGGTATATTTTAGAGTAGGTGTGATGTGGTGCTGAGAAGAATGTATATTCTGTGGACTTAGGGTGGAGAGTTCTGTAAATGTCTATTAGGTTTGCTTGGTCCAGGTCTGAGTTCAAGCCCTGGATATCCTTGTTAATTTTCTGTCTCGATCGTCTAATATTGACAATAGGGTGTTAAAGTCTCCCACTATTATTGTGTGGGAGTCTAAGTCTCTTTGCAAGTCATTAAGAACTTGCCTTATGTATCTGGGTGCTCCTGTATTGGGTATGTATATATTTAGGATTGTTAGCTCTTCTTGTTGCATTGATCCTTTTACCATTATGTAATGTCCTTCTTTGTCTCTTTTGATTTTTGTTGGTTTAAAGTCTGTATTATCAGAGATGAGAATTGCAACTCCTGCTTTTTTTTCCTCTGCATTTGCTTGGTAAATATTCCTCCATCCCTTTATTTTGAGGCTTTGTGTATCCTTGTGTGTGAGGTGGGTTTCCTGAATACAGCACACCGATGGGCTTTGGCTTTTTATCCAATTTGCCAGTCTGTGTCTTTTGATTGGGGCATTTAGTCCATTTACATTTAGGGTTAATATTGTTATGTGTGAATTTGATCCTGCCATTTTGTTGCTAGCTGGCTATTTTGCTCATTAGTTGATGCAGTTTCTTCATTGTGTTGATGCTCTTTACCATTTGGTATGGTTTTGGAGTGGCTGGTACTGGTTGTTCCTTTCTATGTTTAGTGCTTCTTTCAGGAGCTCTTGTAAAGCAGGCCTGGTGGTGATGAAATCTCTGAGTACTTGCTTGTTCGTAAAGGATTTTATTTTTCCTTCACTTATGAAGCTTAGTTTGGCTGGATATGAAATTCTGGGTTGAAAGTTCTTTTCTTTAAGGATGTTGAATATTGGCCCCCACTCTTGTCTTGCTTGTAGGGTTTCTGCTGAGAGATCTGCTGTGAGTCTGAAGGGCTTCCCTTTGTGGGTAACCTGACCTTTCTCTCTGGCTGCCCTTAGCATTTTCTCCTTCATTTCAACCCTGGTGAATTTGACGATTATGTGCCTTAGGGTTGCTCTTCTTGAGGAATATCTTTGTGGTGTTCTCTGTATTTCCTGGATTTGAATATTGGCCTGCCTTGCTAGGTTGGGGAAATTTTCCTGGATAATATCCTGAAGAGTATTTTCCAGCTTGGGTCCATTCTCTCCATCACATTCAGGTACACCTATCAAACGTAGATTAGGTCTTTTCACATAGTCCCATATTTCTTCGAGACTTTGTTCATTCCTTTTTACCCGTTTTTCTCTAATCTTGCCTTCTCATTTTATTTCATTGAGTTGATCTTTGACCTCTCATAGCCTTTCTTCTGCTTGGTCAATTTGGCTGTTGAAACTTGTGTATGCTTCGCGAAGTTCTCGTGTTGTGCTTTTCAGCTCCATCAATTCACTTATATTCCTCTCTAAGTTGTTTATTTTCATTAGCATTTCGTCAAATCTTTTTTCAAGGTTCTTAGTTTCTTTGCATTGGGTTAGAACATGTTCTTTTAGCTCACAGAAGTTTCTTATTACCTACCTTCTGAAGCCTGATTCTGTCAATTCATGACACTCATTCTCCATCCAGCCTTGTTCTCTTGCTGGTGAGGAGTTGTGATCCCTTGTACGAGGAGAGACGTTCTGGTTTCAGGTGTTTTCATCCTTTTTGCACTGGTTTCTTCCCATCTTTGTGGATTTATCGACCTGTCATCTTTGTAGTTGTTGACTTTCAGATTGGGTCTCTGAGTGGACGTCCCGTTTGTTGATGATGAAGTTATTTCTTTCTGTTTCTAAGTTTTTCTTCAAACAGTCTGGCCCCTTTGCTATAGGACTGCTGAGGTCCACTCCAGGCCCTACCTGTCTGGGGATCACCTGCAGCGGCTGCAGAACAGTAAGGGTTGCTGCCAGTTTCTTCTGCTATATTTGTCTCAGAAGGATACCTGCCAGATGTTAGTCTGAGCTCTCCTTTATGAGGTGACTTTTTGGATATACAGGGGTCAGGGTGTGGCTTGAGGAGACAGTCTGTTCTATATAGGAGCTCAAGTGCTGAGCTGTGAGCTCTTTTGTTCATTCAGACCTGCTGGGCAGATAATTTTTTTTTTTTTTTTTTTTTTTTGAGACGGAGTTTCACTGTTGTTACCCAGGCTGGAGTGCAATGGCGCAATCTCGGCTCACCGCAACCTCCACCTCCCAGGTTCAAGCAATTCTCCTGCCTCAGTCTCCCGAGTAGGTGGGACTACAGGCGTGCGCCATGACACCCAACTAATTTTTTTGTATTTTTAGTAGAGACGGGGTTCCACCATGTTGGCCAGGGTGGTCTCAATCTCTTGACCTCATGATCCACCCGCCTCAGCCTCCCAAAGTGCTGAGATTACAGGTCTGAGCCACTGCGCCCGGCCTGGGCAGGTATGTTTAAGTCTGCTGCTGCAGAACTCATAAACCCCCCTTTTTTTTTTCACCAGGTGCTCTGTCCTGGGGAGTTAGGGCTTTATTTATGAGTTTCTGTTGTGCTGTTGCCTTTTTTCAGGGCTGCCCTGCCCTAGTCACTGTCTGCCTGCAGAGGCTTTGCTGAGCTGTGGTGCCGTGTGAACTTCCCTGCTGTCCTGTTTATACGGGTGTAGTTAGAACTGCCTCGGCAATGGTGGCCCACCTCTATAATGGCAGACTCTCTCTGTAATGGCGGGCTGCCTTGGCAATGGCAGGCTGCCTCAGCAATGGCAAACTACCTCCATAGTGGTGGAGTGCCTCAGTATTGGCGGACACCCCTCCCCCACAGAGCTGGAGCATCCCGGGTTCAGCTGTGCTTGCTGTGAAACTCTCAGTCCAGAGCATTTCTGATTGCTGTTTTTTTTGTGGTGGGACCAGCCGAGCCTGATCACCTGGCTCCCTGCCTCAAAGCCCCCCACCCCCCCCTTTTTTTCTTTTTTTAGTTGAACGGTCAACTCTATCTCCCAGGTTCCAGTGACCTGTTCAAAAGGCGCCGGGATCTGTGTGATTTTCCATGTGGCGACCCGTGTACCACTGTACTGGCTGAAACAGCCGCACTGAGATTCGTGACACTTTTTTGCCTGGGAATCTCCTGGCCTGGCTCCCTGTTTCAGTCCCCTTTTTAATCAGTTGAATGGGCGACTCTGTCTCCCAGGAGCTCCAATCGCCAGCTAAAATGGCGCCCGCCCCCATGTATTTTGTATGGAGAGCCGCAAAACAGCCATGCTGGCCAAACCAGTCGTGCCAGCCAAGCCGGCCAAAACAGCTGTCCTGGCGACCCATGGGGCTCCTCCACCTGCGAATCTCCTGGTCTGTGGGCAATAAACATCCATCTGGAAATGCGGCGTCCACTCACCCTCCGTGCTTTCTCTGGGAGCTGCAATCCTGAGCTGCTTCTCATCGGCATCTTAGATCCCTCTGTCCTTAGGCCAGTTTCTATCTAAGCTTTCTGCTTTATCCCATTGATCTTTTGTCTATTCTCGTGGTACATTATACTGCTTAATTAATACAGCTTTAGAATGGATCTTGATATCTTGTAGATTGAATCCCTACTCCTAATCTTTGCCATTTATAAACATTGGATAACTCCTTTTATGTTTTTTTTTTTCCCTAGTAAACTATCTATTTAAATTAATTGGAGTAAGAAGTAAATACAGGTCAGCAATTGTGTTTTGTCCTTGAAATCTTGTGTTCAGCCATGAAGTTACTTTATCAGTTAGCAGGTGACAAGTTGTTAAATGTAATGCTTTTTCCTAAAATTGAAAAATTTCAAAATAGTACTTTTATTAGTATGACTTAAAGAACATTGATAATAACTAACATACATAGTATTTATTGTGTGTGTCAGACTGCTTTCACCACTGTAATGTACTACCTCATTTAATTCTACAACTTTTTTTTTTTTGAGACAGAGTCTTGCTCCATTGCCAGGTGCCAGGCTGGAGTGCAATGGCTCAATCTTGGCTCACTGCAACCTCCACCTCCCAGGTTCAAGCAATTCTTCTGCCTCAGCCTCCTGAGTAGCTGGGACTACAGGTGCACACCACCATGCCCAGCTAATTTTTTTATTTTTAGTAGAGACGGGGTTTCACCATGTTGGCCAGGATGGTTTCGATCTCTTGACTTAGTGATCCGCCCACCTCGGCCTCCCAAAGTGCTAGGATTACAGGTGTGAGCCACTGCACCTGGCCAATTCTACAACTCTTATTTAATTAATTTTCTTCATTTTACAGAAACCTAAGTTAGGGCTTACAGGTCACATAGCTAGTTAGGTTGCAAAGCTTGTATAGGAACCCAGGTATTTCAGGCTCTAGATAATCTTAATTGCTATGCCAACTTGTCCAGTAGGCACTTTGCATATTCCCAGACAAGAGCAGATGTTCAAAATTCTAAATACTTACTGAACTTGGGAAAATATTTACACAGGGGTTTCTTGATGGGAAATATGATTTAAAAAAAAAAAAGCATCTTTTCACCTGGATTTTAAGACAGTGACATTGTACATTATACAGGCATACCTTGAAGATACTGCAGGTTTGGTTCCAGACCACCATAATAAAGTAAATATTGTAATAAAGTGAGCTACACAAACTTTTTGGTTTCTCAGTGGATGTAATTGATGTGTTTATACTATACTGTAGGCCATTAAGTGTGCAATAGTATTATGTCTAAAAACAGTGTAGTATATTACTTATAAATAATTTGTTAACAAAAATGCTAATAATCATCTGAGCCTTCAGTGAGTCATAGTGTTTTAGCTGGTAGAGGGTCTTGCCTGGATGTTGGTGGATGCTAACTGATCAGGGTGGTGATTAATATTCCTTTTACAAAATATTTCTCGGTAGCCTGTGATGGTATTTCATAGCATTTTATCCACAGTAGAAGTTATTTCAAAATTGGAATCAATCCTTGCAAAGCCTGTGATTGCTTTATTAACTAAGTTTATGGAACATTCTAAACCCTTTGTTGTCATTTCAACAATGTTCACATCGTCACCAGGAGTACATTCCATCTGAAGAAACTACTTTCTTGTCTCATTCATAAGAAGTAACTCCTCATTTCAAGTTTTATCATCATAAGATTACAGCAGTTCAGCCCCATCTTCAGCCTCCACTTCTAATTCTAGTTCTCTTCTTATTTCCACTATATCTGTGGTCACTTTTTTCACTGAGACTTAACCCCCACCCCCACCAAAATCATCCAGGAGTATTGGTATTACTTATTCCAAACTTCTATTAATGTTGATATTTTGACCTCCTCCCGTGAGTCATGAATGTTCTCAGTGGCATCTTGAATAGTAAGTCCTTTACAGAAGATTTTCAATGTACTTTGCTTAGAGGAATCACTATCTATGGTAGCCACTGCTTAATGAAATGTATAAGTAACAAGATGTGAAAGTTGAAATTACTCCTTGATTTATGAGCTATAGAATTGATCTTGTGGTAGCAGGCATGAAAAAACAGTGGACTTAAAATCTTCACTAAACCATATGCTGTCATTTCTAGAGCCCAGGCAGAATAGATGTAGCATAATTATTATTTTTTTTGAGGTGGAGCCTCGCTCTGTTGCCCAGGCTGGAGTGCAGTGGCATGATCTCAGCTCATTGCAATCTCCACTTCCCGGGCTCAAGAAATTCCCCTGCCTCAGCCTCCAGAGTAGTTGGGAGTATAGGCGCACACTACGACGCTCAGCTAAGTTTTGTATTTTTTGCCAACAGGATTTTGTGGTGTTGGCCAGGCTGCTCTTGAATTCGTGACCTCAGGTGATCCTCCTGCCTCGGCCTCCCAAAGTGCTGGGATTACACACGTAAGCCATTACACCCAGCCAGTTGTAG
The DNA here is from genome assembly GCF_009761245.1 of Sapajus apella. Lineage (NCBI taxonomy): Eukaryota > Metazoa > Chordata > Mammalia > Primates > Cebidae > Sapajus > Sapajus apella. The sequence continues at coordinate 77,737,305 of NW_022436941.1, forward strand.
CATAATTATTAAGGTCCCTAGGATTTTTGGAATGGTAAATAAGCACTGGCTTCAACTTCAAGTCACCAGCTGTATTAGCTCCTAACAAGAGAGCCAGCCTATACTTTCAAGCTTTGAAACCAAATACTGACTTCTCCCTTTTAGTTACAAATGTCCTAGATGGCATCTTTTTCCATTAAAGGCTTTTTTGTCTACATTGAAAATTTGTTGTTTAATGTAGCTGTTGTTTACGTTATGAAGACAGCCTCTTTCCTCAAACCTCATAAACCAGCCTATGCTAGCTTCCAACTTTTCTTCTATAGTTTCCTCACCTCTCTCAGCCTTCATAGAATTGAAAAGTTAGAACTTTGCTCTAGATTAGGCTGGGGCTTAAAGAAATGTGATTGGTTGGATTTTCTGTCTAGACCACTCAAACTTTCTCGCTTGTCAGCAACACAGCTGTTTCGCTGTCTTATCATTTGTGTGCTCACTGGAGTAGCATTTTTGTCTCTTTAAAGAACTTTTCTTTGCATTCATAACTTGGCTAACTGTTTGGCACCAGAGGCCTAGCTTGTGACTTCTCTCAGCTTTTAACCTGCCACCCTCACTAAGGATAATCATTTCTTTTGATTTAAAGTGAGAGATGTTCGACTCTTCTTTCACTTGAACAGTTAGAAGCCATTGTAGGGTTATTAATTGGCCCAATTTCAATATTGCTGTGTCTGAGGGAATGGGGAGGCCCAAGGAGAGGGAGAGAGGGGGAACCATCTGTTGGTGGAGCAATTAGAACACACACATTGATTGATTAAGTTCACAGTCTCATGGACATGTTGTGTGGTGCCCCCAAACAGTTACAGTAGTAACATCAAAGATTACTTATTGATCATAGATCATAACAGATAAAAATGAAAAAAATTGAAATACTCTGAATTACCAAAATGTGATACAGAGACAAAGTGTGAGGACATGTTTTTGGGAAAATGGTGCTGACAGACTTGCTTAACACAGGATTGCCACAAAGCTTCAATTTGTAAGAAACATAGTATCTGCAAAGCACAATGAAGGAAAGTGCAATAAAATGAGATTATACCTGTATATTAATAGGTTCCTCCAATAAAGACTTCTGTAATCTTCAAAAAGGAGCCAACTATCAAATGACAACTGCAAAGTTAGTTCTCTCATTGACACTAACAAAGACATCTACAAACTTTCAGCTGAAAAATCAAAAAAAGTTTGAGTTGTTTAGGACCTTCTAACACCAGGGAACAAGTCATGTCTTTTTGCAAGTAATAATAATGCAGACCTGAAAATCTTCCAGTGTCTCATAGAGCAAAACCTGTGACAGAGGCTTTCTGAAGTATGCATGGCGAATATTACAAAAACACTATATGTGAATGAAGCTTACATAAGCTTATATCTTCTTCCATATTATGTAATGTAGGTCAACAAGTGTTTTGGCAATTAGGGTTTAGGAGGGCATAATTAAATGACTTATTATTCAATAATATGCCTGTGTTGGGACATTGCAGAATTTTACCTGCTGTTGTTGTGAGGCCCAGAGCCAAATTTGATTTTATCTATTAGTGCATGATACATTTTTAAACCAGATTTTAAAGAAAATCTAGCCAAAGCTGTATGTGATTCATGTCATATCTTCCTCCTGTTGTTAGTTTTAATGTAGCAGTAGCTGTGATCAATGCTCTTGAAACTTTTAGTTTACTTGACTCCTCTGTATGGCCCATGGATACCCAGTGTAGTACCTTGATTTGGACATTTTACTGATTTATGGAGGTTGACTTGTCCACAGTCAGGTGAGAGCTGGGATTTAATCCAGATATTCTGACTGCCATCCCAATGAGAGATGGGTCAATCTTATTCATTCATTCATTATTTACACAAAACTTTATTGGTACTTATGATGTACCAGGTATTCTTCTAGCTATTGGAGGCATATCAACAAACAAAAGTGACAAGAATCTCTACCCTTGTGGAGCTTACATTCCAGTGGGGCAGAGGGGAGACAATGGTAGATAACATAAATAAATTCTATAGTATATTAAGTGGTAGTAATGTATATTTGAAAAAAAGTAATCAGGTAAAGGGAATTGGGCAAACAATTTTATACCTCTTAGGAGGGAGAAATGAATTAATTTTTCAATTTTGTCTCTGAAATTATGTCAAAATGATAGGTTTTACCCTAAGCCTTTCCAAGCAGGTAGCTTGGAAAAAGTGTTCTGCTCTTCCCCTCTCTCCCCACTACTCAGAACATTGCTTTAAAAGATGGCTACATTACAAGATCAACTTACAGAGTCCTACTTAATCCATTATGTAGATCTACTGTGGTTCAAATCTAATAGTGTTATAGACCTAACCAGTCCTTACAGTGAGTTTTCTCCCCAGTCTGGTAAACTGTATCCCATGCTCCAGATGCAGGTGACAGGAACGTCATCATTTCATGCTGCTCTTTTAGCTTTGGGGGTAAGCAACTCCCTCTCCCTTCACATTATCCAATATTATGTAGCAGAGACTTCCTTCCATTAAAGATACTGATAGTGGCTTCTTCACTGCCAGCAGTAAGGGGACAATCTTGGGAAATGATTATGGATTTAAAAGAGGAAGAGATAGAGCATAGGCTGCTATTTTCATGGGAAATAGGAAGGTTGACAGCTGGAAGGAATTGTAGAGGAGTCCCAGCTGGGATCAGGAGGGAAGAAAAGGGAGACCCTGGTCTCACAGGAGGGTTGAGTTACTGGGATGTTGATGAGTCAAGCCTGGTCGCTCATCATGCAGTATGTAGGTTTGTGAAGATAAATTTCTGAGATGGATTTGCCTGTGCCTTCTGCTTAATTTCTTTTTTGCTTTTTCTTTATTTCTCCCTTTCCTTTTCTTTTTTCAGGGTCTTGCTCTTTTGCCCAGGCTGGTGCAGTGGTGCAGTCATAGCTCACTGCAGACTCAAGCTCATGGACTCGAGTGATCCTCTTGCCTTAGTCTTCTGAGTAGCTAGGACCACAGGCATGCGCCACTATGCCTATCTAATTTTTTAATTTTTTTTTATAAAGATAGGATCTTGTGATGTTGTCCAGGCTGGTCTTAAGCTCCTGGCCTCACGCGATCCTCCCATCTTGATCTCCCAAAATGCTGAGATTATAGGCATGAGCCACCATGCCTAGCCTCACTTAATTTTCATGAAGCCTGAAATCATTATCTACTCTAATTTTGGCTTTATACATGCAAACAACTGGTAGTTTAGAATTTAGTAATGATTTTTTGAAAAAATATAATAGATATACTTTTTACATATTTGTTTAACAGCATCCTCACAAAGAAATTTAAAAATAAAAAAATCTGATGTACTCTTAATTTTAAAATATATTTCTTTTTTAATACATTATTTTTCATAAAACTTTGAGGGAATGTGTTCTCTTACCAAGTTCACAAGGAGGCATAGTTTTAAGGGCAAGAATTTCCCAGCGCCATGTTCCCCTCCCGTCTCTCTCCATCCAGGATATTTAACAGTTTATGTTTGAATTTCGCGGCGCGGGAAGAATCAAAAGTCAATCACTCCAGCGGAGGTTCAAAGGAACTCCTTTCATTGGCCAGAGGAACTTGGGAAGGTGGGAATTTCTCCCAGGATAAATTCCCCTGCTCCGTCACCCATACTGGATTTCCAGCTCTCTGGATTCCCTCCCACATAGTGGGAGCTCTCTTTCCCCTCTTGGATTTCCCCTCTGGAATCCACTTCTCCATCTTCATGGAAGTCTTTCTCTTCTTATTCTTTTCTTCTCTTTTCTCTACCTAAATAAAATAACCTTTCTGCAACACTTCTTGGGTCCAGTATTTTACTCTTACGAGTTTACAGCATGCCCACAGTGGTTCCTTCTCTTATTCTTAAGAGGGCGGAGACCAAGAATCCACAGCATTCTCTCGGGTGAGCCTTGCCTCACCAACACCTCAAAAAAACTCGGTTACAGATTTTATAATCAGCATACTTTCATTTTTTTCTTAAATATTATACTATAAATATTGTTGCATAACTTCAAAAATTATCATTTAGTAGCCATATAATCCTGGCTAATATTATAATAAAATTTGGTCTGTTGATAAATAGGTATTTGAGTGTTTGTTTACCTTGTATTATACTAGGAAATATGGCTTTCCAATAGAAATACATTATGCTTTCAATTAGCTTGTAGTCTCATTCATAAACCAATGTAGATACAATTCATCAATGATAAGGTGAGATCTACCTTTGCAAAGGGATTTTTAATTTGGAAAAAGAAGGGATTTGTAGGACAGTGATATAGAAGACTTTATGGAAAAACTAGATGGCTTTGTGGAGAAATACAATTTTTCTAGTTATTACCAGTTCAATCGCTACATCCCTATCCAGGCCATCAGTATGCTGTGTGGCTTTCTTTTTCCCTGTTTTTTCCTTACAATCTATTTGCTATACAGGTGCTAGAGTAAAAAGCAATTCACATCAAGTGACTCTTCTGCTCAGAGCCCACCAGTGGTTTCTCAGGTCGTTTATAATGAACCCCACAGTCCTTAGTTATATAGCCTATGAAGTTCTGTACGATCCACCCCTTAGCTGCCTCTCTAACCTGATTTCTGACTTCTTTTCCTTACCCACACTCTTTCTCGATGCTGGCTCCATTCCGATACCTCACACACTCCCAGCATGGGCTCACATTACAATCTTTGTTAATTGCAATTTCCTCTACCTTGAAAGTTTGTCTCTGCAGTATTTCCCTGGCTTGCTGTCATTTCCTTTGGATCTCTGCTCATATGATCGCCTTAGAGAGGGGCCTTCCTGAAAATGATAGAACTATTTTTTGGAGTACATTCCCTCACTCCCCAGCTCCTTTCCAGTCTGTTTTTCTCCATAGCATCTTTCCACCTGACATTGTACTTCTATATATTTTTGCTTTTTATCCTGGAAAACAAGCCCCATGAGATCACACAGGGATTTTGCTTTATTCTTCACTGTATGTCCCCTCCTAATACAGTTCCTGGAATATAGGTGGGGCTTCATAAATATTTGTTGGGTAAATGAAAGAATATATTAAAATATGATTGTAAATCTTTTTTCTTTCCATGATTTAATGATGTGGAATTGAAAACAGGTCTACTTAGATGATAATAATGATAATCAGCAGCATTCCTGAGTATGTCTAGGATCTGCACTTGGTCTAGAAGACCTCTCTCTTCTGCTCTCCTTTCCCACCCATGCACATCCATTTCCTTTGGGATGAAACCCAATCTCCTTTGTCTGGCAGTCAGGGCCTTCTACGATCTCATCTCTGTTGATTTTTCTAGCTTTACTTCTACCAAGTCATTCCCCTTATAACCTGTGCTGCAGTCATATTGAGTGACTTATAGTTCCCCTCCTGTGGCCCTTGCAGATGTTTCTTGCATTGCTTCTCATTTGTCACTTATTTGTTAATGGGTTTCTCCTCACAGTGCATAAGCTCTTCAAAGGAAGAAGCCTGGTATATCTTTGTATTTTCAGAATGTAGCACAGTTCTTGTGTATTGTAGTTGGTCAATAAATACTTATTCAATATAAAAGATGGTTTTTGCCTCCCAAAGACTAGTGGTAACTTGAAATTGTTGAATATAGAACAGATAAACTGATAGGAGCAGTTTCACCTCATTAAAGGGCTTGGATATAAATGTGTCCAGGGACAAATATAATAAAAAAAAAAGAGCAATATTATGATATCCTTTTTTAAAAAAGAGAGAGACAGGGTCTTGATGTATTGCCCAGGCTGGTGCAATCATGGCTCACTATAACCTTAAACTCCTGGGTTCAAACTGTTCTCCTGCTTCAGTGTCCTGAATAGCTAGGACTACTGGCATGTGCCACCATGCCAGCTAATTAAAAAATTTTTTTTGTAGAGATGAGTTCTCACTACACTGCCCAGGCTGGTCTCAAACTCCTGGCCTCAAGTGATTCTTTTGTCTCAGCCTCTCAAAGTGCTGATATTACAGGTGTGAGCTGCTGTGCCTGGCTAGAATATCCTAACTTTTAGCTAAGATCATACCAGAAGTGAGAAAGGATGGCATATAACATAGTTGAATCAGCACACTTAACTGTGAAAGATAGCCTAAGTGGAAGGAAGGGTTATTTGACAGATGTTATTTAGAAAGAAGTGGAACCATTTGGCAGTGGACTGACTATGTGGGCATTAGTTCTTTATTTAGTCAGTAAGAGTCATGCAAGGTGGTGAGCCTGCTGATAATGAGGAAATAATATAGAGGGGAGAATTCAGGGCAGCGATGACATGTTCATGTTCTTGCTATTTTGGACTTAATAATAACGTGAGTGTTGGGGGTTAGGGTAGTGTCAGCCTGGCTGCTCCTGGTTCAGTGGGAAAGAATGCTATGAAAATTGAGACATATCTGCCTAGTGCATGGGAGGAGAAAATGGCTCTATTTGGTTCTATATATTTGTCATCCCTGGTCGATAGTTTGTGTTTTCTGTGGTGATTTGTGAGTGACAATGGATCTATATTCAATTTACCTGGTATAGCTGAAACTGTGAAAATATTTTATGTAATTTTGCTAATATATATTTTGTTAAAATGTGACCATATAGAATCAAATAGGCTACAGATGTTAAAAGAGAACTTTTTTTTTTTTCTAAATCAGGTTTGTTACAGAAAGAGAAAGTAGCAGTTGAAGCATTTCAGATTTGCTGCCTTCTCCTACCTCCTGAAAATAGGAGGAAGTTACAGCTATTGATGAGAATGATGGCAAGGATTTGCTTAAACAAAGAGATGCCACCCCTGTGTGATGGCTTTGGCACCAGAACACTGGTAGGTTGATTTTTAACATAAGATACTACTTTTTGGAATGAAAGTTGACTGAGTAAGGTGTGTTAGTCTGGGCGATCAGAGGGAAATACAAAGCAGGCTTGCTTAAAAGAACTACAGTCAGTGTCCACCCAGACTCGTATCATGCTTTTGGTTTAAGTGTCTTGAAGAACATGAAGACTGAGTAAGGGACGGACTCTGTAGAGAGATCCACTACATCCTGTCCTCCCACTTAAAATTATTTTGTATGTATTGTTAATTGACAAATAATAATTGCATATATTTATGGGGGTATAATGTGATGTTTTAATCTATGTATACATTATAGAAAGAGTCAAGCTAATTACAGTATTCATCTTTTTTGTAATGAGAACATTAAAAATCTATTCTTTTGGTAATTTTGAAATATACAATACATTGTTATAACTGTGGTCACCATGCTGTGCACTAGATCACTAAGACTTACCCCTCCTTTCTTGCTGGAGCTTTGTCCCGTTTGACCAGCATCTTCCATTTCCATGTCCCTGTACCCCCAGCCTCTGGTAACCACCATCTAATCTCTGCTTCTGTTAGCATATGTTTTTAAAGAGAGTTTATTTTAGAACCTACTTACTAGCAAAATCTCTTAATTTTTCTCAAAAAATGTCTTGGAACAAAATTGGTGCTTCAGTGAAATGTATGTGCTTTCTATATCCCGCTAAACCACTGTGTAGAGATTAACTGGCCCAGTTTAAGAAAAATAGAGTAAGATTAGAGGAGCACTCAGTGCCCAGTAGGATTCTTGATCTCTATATTTTTTAGGGTGAGTGCATGGCTAGAGAGGCTAATGGACCTTTTTGAAAAGCTGAAGAAAACTTTATATCTATTCCGCATATAGAATATATGTGCAAAACTTTGCATGCAGTTTCAAGGCAATCACAGAGTCTCTGGGGTCCATGGTCTCCAGACAAAAAATCTCTGCCTGAGTGTCTCTCTGTACATATAAATGTAAGTGAAGATCATTTGCAGTGTGTTAATGAAATGAAGTCTTACTAAGCAGAATTACATGATTTTATGCTTGAAGATTTTGAAGGAAGATTGTCAGCAATAAAATTAGTAGGAAAATTTAAAAAGCCAGTCCAAAGAATAGCATTAAGAATGGAGTAGTTAGGCCAGGCCTGATGGCTCATGCCTGTAATCCCAGCACTTTGGGAGGCTGAGGCAGGTGGATAACCTGAGGTTAAGAGTTCTAGACTAGCCTGACCAAAATGGTGAAATCCTGTCTGTACTAAAAATCCAAGAATTAGCTGGATGTGGTGGTGGGCACCTGTAAGATCACAGCTACTCAGGGAGACTGAGGCAGGAGAATTGCTTGGAACCAAGAGGTGGAAGTTGCAGTAAGCCGAGATCACACCACTGCACTCCAGCCTGGACAACAAAGTGAGACTCTGTCTAAAAAAATCAAAAAAACAAAAAAAAAAAAAAAAAAAAAAAAAAAAGAAAAAAAAAGAATGGAATGGTTAATATGAATTCTATAGAAATTATTATATTATATTGATGCTATATTTTGTATTTCTGCTTGCTGCAAAAAGAGTCTCATCACTTAATGTACTATAAAATCCCATGGTTTTGTTCAAAGGTGATTGTCAAATATGCATCCAAAATCTGAGAGAAAATAAGTTAACTAGGAAAAGATGTAATGGTTGAGACATATGGACTGTGTTAGTGGTTTAAAACAAATCAATAATGAAATTAGGATAAGTAATAATTGGCTATAAAGTGCTTTGAATTTAAAAGTGCTACATGATTCAAGTCATGGTGATAATGATTTTCAAAATTTATTTTCATATATGTGTGTATGTATATACATATATGTATATGTATATTTAAAATCACGTGTAAAAGGAGGTACCTTTAAAAATTGCTCAGTTAAGCATCTCTCTGCAGTCTCTTAATGGGAAGATGCACATTTTGTATGTTCTGGTTGTTGAGACCTTCAGCCCATCTGAGATGACTGTGTCCTCTTGGTAGAATGTGTACCCTGTGCTTAAGACCATTTCTCATATTTGCTTTTTGCAAATTAGATTGGACTCACTTCAGAAAAATACTCATCTGTTTTTACCACCCCCACCCCTCTTTTTTTTTAGATGGTTCAGACATTTTCCCATTGCATCTTGTGTTCCAAGGATGAAGTGGACTTGGATGAGTTATTAGCTGCGAGATTGGTAACATTTCTGATGGACAATTGCCAGGAAATTCTGAAAGTCCCTTTGGCCTTGCAGACCTCTATAGAAGAGCGTGTGGCTCATCTACGAAGAGTCCAGGTAAAGGAGAGGATATTATCAGTCCTATAAAATTGGCAATAGAAAGTCATGTAAGCTTGCTAGGCTTCTTGGGGCATTTTATTATGAGGATCAAGTGAATTAATGTTTATAAAGGACTTATAACAGGTCTTGGCACATAGTGAGACCCTGCATGTGTTTGTATTATCTTTGAAAAGTTTACAGAATGCAAATTTGGTTTTGTTATATCAATCCATGTGGCATAATTTTTATTGCAAATTTCTTGAATGAGTTTGTTCAGAATCTACATATATGTACTGATGGAAATGATTTTATGTGCAATAAGTGTCTTGATTTGTAATTGCCCTGTGACCTAGTTTAATATTCCTACTTTTTGCATGAAAAAGCTGAGCCACAAAGAATTTAAATAACTTTGTTTAAGGCTACAGAGCCAGAATTCAGACTGAGACATTCAGACTTTGGAATCAGTGCTCTAAACTACCATGCCATATTCCCTGTCTAAAAAACATAGTATGGTAGAAGAACACTGGCATTAAAGCCATGAAACCCTGGCCAAACTCCTAGCTGTATCCTTTTTGTTGTGTGACTCTGGGCAAGTCCCTTAACCTCTTCAGATTTTACTTTTTTTCTCAGGTGTTAAAATGAGTCATTTTTACTGTAAAGTTTATTCTCCGTAGGTTTATTGCTGAGTTAAAAACAAGGAAACTGAGGCCAGCACAAGAAAATTAGATGCCAATTTATTCAGCTCCCCGGCAAGGTTCTGTGGTCCCCGGGAGAGGGGCCAGGGAAGTCGCGCCTGACTCCTCTCAGGAGTGGGGTTTTATAGGGAGTGAAGGTGTTCGATTAGATTTGGAGAAACAGGATGTAAACAAGGCAAGCTGCTATTGGTAGGTAGGTGGGATTTCCGGTGAGGGGGCTAAGTGCTGAGTGCAGAGGGGATTTCCAAGGGTGGGGTTAGGTGCCAAGTGCAGAGGGGATTTCCAAGGCGGGCTAGGTGCCGAGTGCAGAGGGGATTTCCAAGGCGGAGCTAGATGATGGGCATATTCTGATAACGTAATTTTCAAGTGGGGAGGGAGATGGGCGTGTCTGAACTCCCGGCGAGGCAACCAGCCTTACACTTACTTTAAAAAGTTGTGAAGATTAGAACACCATACTGTATAATTCTTAGTATGAATTTCTGACATATGTCAGGTACTCTTTGAAAGGTAGCTGCTGCTGTTGTCATGGTGGTTATATAAAAACAATGCAAAAGAAATGTAATACATTACTATCGTCTGGGCCCCAAAGTGGGGTTTGTATGTCAGCCTGTGGGAGCAGAAACCTAGTAAAGGCAGGTAGAAGGTCCACTTGACTCCTTCTGACTGATTGGACCTCTTCTCATTTGAGCTCTTTTTGAGGCTCCACAATTAAGAACCAGTGAACTGCCTCCTTCTGAGGTATTACAAAAATAATTAACTGTCCAGCTGTTTCTAATATGCAATTTTAAAATTAACAAATTTTTTCTATGTTTTTTTGTAATTATCAACCTAAAACATTGAAGAAACTTGGGAAATATAGAAAAAATACACCAAAAACTATCAGAGTTATACTAAAATGTTCATAGTATTACAGTCTTTCAGATTTTTTTTCTGCGTGTGTCTGCCGTCTGTGTCCATGCCTGCCTTACTTTCTTCCCTCTCTCCTGCCTCCTTCTCTCTCTCCCTTCTTCCCTCTCTCTTCCTCCCTCCCTCCCTCCCTCCCTACCTTCCCTCCCCCCTCCCTCCTTCTCTCCCTCCCTCCCTTCTACTTAACGTTCTCTTAACAAAGAAAAAATTCCCCCGTTATTAAATGTCCATGATTGGCATTAGAGTGGCCAAGAGCACAGACTCAGGAGCCTTTGAATTCATGACATGCCTTTTGTTAGCTGTGTGACCTTAGGCAAGTTACATAACATGTCTCCGCTTCAATATCTCTCTCAACATCTCTCTTTCTCATCTGTAAAATGGGAATAATAGTAGTTAATATTTACCTCATAGGGTTTTTGGGGGGAATTAATACATGTGATTAATACATGTATGCTTAATACATGCGAAATGCTGACAATAATGTTTATCACATTGTCAAACTATAATTAGTAGCTGCCATTGTTTTTGGTATCATCATTATTGTTATTTTATTATTATATTGTTGGCAACATAGTATTCCATTATATGGATATATATCTTAATATTTAAATGATACTTTTTGGTTGATATTTACATTGTTTCCATGCTTTCCCCCATTTTGGAAGTGGTATAGCGGTACCTATTTTATATCTAGATTATTTTTTTGGCTAATTTGTGATTATTTTCTAAGAATAAACTTCTAGGAGCAGCATTGCTTGGTCAAAGGCCATGAACATATTTTAAGTATTGATAACATATTGCCAAATTTCTCTTTAGAATGATCATTTCAATTTACTTTTTCATCATTGATGTAAGAAAATGAGTGTTTTCTTTGCACCTGTGCCGACTTTGGATATTGTCATTAACACTCGTAGATATCTTTGCCATTGCATGGGTGAAAAGTATAATCTTAACTGCTGTTTTAGTTTAATCTTTTTTCCTCTGGTGTTTTTATGAACCAAACCTAAAGAAAATAAAAATGAGCAGAAATACTTCACCACGTTTCAGCAAGAAAATGTTATAGCAATGATAGTCTGTTCTCATGCTGCTAATAAAGACAGACCCAAGACTGGGTAATTTATAAAGGAAAGAGGTCTAATTGACTCACAGTTCAGCATGGCTGGGGAGACCTTAGGAAACTTACAATCGTGGCAGAAGGGGAAGCAAATACATTCTTCTTCACAAGGCAGCAGGAGAGAGAAGTGCCGAGCAAAAGGGAGAAAAGCCTCTCATAAAACCATCAGATCTCATGAGAACTCACTTACTATCACAAGAACAGCGTGGGGATATAACTGCCTCTGTGATTCAGTTACCTCCCATCTCCCACAACTTGTGGGGGTTATGGGAACTACATTTCAGGATGAGATTTGAGTGAGGACACAGCCAAACCATATCAAGCAATAACTATGTTGCCCTGTATACTTGCTAGGTTTGTGTATTCACATGCATAGCACAGGGATATATTGTAGTAACTTAGCTTTGTGAGCCCTTTGTTATTACTTGAAGTTCAGAAGGCTGAACTATGATGATTAATTTCACTGCAGGTAAACATGATCTATGAAGAGACACTGCAGTGTGCTCTGAATAAAATCAGCAGTGATTCAATTGTCCAGTTACCTGTTCTCTCTTGCAAGTACACAGTGGAATTGCCAAGCAGTTGTTCCTTTCAGCACTCAGAACCTATGGATCTTTGTTCTCTAGATTAGGCTTCTATGCCTCTACACTGTATCACATTTAGGGCAGTGCTTCTCTGAAAATGCAGTGTTGCCTGGATTATTCCTGTGATTGTTTTGGGACAGTTTCAGGGCTGACCCTAGATACATTATGAGGTAGACAATGTTTTTGACACAAGCCTTCTATGAGCCTCATCTGCAATCTTCTATTTGAAGAGACTCCAGGCTCTGAAATGAAATATTTTTAATGTATATTCATTTATTCACAGGTCTTGGTTTCCTTTTTCCTCTTATTTCCCCCTTTTCCCTTCTCCCTTCTGCAGTGTCTGCACATTTGTTGTTTTACTTGATTCTTACTGGTAAGATATTAAGAAATGGTTGTAGTACCCCTCTCTTCCTAAAAGCTTAGCTTAATGTGAGCCACTACCATCCCCAAGGCATTGAGAATCAGACTCTTCAGACGTGGGAAGGAGCCTGGATAGTTCCAGTGGATGTCCAACATTATCAGTGTTTTGAATCATTTTAGTCAATATGTTTAATTTATGCTTGAATTTCAGATCTTGTTAAAAGACGGCACAGGCTTTTTTGTTATTAAAATGGATCTTGGGTTTACAAAGGCAAAAATCCTATTTAAAACTGTGGCTTCAAATAATAATACTTTGAAGTTATGGAAATACTTTCACTTTTCAATATAGAGTTTCCTCCAATCAAATTTTGAGAACTGACATGGCATCCCTATAGTACGAGGAGATATCCCGTATTTGATCTAAACTAATTCTTTTTGGTTTGTTTGTTAGTTTTTGAGACAGAGTCTTGCCCATTTGCCCAGGCTGGAGTACAGTGGTGCAATCTCAGCTCACTGCAACTTCTGCCTCCTGGGTTCAAGTGATTCTCCTGCCTCAGCCTCCCGAATAGCTGGGACTACAGACCCATGCCACCACGCCTGTCTAATTTGTTGTATTTTTAGTAGAGACAGGGTTTCACCATGTTTGCCAGGATGGTCTCAATCTCCTGACTTCGTGATCCTCCCGCCTCAGCCCAAAGTGTTGGGATTACAGGCGTAAGTCACCGTGCACAGCCAATCTAAACTAATTCTTATAATTTGAAAATATGCTATATTCTTTCACTACTAATCCTTTTGCCTCAGATAAAATATCCAGGAGCCGATATGGATATCACTTTATCTGCTCCATCATTTTGCCGTCAAATTAGTCCAGAGGAATTTGAATATCAAAGATCATACGGCTCTCAAGAACCTCTGGCAGCCTTGTTAGAGGAAGTTATAACAGATGCCAAACTCTCCTGCAAAGAGAAGAAGAAGAAACTGAAGCAGGTAAAAGGATATTTCTTATAAGTCATTTTTTCTCCTCCCTACTGTTTTTATTTTTTTATTTTATTTTAATAGATTTCATGTAAATCGCATCTTCTGAGACATAGCAGTTTTCTAAGTATGTTAGGTCATACATTCCAGAAGTCTCACGGATTTACACAGTTGTGGTCAGTTTCCTAGATCTGTATTCTTTAGTGTAAATCTTTCACCATTGCCAAACTTCATTTACGTTGCTATTCTCTAATATTTGTCCTTTGTTCTGGTGTATGGCATGACGTGAATTAGCAGAACATCTACCTTAATTTCAGAGAATCAGCGAGGGCAGATTTCTTCTCATATTTTAGAAAGGCAAATCAGATGGAATTCACAGGTATAAAATGTCTAGAGTTTAAAAGCTGTTTGGTTTTAGATAACCACTATCAAATTAGTTTCTTGCCTCAGGTATCACTACAAGTATTTCATTTCTCTTATGTTAGGGAACACAGCTTAGGGCTCCAGAGAATCATTTTTAACTCACCATATGTTAATTTTGACTGTTCCTAAAGATTGATCCATGATCAGATGAGTGGGCTTTTTGTTTTTAAGGACTGAACTCTACATAGCTGGATTTCAGATCACATCGTACATGTGGGATTACACACAGAGCAGCAGAGTTCTGGGCTTCTAGTCATATTGTCCTCAGAGTCATTTCGGAGGAGAGTTTGGTGGTGAAGATCAACAGAAAGTATACCGCCTCTTTTTAAGCTCTTCACAAAGCAATATACACCAGAATATTCCCTTTTCCATTTGGGCAGAAGCTAGTGGGGCTGAGTTGGAGAAACAGAGAAATAGTGAAATGTAATTGGGCAAAAATTTCATTTAACTGTGTAGAACAGATGTTATTTTGAAGTCAGAGTTCCTTGTGAATATTTAAAAAGTAAGGTCTATTTATATATGACAGTGGGGAAATTTTAAGAAACATGATTAAAAGGGGAACTTTATTTGAAGCTTAGATCAAAAAGGAAAGATGAATTAGCTCTATAGAAATTGGAATCAAATGTTTTAACAAAAATAAACAAAAACAGGAAAATACAGGTTCAGGAACTCTTAAAGTTTGGCTGCCTAATTTTATTGGCTTTTATGTGTCTTTTTTTACTCTCCTTGGACCATTCATTTTTTTAGTTTCAGAAATCCTATCCTGAAGTCTACCAAGAACGATTTCCTACACCAGAAAGTGAAGCACTTCTGTTTCCTGAAAAACCCAAACCTAAACCACAGCTGCTAATGTGGGCACTAAAGAAGCCTTTCCAACCATTTCAAAGAACTAGAAGTTTTCGAATGTAATAATACTTCCATAGCAACAGGAGCTAGAGACCACTGTTGTTGTTTTGAGTGAATGGTGGTTAAGATAAAGACTATGGTGGTGGAAGAAAGAAAAGCATAAAACAAAAACTACTGAAATATATATAAAGATCGCCTTACTTTTTAAAAAAATGCCGAACCATTAGTATTTTTGTAAAACTCAATGCTATTTTTAAAGTGTACAAATCAGTTAAAATTTATGAGTCAAATATATAGTGATAATGTTAACATGTTTGTAATTGTTACAAAATTTAAGGGTATTTTTTATCTCTTTGTTCTCTTCTTCATGGTGTTTATTAAATAATTGTTTGTATAGATATCCTAGTTACTGATATCTTTATTAAAGCCTTAAGACTTAACTTTCAGTCTTAAAAATAATGTGTATACTTGAATAAGAAAGACACTGGGTATTGTTACTGTGATGCTTTTGACTTAGTAGCCAATTGTGATTTCTCCTGTATAAATTCCAGTTTTTATTGTTGTACACAATTTTTTTAATGTCCTGTATTGTGATGGCCGTGTCCTTTTTTGCAGATTTATTGGATGTTATGACAGATTTTGCTAAAGCTGGTGTTTTTATAACATATATATTCATTGATATTTATCTATAAATGGAGTAGATTTTCATCTGCCTGCGACGGTATAATTTCAGTCTTAGCTAAAGGTGAAAGGTTGAGCTGGATCAATTCTTTGGTTACCCTTAGACCTGTGATTCTAAGTCAAACATAAATGAGTTAAATAAAATGAGACTACTTCCTTTATAAATATATTTTCATCCTTTTGAAAGTAAGTGAAATGTAAATAAATACCATTTATTTTTTTTTTTAAATGCCATACCTCATGTTTCTTTTTTGGCATTTATTTAGATCAGTTAGAGAGCATCCTCAAATGCCTTTACTAGTGGTCTTACATCAGTCATTTATTTCTGTGAGAAAGTAAAAAGTAAGATTTGGGCTTTTGTACTGACTATCCTTTAGGTGAGCACTTTGACAATTTTTTAGTGTTGCTTTGCCCTTTTATAAAATCGTGGTTCACTTGGATTATGGAGCACCTGAAAGTCTTCCTCTGAGTACAATTACCCAAAAAGCTGAGAGCGACACTCACTAGTTGGCTTATAGTACTCCTTGGACTGATTTTCCCTTGCACCTACGGTTTGCTCCTGTTCTCTTGTAGCAAAATACCTCCTACGACTGATGCAGATTTTGCTTTTAAAAATATATCAAAGTATTCCTATTCATTTGGGTACTACCTTACAGTCCAACTATGTAATGTAATGGGCAATTTTTAGTGTTTGGGGATTCATTCTCAGACTTTGGCATTCTGTTTAGGGCAAAGAATAATTCTTCTTTCTACTTTATTTGAACTCCAAAGTAGAGTTTATTTTTCAGAATCTCTTTTCCTGTTGCTGTCTTTGGAAGTTTGTGTGGATTTTTGCTCCTTTTTCTTTTTTTTGTTTTTAGACTACCTAAAGAAAAAAGTATAACATACTTATGGAGAGATCATAAAACATAAGCACCACCTAAATGTGAAATTGAAAAATAGATAATAGCAATTATCCAAAGTGGTTGTGCCAATTAATACTCCCATTAACAGTGTATATGAATTCCTTTTGTTTAATATCCTCATCAAAATTTGCTGTCAGAGTTTGAAATGTTGTCAGTGTGGTATTAATAGTGCCTAATTATGGTTTTATTTTACATTTTCATGATTACTGATATGGCTAAACATTTTTTCCATTTTTTTTTTTACTTTTTCATCTTTGTACATATTTTAATATCAGATTGTCAAGCCTATACATACACAAAGACACACACACCCCTTGTTTAATTTTCTTAAAATTTTGAATGTATTTAATCTATTGATCACTTTGGAGAGAATTGCTATCTGCAATATTAGGTCTTCTAGTCCATGAACATGGTTTGCCCATTCATTTATTTGAAATAAGTGAGAAAAAAAGTTGTTTTTTCTGTTAAGATTTGAAAATCTTTTGTTAGATTTACTCCCAAGTATTTGCTACTTTAAAAAAATGTTAGTATCAAAAGTTTCAGAGGATAGTACCCATCTCTTGCTTCAACAGTTATTGAGCTGATCAGTGCTGATGTTCAATTCTTTTATAAATGATGATATTGTAAAATTTCCTTGTACTCTTTGTTGCTTGTATATGATATAAAACTGATTTTTGTTTCCTGAGTTTTGTATCCAATGGAACCTTGCTAGACTTACTTATTAATTCTAAACATTTAATGTGATTCTTTTGCACTTTCTACACACCAGGAAAAAAACAGCATTTGCTTTTCCCTTCTAAATTGTCCTCAGTAATCCTTGTTTCCTGGTATTTAATATCTTGTGTAATCTCCTGTCCTTGAGTGTGGATTGAGCTAAAATAACACATTTCTGAAGAACAGAATGCATCATCAGTGATGGGCTGTCACTTTTGAGATTAGATTCCAAAAAACCTGTGGCTTCCATCTTGCTTGTCTTCCTTCTTATTCTCTCTCTGGCTTGCTCTTAGGAAAGCCAGCTGTCATGTTGTGAGCTGCGCTTTCAAGAAGCCCATCAGGCAAGGAACTGATGTATCTGGCCAACAGCCAGCTTCGGCAGGAAGCCTGCCAATAGCTGTATAAGTGACCTTGGAAGTGGTTCATTCCTTGGTTGAACCTTGAGGTGACTAATTGTAGCTGACACCTTGATGGAGACTTGAAAAACTCTGAGCTGGAGGACTTAGCTAAGCTGTACCTGGATTACTCCACAGAAACTGTGATATAATGTTTATTGTTTTAAGCCACTTAACAGAGTAATTTGTTATAAAGCGATCTAGATACAATATGCTTTCCAATCTTTATTGCCTGCCTGCCTCTCTCCCTCCCTCCTTTTCTTCTTTTTTGTCTCAGGACACTGGAGATCTTCAGTACAGCAGTTCCTGGTTCTCCTTTATCTGCTGTTTTACTTTGTACAGTTTCGGTTAGCAATGCTCAACCAGAGTCAGAAAATATTAAATGGAAATTTCCAATAATTGATTTGGAAGTTTTAAATTGTGTGCTGTTCTTACAGCATGATGAAATCTTGGACTGTCCTGCTTTGTCCACTCTGAACATGAATCATCCCTTTGTTTAGTGGATCCATGCCTGGTAGACCAGGTGCATTGTCAATGAGCAGTAATATTTTGAAAGGAATCTTTATTTATTTATTTAGCAGCAGATCTCAATAGTGGGCTTAAAATGTTCAGTAAAATGTGCTATAAATAGATGTACTGTTATCCAGGCTTTGTTGTTCCAATTATAGAGCACAGGCAGAGTAGATATAGCATATTTCTTAGGGACCCAAGGATTTTTTTGAATGATAAATGAGCAGTAGCTTCAACTCCCAACAGAAGAGTCAGCTTGTCCTTTGAAGTTCTGAAGCCAGGCATTGGCTTCTTTCTAGCTAGAAAGTCCTAGATGACATCTTCTGCCAATAGAATGCTGTTTTATCTACAATGAAAAGTTATTGTTTAGTGCAGCTACTTCATCAGTGATCTTAGCTAGATCTTCTGGATAACTTGCTGCAGCTTCTCCAGCCTGTGTTGCTTCACCTTGCACTTTTCAGTTATGGAAGATGGCTTCTTTCCTTAAACCTCATGAACCAAGCTCGGCTAGCTTTCAACTTTTCTTCTGCAGCTTCCTTGTCTCTCTCAGCTTTTATAGAATTGAATAGTTAGGGCCTTGCTCTCTATTAGGCTTTGACTTATGGGAATGTTGTGGCTGGTTTTACCTTCTGTTCAGACCACTCAAACTTTATAAGGCTGCTTAGCTTTTGTATCATGTGTGTTTACTGGAGTGATCCTTTGAATTTTCTTCAAGAACTATTCTTTTGCACTCACAACTTGACTAACTGGCACAAGAGGCCTAACTTTCAGCCTGTCTTGGCTTTCAACATATCTTTCTCATTAAGCTCAAACATTTCTACCTTTTGATTTGAAGCGAGAGATGTGCAACTCTGTTTCACCTGAACACTTAGAGGCCATTGTAGGGTTATTCATTGGCCTGATTTCAATATTGTGTCTCAGGGAATAGGGAAGCCCAATGAGAGGGAGAGTGATGGGGGAATGACTGGTGGGCAGAGCAGTCAGAACACATACATTTACCGATTAAGTTCTTAGCCTTATATAGGCATGGATTGTGATACCACCAAACAATTACAATAGTAACATCAAGTTCACTGGTCACAGATCAGCATAACAGATGTAATAGTAATGGAAAACCTTCAAGTATTATAAGAATTACCCAAATGTGACTCAAAGACATGAATTGAGCACATGTTGTTGGAAAAATGGCACCAAGAGATTTTTTTCAATGCAGGGTTGCTACAGACCTTCAACTTGTGAAATATGCAGTGATCTGGATACAATATACAATATAATCTGTGAAGTGCAGTAAAACCAGGTATGCCTGTATATGTAGTGTTCAATACTATACGGTTTTAGGGCTGGGCATGGTGGCTCATGCCTGTGATCCCAGCAGTGGTCGAGGCCAAGATGGGAGGATTGCTTGAAGCCAGGAGTTCGAGATCAGCCTGGCCAACTTGTGAAACTCCATCTCTACTAAAAATTCAAAAATTAGCTAGGTGCGGTGGTGTGCTTCTAGTCCCAGCTACTCTGGAGGCTGAGATACCAGACTCACTTGAACCTGGAAGGCAGAGGTTGCAGTAAACCTAGATCACACCACTGCACTCCAGCCTGCGTGACAGAGTGAGACCCTGTCTCAAAACAAAACAAAACAATATGGTTTCAGGAACCTATGGGGATCTTGGCATATCCCTAGCAAATAAGGGGATGTTACTGTATAATGTGGAATAGAGTGGGGATCACAGCAGCATCACCTTGTGCCTGATTTCAAAGAGGAAGATTTTAGCATTACAATATTTGTAGATACCCTTTTATAATGTTAAAAGAAGTTTTTTTCTATTTCTATTCTACTGTCATTTTTGTTGCTTGTTTTAACCATAACTTGATGTCCAATCTTAACTGCCTTTCCTACCTTTGTTGATGATTTTATAGGTTCTGTCTTTTAGTCTATCATTCCACTTTGCATTTTGGGAGTGGCATAAATAGTATTATGATGTATTATTTGAATACAGATAGACGATAGATAGATAGATAGATAGATAGATAGATAGATAGATAGATAGATTCTGTTGCTAATATTTATAGGTCTTGATCATGAGTAAAATTGTTCATGAGTAAAATTGGCTGAAAAATTTCCTTCTTTTACTATGTTTGTTGACTTTCTGATTAAGGTTATAAATTAAGCTGAAAATTACTCCCTTTTTCTGTATATGGTTGGAATAATTTCTTTCTTGAATCTTGGGTGGAACTTAACTTAAAAAAACATTTTTTTAAAATTTAAATTAAAAAATTTTTTTTAATTATACTTTAAGTTCTGGGGTATATGTGCAGATCTTGTAGGACTGCTACGTAGGTAACAATGCCATGGTGGTTTGCTGCCTCCATCCCCCTGCCACCTACATTAGGTATTTCTCCTAATGTTATCCCTCCCCGATCTCCCCAAACCCTGCTATACCTCCCCCAGCACCCCAACCCACAACAGACCCCAGTGTGTAATGTTCCCCTCCCTGTGTCCATGTGTTAATGTAATTACACTGAAGTCAGAAAAATGGTTTGTATAATTTCAGTCTTTGAAATTTGTTGAGACTTGTTTCATAGCCTAGTATATGGTCAATTTTTGTTAATATTCTATGCACATGAAAATAATATGAATTTTGCAGTGATTATAATTTTTCTGTCTCTATAAAATCTTGTTTAAATTTTCTACATTCTTACTGATTTATTTTGTCTGCATGTGTGTGTGTGTATTTTTTTTCTTCTTTTTAGAGACAAGGTTTTACTGTTGCCCAAGCTGGAGTGCAGTGGTGCAATCATAGCTCACAGCAACCTTGGCCTCCTGGCCTCAGGTGATGCTCTTTTCTCATCCTCCAAAGTAGTTAGGACTACAGGCATGTACCATTATGCTCAACTAATTTTTTTTTTTCAAATTTTTTAAAGATTTTGTCTTGCTGTGTTTGCTGCCCAGACTGGTCCCAAACTCTCAGTCTTAAGTGATCTTCTCACCTTGGCTGCATTTATATTTATTACTGAGAGAATTATTATACATTTCTGATAAAATTCATTTTGAATTTTCTTATTTTTCTGGTGGACTGACCTTTTTATTTGTCATTATAAAATGTCATTCTTTATCATTGGTAATGCACTTGTCTGCAATCTTTCTGATTTATGTATTAGGTATATCTCTTATAAACAGCATGTAGATTACATTTTAAGAAGCCAACTTCATAGTCTTTACTTTTAATTGTAGCATTTAGACAGTTTTTATTTAATATGGTTACTCTAATTTTGGGTATAAATCTACTCTAATTTTGGGTAAAAGCCTCTTTACTGATGCTTTCTAACTGATTATCTTCACTTTCTTGCCTTTGTTTGGATTTTAGAAATAATTTCATGGTTTCTTCTGCTAATTTGAAACCCATGCACTCTGTTTCTAATCTTCTTGTTGGATTCCCTAGGAATTATGTCATTTATACCAACATATCAAAGTTTTTTGTTGTTGTTGTTTTTGTTTTTTTTTTTTGAGTCAGTGTTTCGCTCCTCTGTCGCCAGGCTGGAACACAATTACACAATCTCGGCTCACTGCAAACTCCGCCTCCTGGATTCAAGAGATTCTCTTGCCTCAGCCTCCTGAGTATCTGGGACTACAGGTGCATGCCACCACACTCAGCTAGTTTTTTGTATTTTTAGTAGAAACAGGGTTTCACAATGTTAGCCAGGATGGTCTTGATCTGCTGACCTCGTAATCCACCCACCTTGGCCTCTCAAAGTACTAGAATTACAGGCATGAGCCACTGTGCCCGGCCACTAACATATCAAAGTTTAAAGTTAGTCAGTACTTTTTCCCTAGTCTCAGACTATTTAGGGTCCTTAATGTGGTAAGAGCACCCTTCCAGTTAGATATCACTATAATGTATTATATTTTATTGCTTTTTAAACCTTCTAACATATTGTTGTTATTTTATATAGTCTTTGTTTACTAGACTTACCACATATTTTACCACTTTTTTCTTCCTAAGTTCTTTAAAACTTATCTGTAGTAAAGGCTTGCTTTGTTTTTATCTGTAAACTTTTGAAATTTTGCCCTCAACATCTTTATTGAGATATAATTCACATAACCATACAATTCACCCACTTAAAATGTATAATTCAGTGATTTGGGATATGTTACTTTTTTTAAAAGTTGTAGTTATATATATATATATATATATACACACACACACATACACACACACACACACACATATATATATATAGCAGAAAATTTATTTTAGCTGTTCTGTATATTATTTAGTGTAAAGAATGCCTTCATTGTTTAAAGAGAGTTTATAAGTTATGGATGAAATGTTTGTCTCCCCAGGTTTGTATGTTGAAATCCTAACCCCTGAAGTGACAGCATTAGGAGATAAGGCCTTTGGGAGGTGATTAGCCCAGGAGAGTAGACCATGAATAGAAGGAGTGACCTTATAAAAAATAACCTACAGAGCTCTCTTGCCCTCTTTCTATCATATGAGGATACAATGAGAAGTCAGACCTGGCAAAGAGTCCTCACCAGAACTGGACCATGCTTGCACCTTGATCTTGGACTTCCAGCCTCTAGGACTATGAGAAATAAAGTTCTATTTATAATCCACCCAGTGTATGTAACTTGTTATAGCAGCCTGAACTGACTAATACACAGTGTACAGAATTCTAGGTTGATAGCTATTTTATTTCAGTGTACTGCAGTTATCCCTTTGTTAGCTGGCTTCCATCATTGTTGTTTAAAAGTCAGCTGCCACTCTAAATATCACTTCTTTATCAATAATATGCTCTTTTCTTGGCAGGCTGCTTTTCTCTCTGTCTTTGGTGGTCTTTCATTCATGTTGCTATAACTTGGTGTGTAGTTTTAAAATAATAATTCTGCTTGGGATTTGTTTAGCTTCTTGAGTCAGAAGATTGAGGTCTTTCATCAGTTTAAATATTACCTTTGTCACAATCTATCCTCTGCTTTTGAATCTTTAATTAAACATGTTAGATCTCACTCTATCATCTGTCTCTTGATCTCGATATATGTCTGTATTTTTGTCTTTCTATGCTGCCTTCTGGATAATTTCTTCAGAATGTTCTTACATCTCAGCACTTCTAGTCTCCTGTGCAATTTATATATCCACTATTATGGATTTTACATTCATTTTACTGTCCATTTTACAGCCCAGGAAACTGAGGCTCAGTAAAGTTGGGTAATATCCCTAAGATTACTCAGCTTGTGAGTAAAATAGTTGGGAGTCAAAACAAGCACTGTCTAACTGCAAACTCTAGGCTCCTGACTGTTGTGTTGTTTTCCAATGAGCAGTATTTAATGGTTTTTAGCACATTTTAGTTTGGATATTTAGTTATAACCTCACATGTTATTTTTCAACCTATACCTTTAAAAATTTAAGATCTTAAATTTCTTTTTGATTTGCAGCATTTTCATTGTCTTAATCAGCTTTGCGAAATTCATTTCCTTTTTTTTTTTTTTTGGTCTGTTTCTACAAATATATGCTAAAGATTTTTCACCAAATTTTCCACAAATTCCCACAAAGGATACTGTGACAGTGATGAAAACAAAGTCTGACGCTCTATAGACATGAGCATGTATTTGTTTCATTTTTAGGTATGATTTTTAAAGCTTTTTTAAATGTATAATTGCTTTTAAGTGTGATAAATAAAAAATGTCATAGGGAGTATCATTGCTCTAAGAGACTCTGGTAAGAAATTTTTCAAATGAGTATTCTATACAGAAAATTTTAAAAGACTACTACAGCAAAATTTCAAAGTTGAAGAAATTCTGTGTATGAGCAGGGTGATGGAATTCAGCCATTTCTTATTCTTATTTCTCATGCATCTTTGTGTTCCTGCATCTGCCTTCAGGGAAGTCATGTCTGAGAGTCTAGCAAATTTAATAGACATAGGGGTCACCACTTAGCACTTATGTTATCCAAGAGTTTGGTTTTGATTCCCACATATAGAAGAGTTTCTGCACATTGTCATAGGAAATAGAACTTTTAAAAAGCTGATGTTCGCTAGCTGCTTGTATACAGGAAGAAGAAACTAAAAATTCCTTATGTTTGGAATGTCTCAAAAACCTTAAATCATGATTAAAAGAGGAATCAGTTAAAATGGTCTTCCATTATATGGGTAAAGCTGTGGTAAATCATTACTCTTACCTTCAAGAACAAAAACCTACATGTGTTAAAAGCCTAGAGAAAAGTAAGCGTTTTATTACCTATGAAAATCAGTATTTAGGAGAGATTCAGCTGTGTTTATATTCATCATCACAGTATTTTGAAGTACTAACTTCAGCATGAAACATAGGAAAATCTAATTTTACAGCATTTGCAATCATTTTTGCATTTTCCTCCTTAAGACAATATAACCTGCAGAGTGTAATACCTTGACATCGTTGGGTCTTCCAAACAAGTTGCCATAAAACATAAACCACGATTATTGAGTCTTAAAGAAATTATTTGCTCATGGGCACAAGTGATTTGAAAGTTATGATCTACAACCACATTAATAAACAGAATTTGCTACTTTGTATCAACTTGGAAATATATTTCTTTTTTTTTTTTCCTCACTCTGTCACCCAGGCTGGAGTGCAGTGGTGCGATCTCGGCTCAGTGCAATCTCTACCTCTGGATTCAAGCGATTCTTGTGCCTCAGCCTCCTGAGTAGCTAGGATTATGTGCAACTGCCACCATGCCTGGCTAATTTTTATATTTTTAGTATAGACGGGGTTTCACCATGTTGGCCAGGCTGGTCTCAAACTCCTGACCTCAGGTGATCCACCCGCCTCGGCCTCCCGAAGTGCCGATATTACAGGCGTGAGCCACCGTACCTGGCTGGAAATATGTTATTTAATTTTGTAGAACACATACACTTCCTGGAATAAGTGGAGGATATATTTATTAACAGTGTAATAATTACCCTCTGATGGATTTTTTCAGTGTCTAGTTAACTTTAAATTTTAAATTTGAGGAAATAAACTGGGAACAGTAATGGGACAGTAGGGTGCTAACCCAATTAAAAATGTCACTTTCAGTTTGTCAGTGTATATTTGTGTTGCAATATAAGTTTCATAATTAAGTAGTGAATCTAAGATTTAGTTAAAATTCTATTTACAGTTTTTGCAAGTTCCACCTTGGAGAATTGTTGAGTGAATTGTTTGCTTCATTGAAGATGTAGAATAAATTATATTTTTTATAAAATGTCACCAACTGTGCTTATTTCCAAACAAAAAATAATTATGTATTTGGCTAGGTCTGTTCACTTTGTAATACCTCTTTTGGGGCTCTTCTGTGAGATCTGAGGATGCTTAAAGTATCTAGAGCCTTTTCTAGAGAATATAACAAAAGCTTTTTTCCCTCTTCTATTCCCCACAAATTTTACATTTTGCTGCTAGCAGATATTTCATAGTAATAACAAAGTAGTCTCCTTGAGTAGTTTATAATAGATTTCTATGTTTAATAAAACAAATAAAACTTTATTTTTTAAAAAATAGGACTAAAAATTATTTTCATGAGAACTAAGTAAAATATAATTGATATTTGTATTTGTTCATTCTCATGTTGTTATGAAGAAATACTTGAGTCTTGGAAATTCATAAACAAAAGATGTTTAACTGACTCACAGTTCTGCATGGCTGGGAAAGCCTTAGGAAACTTACAATCATGGCGGAAGGCAAAGCAAACACACCCCTCTTCACAAGGTGACAGAAGAGAGAAGTGCCGAGCAAAGGGGCAAAAGCCCCTTTTAAAACCATCAGATCTTGTGAGAACCCACTATCATAAGAACAGTGTGGGAATAACTGCCTCCATGATTTAATTACCTCCCACTGGATTCTTCCCCCGACATGTGGGGATTATGGGAACTACATATGTATGGGAACTACAACTCAAGGTGAGTTTTGGGTGGGGACACAGCTAAGCCACATCAATATTTAAAATTGAAATACTTCAGTTTTGGTCAGTGTAGAGTAATGGAACAAATGAATGTAGAGGCCTTTTGCTCACTCTTGCCACTAAGAACTCATGACCTTTGAAGGGCCTTGACAACGAACATTTCAGTGATAATTTACCAAGATAGCAGAAATGTCTGTTGCTAAAAATAGTTATGCAGGATAAAATGCAATCTATAATTTTATGAGAACTTGTGATTCTAGTTTACCTCCGATTACCGATATCCATATCTATGTATATATATTTTTAAATCAGGTGTGTTTTGGACTCAGAAGTTATTAAAAATTCAGTCAAATGATGGGAATGATGTTTTAAAGATTAGAATCATGGCTGAAAGCTACTTCACATGAGTTATTAGACCATGATAAGAGGCACAGAGAAAATATAACAAATCAGCCTTCTTGCCTACTGATTCTGCATAATTTTAAAAATTAAATTTTGGTTTTTGTCCAAATGTAAATTTGTCCTAAAAATTTCAATCTTTTGAAAGCATTTTTATACTTAGAAAAAAAAATTAAGACTTTTGTAAATAGAATATACAAGATGATCCAATCTGATTGGAAAATAATGTGTCAGTGTTCTAAGTTAATAATTATCTAAGGCAATAATTAACATTTAAAACATACAGTGACATCATTTCTGAATTTCAGCTTTCTACTTATCAAAATGCCAAATGTAATTATACAATTACTACTTAAAGGTGATGAAGGTTTTGATTTCAGAAAGTTCATCACTCTTACCTTTTCACAGATAATTGAATTTGATGATCTATTAAGGCCCTAGCAGGTGTCTGATTTAGCATATTTGACTATTTTCACGAGTCATGATCCATCTGACAAGGACAGATGTTCCCAGTAGAGGTCAACCTTGTGTTGATAATTATTATATCATAAAGGAAAAACTAGGGATTTTATGTTTAAGTCCAGTATATTTGATATAGTTGGTAAGTCATTAATCGTGGAAGAAAGAAACTTAAAGATTGGTCATCTTTATTGTAATAAAAATTACTGTGGGTAATATTTTGGCTCCTTTATTATGATATATTTTTCTCAAAACCCCAGAAAACTTTACTGCTTGCTAATTACTCCCTAAAAGGGACTTATCACTGGTAGAAATGAACAATTATCTAAATGTAGCAACAGAAAATTCAGGATAAATGTCAGATTGCTGGATTTTAAAGTGAGGATATTTCTTGCAAATAAGTTTGAGAAGAGAAACACAGAGGTAGGATAATTTTATGCATCAGTCCCTCACCTTAGCTATCTTCTCTGCAATATGAGGATAACTGTACCTGTTCTGTTTCCTTCAGATAAATCTTGTTTTATTCCTCAGACTAATGTTTTGATCTCTAAACCAAGAATTTTATAATAAATACAGAGACGGCAATCTGGGATAAAGCATGTTTACAAGTAATGCCTTTGGAGTTTTTGATGCCAAAATACAATAAGCAATCAAACTGGCATAGCCCAGCAAACATCTTAGAGGTTACTGAGATGATAAGTGACTTTACTGGAGGTAGATGGTGTGGTATAAAGAGCAGTGTGTAAGCAGCAGTGGTTCTGCCATGGGATAGCTTGAGGAGGCTTTAATCTCCCACACCTTAAATAAACATAACTAAAAACAGTGTGTTTGCTATGCAAATACAATCTGAAAGCAAAGCTCCTAATTCCTTCTTTCCAACTAAATTATTACCAAGCAGTCCTTCCCAGTAGAATTTGTAGCACCAATATTAGTTAGAAATCAGAATGGATTTTTAACTTGTGGCAGGCACTGCCAGTTGAACAGTTGGGCACGTGACCTTGAGCAATGTTTTTTTCTCAGTAAAGTGAAGGAACTGAATTTTGTAAGGAACAAACTCCAGTGTTTGCCAGGACAGAAAGATATTAGAAGTTGCTGAAAATGGAGGGGTCAGTGGAGAAATGGAGTGTATGGACCTTACAATGTGGTATCTGACAGAGACAAAATGTTGAATGCTGTATGTTGGCCAAACTTATGCTATATGCAGAGGTGGGCAGACAGATGCAGATGTGAAAACATGTTCAGAGAGGTTCCCAGTTACAAAAGCAAAACTTCAACACTGGTCTTTTCTCCGATGATCTGGAGTTCTTTCCACTTCACCACACTAAGTCTTGTTGGTGACAGGTGTGTATGGGATTGATCCAAGCAAATCTCTGAAAGAGAAGTCTTATATTTGGTTTCTTTTATCCTCCATTTATGCCCCTTTTTTATATTTTGGGTCCCTTTCTCTTTACCCACTACCTCCTTAGCTGTGCCCAGGTGTTTCCTGAGCATGAGCTTTGTAGGCGACACCTTTCAGGAGCTGAAACAGCCCAGTCCCCACCTCTCTTTTCAGGATCCACACTGTGATGTCAACATTTGCCCTCAACAGAGCTTATACCAGGCTGCATTATGTTTCTTCATGAAGACTAGTTAGCTAGGCAAGTACTTAGAACCCTTTCACTCATTCGGTTTGCTGTAGAGCCTTAATACTCCAGGTGCTAAGTTGGGCAATGAGAGGGAGAAAGACGACTTTAGCTCTGAAGGAGCCTCAGCCCAGTGAGGAAAGCAAATATGTCTATGTCTACATGTAATTCTAGACGATGAAATCAGACCCAATAGCGTGCAGGGGACACAGAGGAGAGGTAATTTCTCCAGGGCAGTGGAGGGATATGCAAGGAGCTATCCTTGTAGTTTTTATATTTATTTATAACTCACTGAGGAGCTAATATTCAAGCTGAGGCATGAAGAATGTGTTCACCAGTGAGGAAGGCAAGGTAGAGGCATTTTCTCAGAGGAAACAGCATGAAACAAGGGTCTGGTGACAACTAGAAATGACTTACCCTTCTATGTGGTCCAGGTAATGCTAATACTTCTATATAAAGTCTGACATGGCTCTCTGTGAAGGACTGAATAATAAGGGGATTTCATGAACTGTGGCCAGGCATGCAGGGGACTTATTTTTAGGTGAGGAGTTTTTTGGCATTTCTCAAATAACATCTCTGAGATGGCTTTCTCTTCTACATATTCCAGCTCAGTTGATCCAGATCCCAATGCTCTTTGGAATAAATGTTTGGATTTTTACTAGGTTGCTGCTACACCATGGTTTCTCTTTCCACATGTTTACAGGGCATTCCTTCATTAGTCTGTACTGACGAATTTACAGTGGTTTCAGTAATTGTTGGCGTTGATGAACCTTCCTTGTGCTTTACGTAAAAGAGTGATCCTTTTATTGCCAGTTTCCATTTTTCCATCAATAGCCTGATATTCCATGCCTCTGGGTCTATACTGTTCCATTTCATGACAGTTAATGAATGTTAGAAGTGGCTCTGCAAATGCATTGCTTTAATCTTGTTGCCTGCAGTGAGATGCTTTTAATATTTTCTCCACATGGGAACTCAGTGTTTTCCTTTAGCTTTTCTTTAATTTCCATGTGGTTAATCTCACTACTGCAGGGAGCCTGCATATTTATAGATTTTTCCCTTTCACTTTATCTTCAGTAATTTACTTTTTGTATTCAGTGACCACATCCATCACAATAAATGGTCCTTTTCCCATTTGTATTGACTTACATTTATATAAACCAGACTCCCTTTTTATAGTATTATTAATGTTCATGACAATTTTCAGTAGCTTGGGGAGCTGGGCATTAGAGCTGGTACAGAGCTCCAAGTTTTCCTGTTATATCAAATGACTCATGTCATGACGCCTGGTTTCAAGTTTTATCATTAAGTCAAGACTAAGGTTATATCGGTTTTTTTCTTTAATGACTCATTATAAAATGAGAGTATTAAATAAGCACCTCTAAATGATTCCCCATTTCATTAAAATGTTCTTGATTTGATAGCACCTTTGTGCACTGAAAGATGTAAAATATTCCCATTACATTGTTGACTATTTTCATAGTCAGTTCAATGTTATAAACTTATATAGCTCCTAGCTGAAATAAGTAGGGAACTGAGTTATACGCAGTTCATATTGGTCATTCTTAGATGCTATTGCTTTCTGATAGCTCAATTTATTTTAACAGTCTACAATTATGTAGTTAAAAAATTTTTTTTTATTTAAATACTTTATATTCTTTTAATATGTTATTTTTTTCTATCACCATGCATCCCATTAGTTTGCAGATTGTAGGGAATATTGGCAGGATTTGTGTTGTTGTTCTTTAGGCAAAAGCAAACTGGGTCTGGAGATCATCAAACTTTTTCTAGCTTGTGAAAGGCCTCTCAGAAAACATCTTTCAGAATTAGCTTTGTGTGCCCAGGTCCCTGGAACTAGTCATCCTGCTGCAAGAGAGGCCTGTGCTTTCCTGTTACCACCTGTTTCCAGCCCAGCAGCCTCTTTGGATAGTAGTGGTATTTTCATAATTCCAGTCATATGTGCTTTTTTGTTTTTTATCTATACCAGTTGAATGTTGTGACATTTTGGGAGCACTTAAATATTTGCTTCAAAACCTCACATCTTTGTGATATTTTTCTATGGTAACTTGTGGTTGTTAGAAATGCTGAAAATAAACAGTGCTGGGATAACTGGCTAGCCATATGCAGAATATTGAAACTGGACCCCTTCCTTTCACCATATAGAAAAAGCAACTCAAGATGGATTAAAGGCTTACATTTAAAGCCAAAAACTATAAGAATCATAAAAGAAAACCCAGGAAATACCATTATGGACATTAGACCTGGCAAAGATTTCGTGATGAAGATACTAAAAGCAATTTCACCAAAACCACAAATTGACAAGAGGGATCTAATTAAACAAGGACTTCTGCACAGCCAAAGAAACTCTCAACAGAATAAACAGACAACCTACAGAATGGGAGAAAATATTTGCAAACTGTGCATCTGACAAAGGTCAAATATCCAGAATCTATAAGTAACTTAAATCAACAAGCAAAAACGTCATTAAAAGTAGACAAAGGACATGAATAGACATTTCAAAAGACAATATATGCGTGGCCAATAAGCATATAAAAATGCTCCACATGACTATCATTAGAGAAATTTAGATCAAAACCACAATAAGATATCATCTCACACCCGTCAGAATGGCTATTCTTAAATAAAAGTCAAAAAATATGCTGGTGAGATTGCAGATAAAAGGGAATGCTCATACAACTGCTGGTGGCAAGGTAAATTAGTTCAGCCACTGTGGAAAGCAGTTTGGCTATTTCTCAAAGAACTTAAACTACCGTTCAATCCAGCAATCCCATTGCTGGGTATATACCCAGAGGAATATAACTTGTTCTACCATATAGACACATGCATGCATATATTTATTGCAGTACTATTCACAGCAGCAAAGACATGGACTCAACCTAGTTGCCCATCAGTGGTGGACTGGATAAAGAAAATATGGTTCATATACACCATGAAATACTATGCAGACATAAGAAAGAAGGAGAGATCATGTCCTTTGCAGGAACACGGTTGGAGCTGGAGGGGGGAACAACAGACACTGAGACCCAGTTGAGGGTGGGGGGTGGGAGGAGGGTGAGGATTGAAAAACTACCTATAGGGTACTCTGCTCATTACCTGGGTGATGAAGTAATCTGTACACCAAACTCCTACAACATGCAATCTACCCATAAAACGAAACTGCAGATGTACCTGCTGAACCTAAAAGTTGGAAAGAAAAAAAAAAACCTGCTAAAAATATTTTTTCATTATCTCAGAAGCTCTTATTGCATTTTTTTTTCTTTTGTGGCTTTTCTTTGTGGGGGATATCTCCAATATAATTTAAAATAATCAGTTAATTTTTTGTTCTGGATTCAGTCATCTTTACTACCATGTTCAATTACTTCTAAGACATATATATTTTTTCTCTACATTTTAGCATCTCTGAAACTAGAATGCATTTTTCGATTAAGGATGTATCACAGTTTAATTGGCAACATTTCTTTAGTAGTAGAAAAATTAGCAAAGTCCTAGATTTTATAAAATGTGGCATTTTATTTTTATTTTCTAAGGACAGATAATGGAAAGTGGTTCATGAAGTCAGTGATTTCATTCTTTTACGTTTTGAGTAACCATTCCTGAGTATTCTTTGAGCTTGCTTCTTTTCTCTCCCAATCTTTTCTATGCAAGTTTATCTATCTTGTTCATTTATTTATTCATTCTCTGCAATTAGGAAAAGTATTTAACAGAAGGTAAAAGAATCTGAAATTTGTTTACTTTTCTCTCCTAAATTTCTATATATATGACTTTATACATGGTCAGGCCAAGGCATTTTTCTGTAGCAGGGGATGGGGGAATGAGAAATTATGGGAACAGTGGTGGGATTAGGACTTTTATAACAAGAATGCAAAGAAGAAGAAGCAGTGTTCAGCTTTTAATTACCATAGGATGTTTTTAATAGCGCTGACAATGAGGAAAGCTTGACTTGGTTGGGAGAAGGAAGAATTTTCTAAGTTTCTTTAAAGCTCAAATATGTAGTAAACAAAAAATTTCTGGAATTTCTTCCAGAGTCTCAAGGTTTTGGTTTCTCCAGAAAGAATAATTTGGATGAGAACAATTGGATGCCCTCTTCTTTTGGTCTCATGGAATAAGTGTCCCTGTTTTTTTCCTTAAGGTCCTTGCTTTTCCCCTTCTTAGGGCTGTGCCTCAAATGGGGTTAATGTAGAAACATCAGGAAAGGCGTGGAGGAGTCTGAGAACATTTGAGCTAGTGGTCTGCTCCTCTGTCAAAGCATGAGGGAGGCCACAGATATTAGTTGGCTCCACTTCAGCCTTCACTTCTGGGATATGATCAATAGTGATAGAGCAATGTCATGAAGGTAACCTTGGAGACAGCAGAAGGATTGGGACAGAGGCAGGGCTTCTGGCTCCCCAGGGCCTGCACTTAGTGTGCAGGGGATTGTGTGGCTTTCCATGCCCAGAGGTTTTCTATATTGCCTCAGGGACTTCTGAGGACAATGGATCAGAAAAGGCTGTATCAGAGTGAAGAGACTATAATACAAGGAGCCTTTAAGACAGAGCTCAGAATCAGCTTCTAGTAGTGGTTGTCAGCATTTTCCACCCCAAACCAAGTGTGAACAGTTTTACTCATTGTAACTGGTTCCGGGAGTTGAGCAACCTATCTACCTGCAGTAGAATATAACGGAGATTCAGAAAACATCTCTTGAATCTGAGGTCTGCCTCTCTCTGTCTCTGTCTCTCTGTCTCTGTCTCTCCCTCTTTCTATCTCTCTCTCCTTCCAAAGAGAATAAACATCTTCACATACCTAGATGTCATCTTTGGGAAAAGAAGAGGTTAGGGATAGAACTCTGAAATGCAAGAGTATCTGTTTGGGTCCATTCAGGAGATAAAAAACATACAGTAATTTGAACAGGGGAAGTTTAATATACAGATAATTATTAATACAAAGATAATTATTCATATAAATACAATTATTAAATAATGATAAAAGAGTAGCTATAAGATGTAAGAAAACACTTTATTGTACCCTGCGATTTAATGAGAGTGCTCAGGAAAGACAAACTTGGAAGGAGAGCCCTCTTCTTGAGGCTGGAGTTTAGACCTCACTGGAGAACATGAGATGCAGACCTCTGGATGTTAGAGGAGTTTCCCTGGTTTGCCCATGCCAGAGCTGGTCTGTAGTCATCGGGCAAGCAGAAGCAACCCTTTGGAGAGCAGGTGGGGCACAGGTGAGCTGCAGCTGGTGGCTGGGTGGGTAGGCATGTAGAAAGAATGGGGATGCTGGTGGGAACCCTCTGGGGAGTGGCAGTTTGCAGTTACCCATGGCTGTGTAAGAGGAGTGTGCTGAGGGTTTAGGGGTACCAGTGTAGGCAAAAGGCCTAGTGCGTGCAGTATCCAGATTGTGAGGGTGTGGGGAGGTGATCAGGAGTCCTGGCTTTGGCTGTAAGATGGCCAAGGGACTGCACTTTCTGGATCAATGGCTGAGGCAGAACACCACTAGAGTCCTCACACCCACACCACTGACCCACTGTGCAGCAGCCAGAAACAGCAGGAGAGTCATTTTTTCCTGCAGTGCTCCTCCAGCACGTTTAACGGTGAGAGTTTAGTATCATACACATGATAAAGGAGAAATGCTTAAAGGAATTCTGTTCATTATCACAGAGCACGTATTGAATGGTGAATTTGAAGCTTAGAGGTGATAAGTTGATAACTGGCACAATAAATCTTTATTCAGAAGAGACTAGATCATCCAAAAGAGATTCTAACAGCTGGCACTCTTTTAATGGACCTCCAATGAACAGAGTGGTTGGATTAACCAATGCATTCTGTATCCTCCATAAAACTGTCTACAGATACATGTTCACTGTGTGGTGTTGACTCATAGCCAGTTGGCTATGCTCTAGTATACCATTGCACCTATGCTTCCATACCATTTGGGAGCTGTGTTTATTCTCCATATATATATACTAGTTGTATTAAGTATCTGTTTATTCCAAGCCTATTTATAGTAGTCATATTCGTTTTCTATTTCCCAACAGATTTTTATTTCTATTTTACAACAGACAATCTGAAAACTTAGTGACTTAAAACAACAATAACATAACAACAGTGGACATTCAGTCTGCCATAGTTTCTGCAGGTCTTGAATTCTGGTTTGTGTAATCTGGGTAGTTCTGACTTGGGAGTTTCTCAGAGGTTGAGTTACTGGCTGGGCCTACAGTCATCTAAAGACTTGACTGCGGTTGTAAGAAGGAGTTCCAAAATGGCTCATTCATGTGGTTGACAAGCTATGAGGACTGTTGCCTCAGTTTGTTGCCATGGAGACATCTCCACTGAGTGCCCTCAGGACATGACAGTTGGCCTACTCCAAGTTGGGTGATCTTAAAGATTGTGAGTCAGAAGCCACAATGCCTTTTATAACAGTCTCAGAAGTCACAAAGTGTCATTTCTGCAATACCCTGTTTGTTACACACCTCAACTCTATTTAATGTACAAGAGAACCCAACAAAAATGTTGATACCAGGAGGAGCCATTGGAGTCTGTCTTGGCTACTGGCTACCACACTAATTATATCTGTTATTGTAATCACAAAATTGAATTAAATACCATAAAAACAATTCAAATATGAATATAACAATATTTTTTATGAAAACCAAACCAAGATAAAAACTTCTTAAAGTGTAAAACAATCTGTTACATAAAATGAGGCTAAGACAACTAAGAAATTAGACATTTTGTAAAAATTCTGGATGGATTCTACTCCCTTGTAACTTTGAAAGTGACATAAACTTTTTATTACACTTTAAAGAAATTAATTGTGGTGCAAAAAGTTTTGGAGTAACAGATGGCTTGAATGTTAGGGGGAAAAAACCCAACCCAACATGATACCAACGTAGTAAGCACCATTTGGGAGAAATTATCTTGCCATTCTAAAGAATAATGAAGTTAATGCTGATTCTTGAGAGATAACATTGGATTGAAGATCAAACCTACAATACCATATCATAACATATTATCTACAAAAATAACAGAAGAGCATAGATATGAGGTTTTAAGAAATATATATATATTTTCTAAAAATCAGTAATATTTGCAGCAATGCAACTAGAGTAAAAAATTGCTTTTTTGTGATGGGTAAATCAAGAAAAGAGATTTTAAAAATAAAAAGTATATTATTAAACTAAATACAGTACCAAAAATAAATTTGGAAAAATTCTGAAGTTTTCATCTATCATGACAGTAGAAATGAAAAAAAAAAACACACATGGACACAAGGAGGGGAGCATCACACACTGGGATCTGTCGGGGGGAAATAGGGGAGGGACAGTGTGGGGTGGGGAGTTGGGGAGAGATAGCATGGGGAGAAATGCCAGATATAGGTGATG
This sequence comes from Sapajus apella, assembly GCF_009761245.1. Taxonomy (NCBI): domain Eukaryota; kingdom Metazoa; phylum Chordata; class Mammalia; order Primates; family Cebidae; genus Sapajus; species Sapajus apella. The sequence goes on from NW_022436941.1 coordinate 77,773,253, forward strand.
GGGAGGAAGGCAGCCAATCACACTGCCATGTATGTACCTATGCAACAATCTTGCATGTTCTTCACATGTACCCCAAAACCCAAAATGCAATAAAAAAAGAAAAGGAAAAAAAAAAAGAAGAAAAACAACCACCCTGGACATACTACCTATATCTGTTTTCAATTGTAGCGTAACCAAAATCACCCGAAAACTTAGTAGTTTAAATAAATGGTTTATACAACAATCATATTATTATCTCTCAAGCTTTCTGTGAGTCAGATATTCAGACAGAGTACAGTAGGAATGATGGGTTGTTTTCCCACTTGTCCAGAGCCTCATCTAGCAAGCCTTGCAAGCTAGGAATGACTCAACAGTTGGGGGTCTGGAATTATCTGGCAGAATCTACATTCACTTGTATTGCAGTTGACTTGATTATGGTTTGGATCCCCAGCTGGGCTTTCTAAAGTCACATACATGTGGCTGTCCATGTAAGCCCTGTGTTTGTGCTGGTTTGGGCTTCCTTATAGCAGGGTGAGTGCCTTATAAGGATAAATATCACTGAGAAAACCAGAAGAAAGCTGCATTGCTGTTTAGGACATTGCCTTTGGAAGTCCCACAGCTTTACTTCCTCTGTAGGCTCCAGCTTGCTCAGATTCAAGTAGAGGTACCATATACCCCACTTTGTGATAGGAGGGTGGTGTCAAAGTCACATTGTAAGACGGTCATGCAGGATCAGAAATACTATTGTGGCAGTCTTGGAAAGTTCAGTCTGTGTGTGCACGTACATGTGTGTGCACACACACACAGACAGAGAACAATCTTACTTCCTAACTGTATGAATCTTAAGGATGAAGATATGTAAAGGCCATAATTTTACCACTGAATATCATGAGAAAGTGTTGTAGTTTCAGTTTGAAAAGATGGAATATCTTTTCAAAGTGATTACATCATGGGAGCAGATTTCCCCCTTGCTGTTCTCATGATAGTGAGTTCTCATGAGACCTAGTTTAAAAGTATAGCACTTCCCCAGTCTCTCACTCTCTGCTTCCTGCTCCACCATGGTAAGTTGTGCTTGCTTCCCCTTCTCTGCCATGATTGTAAGTTTCCTGAGGCCTCCAAGCCATGCTTCCTGTACAACCTGCAGAACTGTGAGTGAATTAAAACTTTTTTCTTCATAAATTGCCCAGTGTCAGGTGGTTCTTTATAGCAGTGTGAGAACAAACTAATACGGCAAATGGTACCAGATAAGGGGGAATTTGCTATAAAAATACCTGAAAATGTGGAAGCTGTATTGCCATTTAGGACATCACCTTTGAAAGTCACAGAGCTTTACTTCCTCTGTAGGCTCCAGCTTGCTCAGATTCAAGTAGAGGGACCATATAGCCCACTTCTTGATAGGAGGGTTGGTGTCAAAGGCACGTTGTAAGACAGTCATGCAGGATGGGAAGTACTATTTTGGTGGTCTTGTAAAATTCAATGTGTGTGTGTGCGCACATACACACACACATACACACAGAGAACTGAGTAATGGGCAGAGTTTGGAAGGCTCTAGAAGAAGACAGGAAGATGAGGGAGAGTTTGGCCTGGGGACTTGTTGAATGGTTATGACCAAAATGATGATAGTGATATGGACAGTGAAGTCCAGGCTGAGGTGGTTTCAGATGGAGATGAGGTCACTCTTGCTATACTTTAGCAAAGAGCCTGGCAGCATTGTGTCCCTGCTCTAATGATCTGTGGAACTTTGAACTTGAGAGAGATGATTTATGGTATCTGGTGGAAGAAATTTCTAAGCAGCGAAGTATTTAAGAGATGGCCTGTCTGCTTCTAAAAGCCTAACTCATTTGCATAAACAAAGAAATGACCTGAAATTAGAACTTATATTTAAAAGGGAAGCAGAGCATAAAAGTTTGGAAAATTTGCAGCCTGGGCATGCAGTAGAAAAGAAAAACCAATTTTCTGGGGAGGATTCAAGGTTGCAGAAATTTGCATAAGTAAAGAAGAGTTGAATGTTAATAGCAAAAACAGTGGGGAAAATGCCTCCAGGAAATTTCAGAGACCATTGTGGCAGCCCCTCCAATCACAGTCCTGGAGGTCTAGGAGAGAAAAATGGTTTCATGGACCAGGCCCAAGACCTCTTTGCTCTATGCAGCCTCAGGACATGGTGCCCTGCATGCCAGCTGCTCCAGCTCCAGTTGTAACTAAAAGGGGCCAAGGAACAGTTTGGGCTGTCACTTCAGAGGGTGCAAGCTCCAAGCCTTGGTGGCTTCCATGTGTGTTGGGCTTGTGGGTACGCAGAAGGCAAAAATTGAGTTTGGGAACCTTCACCTAGATTTCAGAGGATGTATGAAAACACCTGGATGTCCAGGCAGAAGTGTGCTGCAGGGGTGGAGCCCTTATGGAGAATGTCTCCCAGGGCAGTGCAGAGGGGAAATGGGAAATATGGGATTAGAGCCCCAACACAGAGTCCCCATTGGGGCACTGCCTAGTGGAGCTGTGAGAAGGGGGCCACCATCCTTCAAACCTCAGAATGGTAGATCCACTGACAGCTTGCTCCTGTGCCTGGAAAAGCTATAGGCACTCAACATCAGCCTGCGAAAACAGCTACGAGGGCTGTATCCTGCAGGGCCACAGGGGAAGAGCTGCTCAAGGCCTTGGGAGCTGTCCCTTACATCAGTGTAACCTGGATGTCAGACTTGAAGTCAAAGGAGGTTATTTTGAAACTTTGAAATTTAATGATTCCCCTGCTGGGTTTTGGACTTACATTACTTGGATTCTGTAGCCCCTTCATTTGGTCAATTTCTTTCTTTTGGAATGGGAGCATTTACCCAATGCCTGAACTTTCACTGTATCTTAAAAGCAACTAACTTGTTTTTGATTTTACAGAATTATAGGCTGAAGAGACTTGCCTTGTCTTTTCAAAGAGTCTCATCTTTGTTGCTTATAAAAGATGAGACTTGGACTTAGACTTTTGAGTTAATGCTAGAATGAGTTAAGACTTTGGAGGACTGCTGGGAAGGTATAATTGTGTTTTGAAATATAAGAAGGACATGTGATTTGGGAGGGGCCAGGGCAGAACGACGGTTTGGCTTTGTGTTCCCACCTAAATCACATGTTGAATTATGATCCTCAGTGTTGGAGATGGGGCCTGGTGGGAGGTAATTAGATCATGAGGGCAGATTTCCCTCTTGCTGTTCTCATGAGACCTGGTTGTTTAAAAATATGTAGCACTTGCCCTTTTGTGCTCTCTTTTGCTCTGTCATGGTAAGACATGCTTGCTTCCCCTTCACCTTCTGCCATGATTATAAGTTTCCTGAGGCCTCCCAGCCATGATTCCTGTACAACCTGCAGAACTGTGAGTCAGTAAAAACTTTTTTCTTATACCATTTGGTCCAGAAATCCCATTACTGGGTATATATCCAAAGGAATATAAATCATTCTACTATAAAGACACATTCATATGTATGTTTATTGCAGCACTATTTACAATAGCAAGCAAGACATGGAACCAACCAAAATGCCCATCAATGATAGAATGGGTAAAGAAAATGTACATATATACTATGGAGTACTATGCAGCCACAAAAAGGAATGAGATCATGTCTTTTCAGGGACATGGATGAAGCTAGAAGCCATGGTCCTCAGCAAACTAACATAGGAACCGAAAACCAAATATCGCATGTTCTCACTTATAAGTGGGAATTGATCAATGAGAACACATGGACATAGCGAGGGGAGCAAAACACACCAGAGCCTGTTGGGGGGTGGGGGGTAAGGGGAGGGAACTTAGAGGATGGGTCAATAGGTGCAGCAAACCACCATGGCACATGTATACCTATGTAACAAACCTGCACATTCTGCACATGTATCTCATTTTTTATGAGAAGAAATCAAACAAACAAACAAAAAACTCTTTTCTCCATAAAAACCCAGTCTCAGGTGGTTCTTCACAGCAATGCAAGAAAAGACTGATATCAAAGGTCATTGTTCACAGTGCAGTACTACAGTGAAATGTGTTAAGAAAAAGATTTCCAAAACCAGGAAATAGCCATATTGGAGAAATGTGCAACAGATCCATCATTCATTATTTAATTACTTAAGGCTATTAAATTTCACTTAACTCTATTGATTGGGATATTTACAACTCTATGCATAGATGGTGACTTACGGAACACTGACAGTGGTTTTCCGGTAGAAATTATTTCTGGTAGAAAAGAACATTCCAGGGGATATAGTTAATGCAGGACATTAACTAGTTTTATATCTCTTTTAGCATTCTTTATTCAGTCATCTTTTTTTCAATAATTATAAATACTTCTGCTTCTCCTGTATTCTTTTTTCTCATATTTTTTATTTTATTGGTTCCCATAATAATGAGTTAAATAAATCTTTGATACATGCTTACTTTATTTTTTATGAGTGTCAGGTTTTAAAAATTATACTTTGACAAATGAAAGTCCTAAGTGAACATGTACTAAAGCTTGAACAAAAGGATGGCCTGGGGCTGATAATACTATAAAACACGAGCCGGCAGACTATGGTCCTATGGGTCAAATGCACTTGTAAGAATGTTTTATTGGAACATAGACCACTCACTGATTATGTCTTGTCTATGGCTTTTGTTCTACTATAGCAGAACTGAATAGCTGCAACTACGATCATGTGGTCCATAGGGCCTAAAATTTTTATGATCTGGCCTTTTACAGGAAAATTTTGACAACTTCTGCTATAGGACATCATGAATTTTAAGACTAATCATGAACACAGTTTGTTAATCATTCTCAGAAAATTGACAGCACTAATGATTTGTATCACACAATAGAATATTTAATTTGATTTACTAGAAGATTATGAATAATACAGAATAACATATACTCTGAATTAAACTTAGTGATCTCAATTTGGAAAACGGAAAAAAATGAAGAGATATAATCAAATCTAGAATCAAAAGTAGCTGATAACCACCTACATGTTACCATATATTAAACATCAGGCTAAATCAACCATCAAGAATATAATTAAAAAGGTGGAAAGGCTATGCTGTGAAAAAAATCTATCATTTTAACAACTTAAAAGAACTCATTTTATTAAATGTATCTACATGTAGTTGAAAAATAATTATAGTATATGTCTTATATATTTTATTATTTCTCACTTTGACTTTTTAATTAAATATGGGTCTTGATTTCATCAGATAAGAAGGCATCTGATATATTAAGTTTTGTTAATTGGAAAATCTCAGCTTTTTTTTATTGCCCTGCAGGGTAGAGGCTTGCTTGGAAGCTTAGACTATAAACCATAACTAGTTTTTTTTTTGGCCTTTCTTTCTCTTTACCCTTCTGCCACCTTAATGTAGGGTGAATGAATTTGCCACCTCAAAGCTATCTACTTTGCTTCAGGAAAAATAACCACAATATGGGTTTGTACATAACTTGGGAAGGAGTTCTTCTCCTGTCCCTTCTTCCTTTGGCTAATGACTCTTAAATTACAGTTGTGTTGGTTGAACAGCTCTATGAATATGTGAAAACCACTGAATTGTGCACTTAATTAGGTGAGTTACATGGTATGTGAAATATGTCTTAATAAAGCTGACACCAAAAAAATAATCACAGAAGAAAAATATTCATACCCAGTTAATGGGTATAGAACGGAAAAGAAAATTCTATGTTTAGTGCCTACTGTGGGCTAAAAACTTACAAATGAACAGATACATGGATATCAAAATCAAAAGTACACAGCAACCTAAAAAAGCTGTCACCCAGGCTGTAGTGCAGTGGCACGATCGTAGCTCACTGTAGCCTTTGCCTAAGGAGCTCAGGGGAATCCTCCCACCTCAGCCTTCTGAGTAGCTTGAAATAAAGGCATGCACCACCATGCCTGGCTAATTTTTTTTTTTTTTTTTTTGTAGAGATGGGGTTTTGTCATGTTGCCCAGGCTGGCCTCAGTCCTTGACTCAAGCCATCTGCCCACCTCAGCCACTCAAAATGCTGGGATTAGCGGCATGAGCCACCATGTCTAGCCCAGAGTTGTATTTCTAGGTTTAAAGTAATTATGGATCTGTAAGCCCAAATAATTTTTATGTTATAATTTTTCTTATTAATTATAAAGTGTTCTAGGGACTCTGTAAAGTCCTGTTATGTCTGGGCTCATGTATGAGGCACACAAGGCAGGCAGTAATGAGGGATTGCTTTTAATCTATAAATACATAAGTAAACATTCAAATTAATTCCATTATTTTAAAGAGTGAGATTAAGAAATGTTAAAATGCACTCATTTTAACAATGTTTTCATTTGCAAAACATTTTTGGCATTATTTGTCTTTTTCAGGCAGGAAAACCAGTGTCAAAACTTCATAATTGTATCTTGTGTGTGTATGTGTCCATATGCAGTATTAATCAGCATCAGTGCTTGTTTCCAAGTGCCTTTTGTTGGTTTCAAAACTCAAATCTACCATCAAAAGGAAAAAAATTCACACTATTGAGAATATTCCAAAGAATGGGCCTAATGGGGCTCACAGAACTGACTGGAAGACTGAGACTGAAGATATAGGCTCAGAAATTTGGCATGAACCTTGGCAGTGGGTGACACAGTTCAGGTCACACCACAAAGCAATCTGATTTAGCGTGTCCCACTGGCATGGTCACTATTAGACTTTTTTTTTCTTTTTTTTTTTGAGATGAAGTCTCACTCTGTCGCCCAGGCTGGAGTGCAATGGTGCAATCTCGGCTCACTGCAACCTCCACCTCCCAGGTTCAAGCTATTCTCCTGACTCAGCCTCTCAAGTAGCTGGGACTACAGGCACATATCGCCTAGACTTTTATCCTCAGTGGCACCAATTGGCAATGGAGTGTTGTGCCATATCCCTTAGATGCAGTCATCCCAGGTGGGAGTGTTTGTGCAAGCCAAGCTTATGTGCCATGCACCAGATGCAGGGTGGATAGGGGTGTGAATCTGTTAGGTAGCAGAGCACAGTTTGCCACCAAAATATACACAAAGGAGGATTTCCCCACAATTGTCCATTACAGATTTATTTGCATTAAACATTATTGACATTATAGAAGTGTTTTTGGATTCTTTTATTAAGATGAGCATATATTACGTCTGTAATTTTAAAAGTAGAGTACAGAATAATTATACAAAAGAATTTTTTTCTTTCAAGTTTCAAGCACAGAGTTAGCCTCTGTGCTATGGTATGGGGTACACTAGAGGTTTGTTACACTCTCTCAGCATGGAGCATAGAATCTTGACCTTTAGAACATTCCACTTAATGGTGCAATAACTTGTACACAGTGTAAGCTGGCGGGAGAAATCAAGTAAGATGAAGAAAGAAATGACCCTGAAATGTGCACACATTCCCTCTTCACCCCCCCACCCCACCCCACCACCGCCCCTCCAATCATCAGTGGTGCTCCATTTGGCATTCTTTACCTCAACTTAAGTTTCACCTTTTTTTCTGGCTTCGAATGGGAAAACTAATTTGTTTTGTTTTGTTTTGAGATGGAGTCTTGCCCTGTGGCCCAGGCTGGAGTGCGATGGCAGGATCTCAGCTCACTGCAACCACCCTTTCAGGTTCAAGTGATTTTCCTGTGTCAGCCTCCTGAGTAGCTGGGATAACAGGTGTCCCCCATCACGCCTGGCTAATTTCTGTGTCTTTAGTAGAGATGAGGTTTTACCATGTTGGCCGGGCTGGTCTCAAACTCCTGACCTCAGGTGACCCACCCACCTCAGCCTCCCAAAGTGCTGGGATTAGAGGAGTGAAACACTGTGTCCAAACTCCTTTTTTTTTTTTTAAACAAAAACAAAACAAAGTTGGGAAGGCAGGTGTTCTGCTCCATTTCATTAGGAGGCTGACGTTCCTAAACTCCCCAGGAACCTCTCCTGGTTGTTGAGCATTGTTACACAGTTGAGAACTGTGAGTGTCCGGAAACCCAGGGGAAAGATTTTTCCTCATTTACTGCTCAAGATAGAGGTAGGAATAAGGCATGGGAAAATATAAATGAGTAAAGATAGTCCTTGTCACTGTGGAATACTTGGTGATAAAATGCAGGTGCATCTTATTTTCATTCTATCAAGTCATTTTCTAATTGGGTGTCCTTGAAACTGTGGCTTATTGCTTATACTTGTTCACTTCTTTTTTCCTGCTAATATCCTGTTTTGGCGGCAGGGCAATTCTACCCTGGTGAACGATCAAATGTTCAGGCAAATATATCCTGGTGTTATAAGCTCATTAAATTTCTTGTCATTTCTTGCAGTGTGCTAGAAAGTGCTGTTCGTGGCCCGTTTTTGCAATGTAGAACCTCTCTTTTGTGAGAGCCATGGAAGTTCCTTCTTTGGTAATTAGTCTCTTGCTTTAGACAGTGCTGTTAAGAACTCCATAAAAGCTGCCAACACTTTGTGGACTTGCAGAGGGACTTACAGAACCCTGTGAGCTTCCTGTAGCTACTACTGCAAGTAAAATTTTCAGCTGTTTCTGAAGTCTTACCCACTTACGTTAGGGCAGAGGTTCTCAAGCTTCAGCACTGGAGAATCACCTGGAGTGCTTGTTAAAACACACATTGCTGGGATCCACCTCCAGGGTGTCAGTCATTAAGTCTGGGATGAAGCCTGAGAATGTGCATGTCTAACAAGTTCCCAGGTGGAGCTGATGTTGCTGGTTTTGAGACCATACTTTGAGATCCACTGCCTTGGATCGAGAGCTGACCTGGGATTTAGAGCTCAAATGGGTAAGTAAACATCCTAAGGAAAATGAAAAAACCAGTGCAGTGAGTGATTGAATTAATATTTGTTCAATATTACAGGGAGCACAGTATTACATAAGGGTTTTAGGGAATATTTTAGGTAAATACATGTAACTCTTGCCACCTAGGATGTTCATAGTAACTATAAGACAGTATTTTTGTTTAACAATCCTATAGATCCTTTTCCTTTTTGTATATAATGTCAATCTAATAGTTTCTTATTTAATATAAAAATGAAATCTTATTTTATGCAAGCATCAAGCAACTACTTTTTCAGATTTTTCCTCCTATAATTTAAGGGAAAGTTTTAAAATAGAAAAGATGTGGGCTTCAAAAAAAAAAACTGCAAATATGTTGCAATTATAAGAATAATTTCACTGTTGAAATCCATTTGTGAAAGTAGACTTTGCTTATATTTGGGGTCCTGCCTTCTATAAAATGGTCAGAGTTTCTTTTAGTAAGATCATACTCTTCAGTGACCTGAGGATCAGATGGAGGTTATAAGCAGCCCTTTAAACTAAGGCTTCAGAGCGTGGCCTAGGGAGTCAAGCAGCTCTTTGAACTGGCGTCTCAGCTCTATCATTTAGACAAATTGTTTATTCTCTGTAAAGAACCAGCCTTAGGCTTTGTTGATCTACCTAAGTATATTTGTTTTTATTTATTTGAGTTATTTCATTCATTCTGTTTTCAGTGACTTCAATTTGCTAGTTTTCTTTGAACTTTGTGAGATAAATGCTTAGATCGTTATTAAAATTGTATCTATTCTAACATATGCATATAAGGCTATACATTTTCCCCTTAGCACAGCTTTAGTAGCCTCCAACAAATTTTGATGCAGTTTATTTTTATTATAAATCAGTTTGAAATACAAATTCTAATTCTATTATGACTTCTTGGGCCTATGGATTATATAGAAGTATATAAATTTGTAAACATGGGGGTTATTTGATATCCTTAAGCCTCAGATTTTCTATTTTTAAAATGAGCTAATGCAGCCAAAATATTTGGCATAATGTCTTGCAAAGTCAGTGTTTAATAAATGGTAGCTATTGTGATTATTGTTTTTCTTTGTTGCAGGGCTCCAGGTAGAAATCTTAGCTACATTCTTGTACAATAGTCTGGGTAGGAAAAAACTCTAAGTTCTATCTACAACATATATGAAGCACCCATAATGTTTGTACTCTACAAATTTACCCTATAAAAATTTTCTGACTCATGTATTTTAATTACTGTATTCTTTTTTAGGGCTTACTTTCCTGCTAATCTTAGGTATTGTGAAGGCCATGAGAAAGTTTGATTCTAGTCTTTAAGTGGCTTCATATCCTAAAGTCTAAAACAAAAGTATATTTTTTAACCTTTAAAAATTAAGATGAATCTGTAATCTATGTGTATATTTAATGCAGTACTCTTTTAACTAACAAAACTTTTTTTTTTTAATAATTTCAACTTTCATTTTAGATTCAGGTGCTATGTGTGCGGGCTTGTGCATGAGTATATTTGTGTGATGCTGAGGTTTGGGATGTGAAAGATATCCCGAATATCACTATAGTGATATGTTCACTATATATATATATATATATATAGTTTATTCAACAGTGTTTAATGACATTTTTCCAAATCATGACCCCATAATATTTACTGAGAATCAAACAGAACTTACAATGGACAAAAGAGACACTTCTTAATTAGATATTCTGGAGAAAAAATCATTGTTGTATAACAAGATAACCAAAGTTCAGCTAAAACTATAGGAATTAAGTATCTAAAAATGTGTCAGACAGCTAATTAACACAATATTTTATTTTTCTAAGGATTTTGCATATTTGTCATCTTTATCACCATTTGTCATCTTCATCACCTTTTAAAAGTTTGTATTTTGTTGTTACTTAAAAAAATTTCAAGTAAATGTTCACTTTGTATCTAGCATTCTGTATCATTACGTAATAGTATCTAATATTCTATAACTGTATCAAATATTCTATATGCACTTTATATTCATTTTACCTTATATTTATTTTTATTTTTTTGAGACAGGGTCTTACTCTGCCTCCCAGGCTGGAGTGCAGTAGCACAATCTCTGCTCACCTCAACCTCCACCTCCCAGGTTCAAGAGATTATCCTGCCTTAGCCTCCTGAGTAGCTGTAGCTAGGAATACAGGCGTGTGCTACCATATCTAGGTAATTTTTGTATTTTTAGTAGAATGGGGTTTTTCCATGTTGGCCAGGCTGGTCTCAAACTCCTGACCTCAAGTGATCTGCCCTTCTTGGCTTCCCAAAGTGCTAGAATTACAGGTGTGAGCCACTGCACCTGACCCCATTTTACCTTAATTTATAAGAATATATATTTGTATTTATAATTTTATTCATTTTATGTTAATTTTTCTATTATTTAGATAAGGCTAAATCACTAGTTTCCTTTTTATTTTTCAGGTAGAGGATTTTTATGCACTGAATTCCTGATCATTTTACATATCTAGTTCAAATAAATATGAAATTTGAAAAAGTGAGAGTAAGTTTAAATTCTTAAGTGCTTAAGTCTAATTAGATCCCACTTGTCTATTTTATTTTTTGTTGCCATTGCTTTTGGTGTTTTAGTCATGAAGTCCTTGCCTATGCCTATGTTCTGAATGGTTTTGTTTAGGTTTTCTTCTAGGGTTTTTATGGTGTTAGGTCTTATGTTTAAATCTTTAATCCTTCTGGAGTTAATTTTTGTATAAGATGTAAGGAATGGGTCCAGTTTCAGCGTTCTGCACATGGCTAGCCAGTTTTCCCAACACCATTTATTAAACAGGGAATCCTTTCCCTATTGCTTGTTTTTGTCAAGTTTGTCAAAGATCAGATGGTTGTAGATGTGTCGTGTTACTTCCGAGGCCTCTGTTCTGTTACATTGGTCTATATCTCTATTTTGGTACCAGTACCATGCTGTTTTGATTACTGTAGTCTAACAGTATAGCTTGAAGTCAGGTAGTGTGATGCCTCCAGCTTTGTTTTTTTTGCTTAGGATTGTCTTGACTATGCAGTCTCTTTTTTGGTTCCATATGAAGTTTAAGGTTGTTTTTTCCAGTTCAGTGAAGAGGGTCAGTGGTAGCTTGATGGGGATAGCATTAAACTAAAGAGTTTCTGCACAGCAAAGGAAACTATCATTAGAGTGAACCAGCAACCAACAGAATGGGAAAAATTTTTTGCAATCTACCCATCTGACAAAGGGCTAATATCCAGAATCTACAAAGAACCTAAACAAATTCACAAGAAAAAAACACCCCATCAAAAAGTGGGTGAAGGATGTGAATAGACACGTCTCAAAAGAAGACATTTATGCAGCCAACAAACATATGAAAAAATGCTCATCATCATTGGTCATTAGAGAAATGCAAATCAAAACCACACTGAGATATCATCTCACACCAGTTAGAATAGTGATCATTAAAAAATCTAGAGACAATAGATGCCGGAGAGGATGTGGAGAAATAGAAACGCTTTTACACTGTTGGTGGGAGTGTAAATTAGTTCAACCATTGTGGAATATAGTGTGGTGATTCCTCAAGGATCTAGAAATAGAATACCACTTGACCCGTCAATCCTATTACTGGGTACATACCCAAAGGATTATAAATGGTTCTATTACAAAGACACATGCACATGTATGTTCATTGTGGCATTGTTTACAATAGCAAAGACTTGGAACCAACCCAAATGCTCATCAATAATTGACTGACTAGAGAAATTGTTGCACATATACACCACGGAATACTATACAGCCATAAAAAAGGATGAGTTCATGTCCTTTGCAGGAACATGGATGAAGCCGGAAACCATCATTCTCAGCAAACTGATACAAGAACAGAAAACCAAACACTGCATGTTCTCACTCATAAGTAGGTGTCAAACAATGAGAATACAGGGACACAGGGAGGGGAATATCACAAACTGGGGCCTGTTGGAGGGTGGGAGAGCTAGGTGAGGGATAGCAGGGGGTGGGGAATTGGGAAGGGATAATATTAGGAGAAATACCTAATGCAGATGACAGAGTTATAGATGCAGATTCAGCAAACCACCATGGCATGTGTATACCTATGTAATAATCCTGCATGATCTACACATGTACCCCAGAACTTAAATTATAATAATAATAAAAGAAATCTTAAGTGCTTACAATCCATTCAAGAAAACATTTTTTAAGCAGTTTTTAAAACCTTGATAAAATTTCATCAACATGATTTAAATGTGAGATTAGCTAATGTAAGTAGCAATTAGAATGAGATTTAGCTTATTTATTTGGAGGTATAATGGAAAACTCCTGTGGGGCCTCTTTTATGGCACACCAAGAGAAACAGGAGAAAGAAAAAGAAGTTGCATTTTTCCCAAAGTGCAATGCTTTGCAACATCCTCAGAGAGAAAAAGAATAGATAAGTGATATAAAAGAAAACTATAAAAAAGATTTAATTATTTCAAAATTGCCTGGTTTTTTTTTAGAGCCCTTTTTTTTTTTAACCAGGAATAACTGTAGAAACCTTTATTTATTTATTTTTAAAGGAATGATTGCTATTCTTAGGAAAAGTGGCAATAAATATAGTTAATAACAGTAATAATATTTTTATAACCTCACTCGACAGTCTTGATTTTAAAGGTGATAGTAAAAAAATGTATGTCTATTTATCTTGCTCCATAAAGAATGGGAGCACTTTGGGAGGCTGAGGCAAGATAATCCCTTGAACCCAGGTGGCAATGGTTGCAGTGAGCTGAGATTGTGCCACCGCACTCCATCCTGGGCAACAGAACAAGATTCTGTCTCAAAAATAAATAAATAAAATAAAATAAAATAAAAATAATGGCAGCACTGGCGACCGCTGAGAGACTGTCCTCCTAGACATATTTGATGGCCATCAAAGCCATCATACTTTAGTATTCGATGTCAAAAATTTATTTCCATTTGCAAAATTTGCTAAGAACTCACCTATGGTTACCTTTCCTTCTATAACTTACAAGAGAATATTAACATCTGTGTAACAGAATCTCACTCACAGAATGTTTGATCTATGAAGCTGCTCTGAGGCCCTCTGCCTCAAGAGCCCCGTTTCACAGATAAGAGAAGACCAGAGAGGTGAAGTCACCTTCCAAAGCTCTAGCGCCTGTTTCTAGACATGGAGCCAGGACAGCCCTTGGCATTTCCCACCGCACTTTCATGCTTATTATATGCCATGAGCTTGTCTTTAACATTGATTTAGAGTTACTGCACATTAAATTGCATTCATCAAGGCCTACCCTTCATGCAGTCTAATGTAACAGTCTATTCTAAGACACCTGAGAAAAACCATCCACTATCCTTTCAGATGTTCTTTAACAATTTTTATTAAAAGCTAATAAAATGACACCAAAAATGACAGATAAACTTTTAAAAATAAAGATGTTGTGATTCGTTGGGTTTAATTACTGGTTTTACTTTAGCATTACTTTGATCCATTTCATGAAGTATACAGGCAGAATTAAAGCCACATTTAAAAGGCAATTAAAAACCCAGATTTATTAAGATACAATTTACATACATTTAAATCTATTTTAAGTGTACAGTTCATTCATTTAATATAATCACAGAGTTGTTCAAACATCACCACCATCTAATTCTAGAACATGTTAGAACCCTAAAAGAAACCTCATATTCATTAGCAGTCATTTCCCATTCCTGCCAGCTCCCTCTTGCCGCCCTGTACCCTCAGTCCTAGGCAACCACTAATCAACTTTCTGTCCTCATAGACTTGTGTATTCTAGACATTTCCTATAAATGGCATCATATGATATGTGGTATTTTGTGGCTGGCTCTGGTTTCTTTCACTTAGTACAATGGTTTCATGTTTATCATGTCGTAGCATATATAAGTGTCTTTCCCTTTTACAGCTGAGTAATATTCCATTGTATGTGTATTCTATGTCTTTATTTGTTCATTCATCACTTGATGAATATTTGGCTGGTTTTCACTTTCTGGCTACTATGAACAATGCTGCCATGAGCATTTGTGAACAAGTGCTTGTCTGGCATCATGTTTTCATTTCTTTTGGGTGCATATCTAGAAATAGACTAACTGGGTCATAGGGTGACTCTATGTTTAATATTTTCAGGAATTCCCAGACTGTTTGCAAAGTGACTGCATCATTTTACAATCTCACAAATAAGTACATCATGAGGATTCCAATTTCTTCACAGCCTTGTAAAAGGAAAATTTTACAATTAGAATTATTTGGCAAAAATTCAATGAATGTTTTGAGCATCTACTTTGTGAAAGGTCCTGTTTGAGGTGCTTTTTTTAATACCATCAATTTTTGTGGAAAAAATTGTAACTTTCTAAAGGAGATTATTTTTAAAGTTTATTACTTATTTTTAAATTTTTATTAATACGTAATGTATGTATTTATCAGGTACATGTGATAGTTTGATACATGCATACAGTATATAATGATCAAATCAGGGTATTTAGAAAATCCATTACCTAAAGCATTCATTATTACTTTGTGTTAGGAACACTTCAGATCTTCTCTTCCAGCTATTTTGAAATATGCCATATATTTTTGTTAACTATAGACACTCTATTGTGCTATTGAACACTAGAACTTATTTCTTCCACCTAACTGTATGTTTATACCCATTAACCAATCTTTCCTCATCCCCCTAGTCCTTTGCCAGCCTCTGGTATATATCATTCTACTCCCTACCTCCATGAGATCAACTTTTTAGCTCCCACATATGAGTGAGAACATGTGATATTTGTCTTTCTGTGCCTGGTTTATTTCACTAAATATAATGACCTGCAGTTCCATCCCTGTTGCCGCAAATGACAAGATTTCTTTTTACTATGGCTGAATAGTATTTTGTTGTGTCTATATACCACATTTTCTTTATCCATTCATCTGTTGATGGCTACTTAGGTTGATTTCATACCTTGGCTATTGTGAATAGAGCAGCAACAAATATGGGAGTACAGGTATCCCTTTGATATATTAATTTCCTCTCCTTTGGATAGATGAACAGTGGTGGGATTGCTGGGTCAGATGGTAGTTCCATTTTCAGTTTTTAAAGACACTTTCATACTGTTTTCCATAATGGTTGTACTAATTTACATTCCCACTAACAATGCATAAAGAGTTCCCTTTTCTCCATATAATCATCAGCATCTGTTATTTGTTGACTTTGATAATAACCATTCTAATTGGTGTGAGATGGTATTTCATTGTGGTGTTGATTTGTGTTTTCCTAATGGTTAGTGATATTGAGTAGTTTTTCCTAAACCTGTTAGTCATTTGTTTGTTTGTTTTAGAAATGTCTATTCATGTCTTTTGCTCACTTTTTAGTGAGATTATTTGATTCTTTGCTGTTGAGTTGTTTGAGTCCCTTGTTGGATGAATAGTTAGCAAGTATTTTTTTCCCATCGTACGTGTTATCTCTTCATTCTGTTGATTGTTTCCTTTTCTGTGCAGAAGCTTTTTAGTTTAATGCAGTTCCATTTGTCTATTTTTGTTTTGGTTGCCTCTGCTTTTGAGGCCTTAGCCATAAAATCTTTGCCTAGATCAATATCGTGAAGCTTTTTCATGTATTTTCTTTTACTAGTTTTACAGTTTCAGATCTTGTATTTAAGTCTTTAATCCATTTTGAGTTGATTTTTGTACATGGTGAGAGAGAGAGGTCTAGTTTCATTCTTCTCCATAGGAATATTCAGTTTTCTTAGCACAGTTTATTGAAAGGAATGTCCTTTTCCCAGAGTATGTTCTTGGCAACTTAGTCAAAAATTGGTTGGCTGTAAATATGTGAATTTATTTCTGGGTTCTCTATCCTGTTTCATTGGTTGATGTGTCTGTTTTTATACCAATAGAATAGTGTGTTGGTTACTATAACTTTGTAGTATATGCCGAAATGTCTTAGTGTGATGCCTCCAGCTTTGTTCTTTTCACTGAGTATTGCTGCTATTTGGGTTCTTTTATGGTTCTATATGAATTCTAGGATTGTTTTTTCTATCACTTTGAAGAATGTCATTGGTATCTTGATAGAAATACCATTAAATATGTAGATTGCTTTGGGTAGTTTAGTCATTTTTAACAATATTAATTTATTAAATTAATGAACATGATATGTCTTTCCACCTTTTGGTATCTTCCTCCGTTTGTTTCATCAGGGTGTGGAGTTTTTTGTTTTATTTTTGGTAGAAATCTTTCACTTCTGTGGCTAAATTCATCCCTGAGGATTGTTTGAAGTTGTAAATGAGATTGCTTTCTTGATTTCATTTTCAGTTAGTTGGGTATTGGTGTATAAAAACACAACTGATTTTATTATATTGATTTTGTGTCTTGTAACATTACTTAATTCATTTACCAGTTCTAAGAGGGTTTTTGGTGGAGTTTTTAGGTTTCTCTATGTATAAAATCATGTCACCTGAAGGTGAGACAATTTGGCTTCCTCTTTTTTTTTTTTTTTTTGAATTGGAATCTCTCTCTGTCACCCAGGCTGGAGTGCTCTGGTGTGATCTTGGCTCACTGCAACCTCTGTTTTACACGCTCAAGTGATCCTTCCACCTCAGCCTCCCCGGTAGTTGGGACTATAGTTGTGTACCACCTGGCCAATTTTTGTATTTTTTGTAGAGACAGGGTGTCACCATGTTCTCTAGTCTGGACTCGAACTCCTGAGTTCAAGCAATCTGCCCACCTCAACCTATCAAAGTGCTGGGATTACAGGTTTGAGCCACCACACCCGGCTGGCATCCTGTTTTCCAATTTGGATGCCTTTTATTTCTTTCTAATTACTCTGGCTAGAACTTCCAGTATAATGCTGAATAAAAGTGGTGAGAGTGGCATCCTTGTCTTATTCTAGTTCTTAGAGGAAAGGCTTTCAGCTATTCCCCATTCAGTGTGATGTTAATTGTGGTCTCATCATATATGGCCTTTATTATGTTAAGCTATGTTCCTGCTATACCTTATTTGTTGAGGGTTTTCATCATGAAGGGCAGGGTGAAAGGGACTCTTTTCTGAAGGGACTTGTGTCACTCAGTGTCTGATGAGGATACAGAATTCAGTGTCTGGTGACAGACAGTAATTTGTAGAGGGAAAATGTACTATAAAGATTTGTTAACTGGTAAAATGTGATTAACTGCAAAAGGGGTAAATTGCATGCTAAATAAAACAGAAATAGCAAACATAGGGAGGAGCTACTTCTAGGACTGAGGGAGAATACCCAAGAAAGAAAGGAACAAACATGGAAGGGTCTTTCTCCCCTCAAGGCTGAGATTCAGCCCTTGTTGGAGAGGGTGGGGCTGTCACCCATAGGATAAAAGAGAAGTTCCTTGAGGTGCCACAGGCCAGGCTGGGTGAGTAGGGTGCTGGCTGTTGGGTGCCAGTGAATCAGCACTGTGGTCAGGAAAGTGCCTTGTAGGGTGCTGGCAAAACCCACTGGAAGGTGGTCACCACTGGGTCTCATGCATACTGCTGGCAAGGACGTTGCCTGCTCAGGTGACAATAAAACTCAATAGGAAGCCCTCACTAGGTGCTGGTGAAACTAACTGTACGGTGGCTCTCCTATACACCACCGATGGTGGCCATAGGTAAGGAGAATCAAGAAGGAATGTTCCTTACTTTGCTATACCTTGTTTTATTTTATTTTATTTATTTACCTATTTATTTGTTTGAGACTGAGATTTGCTCTTTTTTTTTTTTTTTCCTGGCTGAAGTGCAATGACTTGATCTTGACTCACTGTAACTTCCATCTCCAGGATTCAAGTGATTCTCCTGCCTCAGCCTCCTGGGTAGCTGGGATTACAGGTGCATGCCAGCATGCCAAGCTAATTTTGTATTTTTAGTAGAGATGAGGCTTTACCATGTTGGCCAGGCTGGTCTTGAACTCCTGGCCTCAGCTGATCTGCCTGCCTCGGCCTCCCAGAGTGCTGAGATTATAGGTGTGACCCACCATGCCTGGCCCCTTTACTATGCTTTGAAATGTCTCTCCTACATTCTACCAACAAGACATGACATTGCACTGGCTGACTGAGAAGCCCGATTAGTATCACAGAACAGGGCAAAGAAGGGTGGATTTGGAGCTGAGAGGAAAAATATCGATAACTGTCTCAGTCAACTCCTTTGGCTTCTTAGCTTCCACATGCATCATTTAATATATATTTGAACTCTGTACAATGCAAAGTCAACTCTGTTCTTAAGTTCAGAGTTTCACCCATTTCCCCAAATGAGGAAACACACAGTTCCAGCAGTCATCGTAGCCTCAGCTGGCTGTCTTAATTACTCCTCAAATCAAAGTCCCACTGAATATTCTTTTACCTAAAGGCTAAATTATAGAGTTTGTATTCAACAACATTCATAAAATAATGATGAAGAGAAAAAAAGTGCAATGGTTAATATATGCAAATACACTAGCATATATCACAAGCAAAGAGAAAATACACAAAAGGATCACAATTCTCATTTTTGCAACTGATTGAGAGGCCATAGTTGGTATCTATGGACTTCCTCCTTCTATGGCCTATTCTGTATTACCATTGCCCTTAGATGGTCAGCGTTCTTTATCTGGTGGAGGGGTCCAAACTTCCATTTCTAGAGGGCCTGAATCCTCAATAAGCCCGTCCCCTCCTTTTGACTCCTGCAGTTTCCCATTAACCTTTATTTCACACCTTGAGTCCAGGCTCTAGGTAGGTAGCTTATGTTGGAGATGACCCATCTGGTCCCAGGCAGGTGTCTGGTGAGATGACTGTTTTCCCATTTGGTCCTGGTCCTTGGGCCTCATACATTGCTATTAAGCCATTCCTTGTTTTTGTCTGAATGGTATATTTACTTCAGAAAGCTCTTTCCACTATGTTAATGTGACTTGAGGGAGCTGCCTCATTACAGTTTCTTGCTTCTCCAAAGTGCTGGGGTGGATGGGGAAGGGCAGTGGGGCAGAAGAGGGGAGAACCAGAATCCCTTCACAGACTCCTCTGGCTGGATGCCAGATGCTGCCACTCTCTCCCCTATCTCTGGGCCCCTCTTCTGGTGGCGGCAGGGTGAGATAGGACATTACTTTCCTTTCTTGTTGGTCTTGGATACTTTGCAAAGACATCAGTACATTTTCTTAGCTTTACAGGTTTAGTTCTTAGCACTTTGCCACCCTGGGAAATCAATGCCAGCAAATCCCATAGAACTTGTCTGCTTTTTGCCTCAATTTACCCGTCCCCTAAGACAATAAACAAAGAGCTGGCATTCTGCTTATAAAAGGGGAGTATAGTAAAAAATAAAGAAAATATATCTCACAACTTATTTCTCATCTTTTAATAAATAGCAACAGGTTTAAAATAGCTAAAATTGAAAATAGATGCCTATTTGGAAATTCACTAAGTAATTACATTCCAGTAGTTATACATGAGATACTTATTATATATCACATATATTATATATCTAATTATCTGTAGTATAAATATATCTTTCTAACCACTTCCTTTTAAGCATTTTCTCTTGAACTTTCAACATTTGAATTGGATTCAGAACACAGAACAAGCAAAACTCTTAAAAGTGTCAGACATGCTAGATTTATTTCTCGCTCCCATGGAAAAAGTAAACACAGCATAAAACACCCATCAAATTTTAAGAGTTAAGAACGTGCTTTATGTAATTTATCCTGGAAAAGTCCTCAAGTTATATACACTTTTAGATTATGAATGAGTTATGGTCATTTGGAGATGGCAACAGAGCAATTGGCAGGTTCAAGAATTTATACACAAGGTGAAAGGCTTTTTGAGACAACCAGAGTTTTCTTTCAAGTCTAACTTCCTGAGTAATTTATCTGAAAAATTGTGAGATGTCATGGAGGAAGACTTTCAGAGTGTGTAAAACCATCCCAATGACCCTCAATCAATCTGGTTTGAATATGTGGAATTGGAGGACAGGTCAAGAAAGCAGATGCTGAAACAGGAGGAAATAAGTTGGTTTATTGTGAACATGACTTTTTCCCATCTAAAAAAGGATGATAGTTTACATCATTTTGAGAATTGTGGAGTGGGAGAAGCAGATCAACCTTTCATACTACTGAAATATAATTTTCCTGGTCACACATCTTCCTCATTAATTGTCTCCAATTCTTTACAAAAGACAAAAAAACCACCTTTATACATGTTCTTCTATTATAAAATAATGTCATAGTTGCATTTACCACGTCTAAGCATGAATGTGGTAACCAGTGAAAACAACTTATTCAGTGGTGGCATAAAATGATGAAAAAATAACTATCTTTTCTCTTTTTTTTTCTTGATCTTTATTCTCCATCCCCATTAACTGAAGGGTAGCTAGAGGGTTTTGTGCAGAAGTCTAAGTGTCCCTTATGCCAAGAGAGAGTTGAGACAGCTTTGTTACCTAGGTCTGCGCTTCTGGAGCTACTGCACTGGATTGATGTTTAGGGAGGACTAGAAAGTTGAAGGGGAGAAGTTGAACCATGGAGGATGCTGGAGTGCTAAGAGCCCTGTTTGTGGTACCTGTAGATAAATACTGTGGCCTTGAGAGGCAGAGCAAAGACTCCAGTGAAGTCTGTTATTCAGTGAGCAACAGCATCACCCACCATGGAATAAATCACTTGGGGGTAGATAATATATTTAAAGGTTCTGTGATTAAAGGTTGTGGGACAGACCAGAGGCCCTTCCACAAGTGGATTTCACAAGCCCTAGTCTTCTTATGTTGGTGAGTAGGGTAGACAGTGGCCAGACAATGGCTGAGATTAGGTTTTCTGTCAACCTGAATGGGAGTGGCTCATTCAGCTGGAATTAGATTTGTAAAAATTAATGTGGTATTTCAGGTACCTGTGGATTGTGAAACAAATTCATACTCATTGCATTTGTTTCAAAAGCATAAATAGGTCCTGCCTTCTGCCTTTAGCTACTCTACACATATAGTATGGAACAGTATGATCAGGTCAATGTAAGACCATTTCAGGTTCCTTTTTGAGCCAGAAGATTAAGTTCCATAAAAAGTGAAGAAAAGTCAGCAGGTTAACACAAGAAATGTTTACCAACTAACTATTCTATGCTAGGTCTGTAAGTATGAGGAAATAAATGTGATATATCCCTTGAGAAAGCAGGAATAATCCAAATAATTTATAAACATACAAATTATTAATTACATCAATAAAAAGTCTTTATGATGGGCGTGGCCAGCTCTGGGGCTAGAAGGCTCACCTCTGCATTGCAAAAGAATTAGTCTTCAGTTGTGTTTCATGGAGTAAAAGAGATATGTTTAGGCCAAAAAAATTGGAGGAAATGGATAGAAATCTTGTTTTTGTTCATCTGCAGTATTGGTTTCCCCATAATAAAACATGTTCATGTAAAAAGCAGCTTAATAGCCAAGAAATCACCAAAGTTGTTCATTATGAAAATCTGGAGACTTAGGTACAGATAAAGTTGATGTTCTGAAGCTCACAGAATATGCTAAACTATTACTTAGGGGGAAAATATCTCTGAAGATCATTACTTGAAGAAAAAATACACAATTCCTTTAGAAGAATGTAAAATCAGAAATCTTGAGGGTTCTCTTGAAGAAAATCAGACCTGTAATTCTAACCAGTCAACGGATCTTAGTTGAGAATGTTAATGCGCTTTGTGCCAGAGAAAGAAATGAATGTAAACTTTTCCAAGGAAGATGGTAGAAAATAACCCACTTGACTGTCTTTTTTTTTTTTTTCCCAAGACAAGAGTTTCACTCTTTTTGCCCAGTGTAGAGTGCAATGGCACAATCTTGGTTCACTGCAACTACTGCCTCCTGGGTTCAGGTGATTCTCCTGCCTCAGCCTCCCGAGTAGCTGGGATTACAGCCATGTACCAACATGCCCAGCTAATTTTTGCATTTTTAATAGAGACAGGGTTTCATCATGTTGGCCAGGCTGGTCTTGAACTCCTTACCTCAGGTGATCCACCCACCCCAGCCTCCCAAAGTGCTGGGATTATAGACATGAGCCACCACGCCCGGCCAAAAAAAGAACTCTTTAATCCACTATGCCTAATTTTTTCCTCTCTCCTTTAGATTTAAATGATTAACTTCTGATAATGCCACAGACATCACAGACATTTTTTTCTGAAAGATTTGTTAATGAATGGATTCCTTTTGAAAAGAAGTCCAGGCAGGAGCACAGATACACAGAGAGCTCCAATGGTGATGAAATGTGAAACATACTATGGTATATAAGAATCCTCTAGAGATGTAATTATAATGCCAAGAGCAAAGCACAGGAGACTCTATCAATGCATTTCCCTGCATAAGATAGGTCTCTGTAAAATGAAGGGCAAGTAGCATACAGGGGAGGAAGGACACTGGGAAGTGCCCTGACTGCTGACAGGAGGGCCTAGTCTAGCTCTGGTCCTTCACTGGCCGCTGTGAGATCTTAGGCAAATTGCTTACTTTACTGGGCCTTCATTTTCTCATCTGGAACTGAGATATTGAATGAGGCCCTTCTTTAAATCCTAAGATTCTAAAACTCCAATGCAGGCACATATTAATATGGTACCAGGCGGCCTTTGTCCTACGTTGAATTGTAGGTATAGTTTGTGCATATTTGTCTCCCATCCAAAAGTTTGCAGATTCACTAAGGAAGAGTCAGTTAAGGGCCAATAGGAGGATTTGAAGGATTTGGAACTACAGGAGCTATTCTTTACTCCTGGTTAACTCTTAGCCAGAAGATGGAGAAGTTCACCTAAAATCTCTGCCATCAGGTGTGGGGTGTTGTTGTACTAGGGTGTGGAGACAGGAGAAAGTCTCAGGAGATCAGGTAAGGGTTCCTATGATTGCAGAAGCAACCAAAGAGCCTGGGAGGCACCAATGATGACTCCTTCCTTCATGTGGCCATGATTTTCTCTAGTTCTTCAAAAGCCAGAAATTCTTTGAAGGAGGTTTGTGGATCATTATACACAAGGGAATTGCAAAGGGGATTTTATGATCAGGTAAGCGTTCCTATGATTGCAGAACCAAACAAAAAGTCCTTAGAGGCACCAGTGATGACTACTTCCTTCACTCAGCCATGCTTTTCTCTAGTTCTTCAAAAGCCAGGAACTGGGCTATATTATTTTCTGTGAAAGAAAAAGAAAAATAAGCGAAAATACTTTGCAGAATATTTTATAGTAACAAACATCTCAGGACTAATTAATAGGTTTAGAAAATGGAGGGAAAGAGCTCATCTATATAAAGGTTTAAAGATGCACATATCATCTTGGGAGAAAAGAGGCCATTATTCCGTCATTTCCACCTGCACGATTTTGTTACAAATGTAATTGAAAATTTAAGTCTTTCAAAAATAGAATACATGGGTACTGGAGATTAGGTCACACATAATCAAATTCTAAATTTCTGTTCCAGCAAAGTTGTCCCTACTGAGGTCAGAGTACAACAAAGAGGGAATGGAAGGCTAAATGCCAAATGAATGAAAAGTGAAGATTTTCAGGCAGGGAGTCATCAGCCTTGTCACATGCTGCTGATATGACAGGACTGACCACTGGATTGAGCAACATGAAGGCATGTGACCTTAATACAAGCTTTTCCTGTGATTGAAGTGAGATAAAAGAGAACAGGGAGAGAAGTGGAGTCACCACGTGAGGACTACTCTTTGAAGGAGGTTTGTGGACCATTTGTTGTTATACCAAGGGAATTGCAAAGGGGATTTTATGATGAGGGAACAGCTCTGTTTGAGAACTGGGTGTAATTGCTTTTGAGGCCACAGAGAGTCAGAGTTCTCTGTGATTTAATTATTTAGGAACGAGTCTTCCTAGAAAGTTAACACTTTCTTCAAAGAAAGTCAGTTTCTCTCATTTGCATGTCTCTCATTTCTAAGCTACTTAATAAAAATTCCTTTCCTCACTAACTTGAGTTTTATATATCTTGTATTGAGTAGACTTAAGAGGTGCTGGTTGGCCTGATTTGGTGCAGGACAGGATCCCACAAAGAGAACGGTTTCAGACTTATAATCTTTCTTCTTTTGACTTTCTGTGATTAGTTTCCTGAGTGTCTGATAACAGCTTTGGTTCCTTTCCTGTAGTGTGGTGAACCTCACCTCTTAGAACAAATTGGTTGACAGGCTGGGGGGTAATGGGCAGGAGGGATGAAATCATTGTTTTGTTCAATGTTGGCTTCTCCCCTGAGAGATGTTTCACAGGAAGGGAGTCTATATTTTTAGAATTAGCATGTTCTGGTTCAATGTTGTGAACATTCATTTTAAACCTACTACATTTAATAGAGGTTTAATTACCCAAATTGGGAAACTAGTTTCAAACCATCTCCCCCCCGCCCCTGGCACCCACCAGCAGGGGAGACTGACAGCTTCAGCCACACAACCACACCTGGTGAGAGCAACTGACAAGAGCTATTCCATTGCCTGAGTTCAGCATCTTCAGCACCCATCCAGCCCTGCTGTAGCCCCTCTTTCTTTCAGTAAGACCTTCTTGCAATATACCCTCTATGGGCTGGGGGGATGTGTCTGCTCTGATGTCTGTGGGAAGTGTCTTTTCTTCCCACACAAAAATCATGATTATATTTTCCAAAATAGCACTCAGGAAACATAATCTCTCCATGGCATTTACAGATATATGAGATGTTGAGGAACTGTGGTCTGACTAATGAAATTTCTTGGATTTTCAGCAGTGTCATTTATTCCTTCATTTACTCACTCACTTCTGATAGGGCCAGTCTGAGAGCTGGGCTGAGGAGTCCAAGGCTGATGTAGTCACGGATGAGTCTGAGGCAGGGAGACCATTGGTGGGAGAATGAGCAGTGCCAGCTGGCTTTAAAAATGCTCAGATACAAATATGAATTTTGCACATTCATCCATCATTCAGCAAATACTTATTGATTGGTTGGGGAATAAGCCATAGAGCCTGGCACTAGTTTAGTGAGAGAGATACATAGGAATAGAAAAGAAAATTATCCTAATAAATGCAGTTACAGAGCAAGAGCTCTGAAGGATGTGTTTATGGGTATGTGTAAAAAGAACCTGATGTGATTGATCAGTGAAGAAAATTGGTGCTTGTACTGAGATCCATAGTGATGCTTCCCAAACTTTATGTGCATATACCTGTCTGGGGATCTTGTTGAAATGCAGATTCCTATGCTGCTTCTGGGGCTTGGGGAGGGGCCTAAAATTCTGCACTTCTAATAAGCTGCCATGTGATCTGATGCTGCTGGTACCAAGGATTCTAAAGGACAAACATAAGGGAAAGCAGGGGTTAGGGAAACAAGTTTCACAGGTAGGGAACAGTAATACACAGCTGGAACATAGTCTGCATGGTGCTCTTCTGGCCCCCAATCACTGAGGCAAAGGTCAAGTAATTGCTCTACCCTCTTCCATGAGTAATTGGCAGGATATATTTTCCTCTAACAGGACGTTTCCCAACTTTAAGGCTGCTCTTCTTTTTAACTTCGAAATTCCTTTTACCTCTTGTAAATATTGGGATTTCCATTTAAAAGGTCAGACTAAAGGTACATCTTATACCCTTCTCCTTAGAATTTGCCAGAAAACAAGGACAGAAATACAAATTTCACATTTGATAAACCTGAAGACTAACTCCCGAAAGATAATGTACGGAGAGGGCTCTCGATTCAGTGAAGATCAAATATGGGTGCAGAAAGACTTCCCAAGGGAGTGCTTAAGAATACAGATCTCAGATAAAGCTGGCAGAAAACTGTTTTCTTAAGTAGATGACACTTTGAGGGCAAAACCAAACACCGCTTCATTGGAATTACAGGAATGGCAGGTACTTGGAAGAGGGTAGGGTTGGAGCATCCCTTTACCCCATTTGACCTCACAGGAAAGTGGAGCAAGCAGGACTGTAGAAAACATGCAGAAATACTACATTCAGTCTGTGTCCTGGCGAGGCAGGGTGGAGGAGAGAGGCTGAATTGCATCCTGCTCTGTAGCTGCCAGTGCCTGTTGGCTGGAGAGTGGTACAAATAACATACACATATAATCTTGTTATCATGAGTTTGTCCCTGAACTAGGGAGAATTCTTGCTAGCCTGGAACTCCTCATCCCCTCCTCAACAAGACCCTGGACCACTTCCAAGGTCAGGAAGAACATACTTCATCTAAAGATGAGTAACAATGTTGGAGAGGATGTGGAGAAATAGAAACACTTTTACACTGTTGGTGGGAGTGTAAATTAGTTCAACCATTGTGGAAGATAGTGTGGCGATTCCTCAAAGACCTAGAAATTGAAATTCCATTTGACCCAGCAATCCCATTACTGGGTATATATCCAAAGGATTATAAATCGTTCTATTATAAAGACACATGCACACGTATGTTCATTGCAGCACTGTTTACAATAGCAAAGACCTGGAACCAACCCAAATGCCCATTGATGATAGACTGGACAAGGAAAATGTGGCACATATACACCATGGAATACTATGTAGCCATAAAAAAACGATGAGTTCATGTCCTTTGCAGGGACATGGATGAATCTGGAAACCATCATTCTCAGCAAACTGACACAAGAACAGAACATCAAACACTGCATGTTCTCATTCATAGGTGGGTGTTAAACAATGAGAACACATGGACACAGGGAGGGGGGCATCACACACTGGGGTCCGTTGGCAGGGACTAGGGGGGTGACAGCGGGAGTTAGGGAGGTTGAGGAGGGATAACATGGGGAAAAATCAGTTATAGGTGATGGGGGGATGGAGGCAGCAAACCACCTTGCCATGTGTGTACCTATGCAACAATCCTGCATGATCTGCACATGTACCCCAGAACCTAAAGTACAACAAAAACAAAAATATATATATAAAATATTTTTTCAGAATTTATAATTATTACTTGAGGTTCAATACAGTATAAGTTATTGAGCCAACCAGAAGCTGAGTTGGCAGTTCATTTCTATAAAATATAATTATCTTAGAGGATTTATTACCCTTATGCCTATATAATGATTATGTAGGTAATATTCTGACACTAAAAAGTAGTATGGTCTCCTGAAAAAAGCAAAACCAAACAAACAACTACAACAACAACAAAAACGATGAGTAACAAAAATGCAACCAGCACAGGATTTACAGAAATAAGTTACAAGACAAAAGGAGGAAGAGGACAGGGGTACATAAGGAATCCTTGCCAATAACAAGTTGCCATTAAGAAGTAGAAAATTATGACTAAATAAATGTCTGTGATCCCATAGAACTTAATGAAACAATGAAGAGGCTCAAAGCAGAGAAGCTGAGAGATCGGGGAAATAATGGTGCCACCACAGAAGGAAATGAAACAAGAACTTCTGAAGGTCAGGAAGGCAGCAGAAGAGAAAAATAAAGCCACCATGGAAATGCAAGCATGTTGTAATAAACACTAAGAATAGACACTGCTGACATCACAGTGAGGAGTAGGAGGGCAAGATTAAGACACATAAGCAAAAGATATAAAAGATGTATGCAAAATAACCAGAAATGGACAAAGAGTGAACTAGAGAGAACATGAAAGATACGGAAAACAAAAGAATTACAACATATGCGTTATTTGTATCTTTTAAGAAAAAGTCTGGAGACATTACTCAATAAAACTCTTAGAAATAAAATAAGACTTGAATCTACAAATGGAAAGGCCCCACTGTAGCCCAGAAAAAATTGATACAGAATGATCAACATTGAGATGTATCCAAGTAAACATGCATGCTGGCCCTCAAGACAATGAAAAGTTCCAGAATCCAGGCAAAAATAAAAAGTAAGGGTGAAAAATTAAGTTGGCATAATAACAAAATAGACTATGTAGCAGACTATCAAAAGCAAGAGAAAGGAATCCTAACATAAATGAAAGTACAACATTTTGACATATTACCATAATGATAAATTTAAATTGCCTAATTCACCTATTGACTCAAATTTACTAAAAAGGGAAATCAAATTATTTGTAATATATGAGATGCATCTAAAACAATGAAACTCAGAAAGGATTAAGATAAAAATTAGGCAAAGACATACAAAGTAAGTGCAGAAAAAAAAAGCAGCTGTCATAACTATGGTTGCATTCAAAACAAAAAACATGAAAAAAAGACAAAAAGGGAACTTGATAATAAAGGATGTAATTCACAATGCAATTTATATGATAAATAAATTGGCATGGAAAACATGGTGTCAAAGCTACAGAAAATAGGAATAAGAAGAAATCCTTTAGCAGTAGGAAACTTTAATTCTTATCTTTTAACTACCAAGAAACCATATGGAAAAAAAAGTAAGGATAGTTTTAATAGCTTTACAACAAACTATATACTATGAAGACAGATTACACTTTCCTTTCAAGTATTAATGGAGCAGTTACAAAAATTAACTACATATTAAGCCACAAAGAAAACTGTGATGCAGTCCATCAAGTAGAAATAGTACAGACATTATCTCATGCCAACACAAAGCTTCAAAAGTTAAAAATCAAGATAGGAAAAAAATCACCTTACCTTCTGGAAATTAAAGAACACTCTTTAAATAATTTTTCAGTCTCAAAGACAAAAATCATCACTAAAAATGCAGACTATTTGGAAAGCAACAGGAATTAAAACACTGTATATTAGAGACTATGAGATCTTGTTTCAGCAATACTTACAAGGAAGTTCATAGATTCAAATACTTGTAACAAATAAGAACTAAATTAAATGAATTAAGCATCTGATACCAGAATGTATTAAGTAAAATAAAGATAAGGCAGAATAAAAAATTAGTAAAGTTAAAAGCAGACATTTTTAATTAATTTGGAAAATTTAAAAAGCACCAAAATGAACTCTGAGTTGTGTTTGAAAAATCCCTAAATAAATCTGTTTGCTATGCTCTTTCTTGGAAATATTTTTTAAATTGTAGTTAAAAATTATAAACCTAAATTTTCCATTTTAGCTATTTAAAAATATACAAATCCGTGGCATTAATTATATGCAAATGCTATACTATCATCAACAATATTGATTTCTGAACTTTTTCATCACCCCAGAAACTGTGTCCTTTAAGCAATAACTCCCCCATTCTCCCTCCCCGCTAGCCCCTGGTAATGTTCAGTCTACCTTTTGTGTCTATGAAGCTTATTCGAGATATTTCATGTAAGTGGAATAACATAGTATTTGTCCTTTTTTGTCTGATTTATTTCACTCAGCATGTATCAGAACTTCATTCCTTTTTATGTCTGAATAATATTCTGTTGTATGTAACATACCACATTCTGTTTATACAATTGATTTTGTTATGTGCTTTTGGATGGTTCTACCTTTTGGCTATTGTGAATAATGGTGCAACACTCATTATTTTTTTAAGGGAAAAAGCAGAAATAGATGATACAAGAAAATAAGAATAGCGAAAGAGTTACAGATAGAGAAAATTAAACGAGATTATAGGACTTACATGTGCCATAAGCAAATAAATGTAAAAACCTGGATAAAAATATGTAATTTTTTTTTCTTTTTTTTTGAAATGGAGTCTCACTCTGTCACCCAGGTTGGAATGCAGTGGCACGATTTCAGCTGACTGCAACCTCTGCTTCCTGGGCTCAAGCAATTCTCCTGCCTTGGCCTCCCAAGTAGCTGGGACTACAGGCGCCCACCACCACACCCAGCTAATTTTTGTATTTTTAGTAGAGACAGGGTTTCACCATATTGGCCAGGCTGGTCTCAAACTCCTGACCTTGTGATCCACCCTCCTCGGCCTCCCAAAGTGCTGGGATTACAGGCCTGAGCCACCGCACCCAACCTAAAATATGTAATTTCTAGGAAAAATAAAGTTCTAAGGCTAGCCCCAGAAGACTTCGAAAATCTAAAGAGACCAATTACAATAGACAAAACATGAAAGTCAGGCTACCCCTCTTCCAAACTACCAGGCACAGATATTTTTACAGGTGAGCTCTTCATAACCTTAATGACTCAGTCACTCCAATGCTTTCAAAACTCTTCTAGAAGAAAAGACTCTGGTTACTTTTTATCAAGTGGAGATTACATTGGTGCCAGTCTGCCACAGAACAACAAAAATAATAGAGAGAAAACCAGTCTCGTGACTATTGATGCAAACATCTTCAGTACAGTGTTAGCAAACATACTGCAGGGGGACAATGGAATAATAATATAACAAGACCAAGTAACATTTATTTCGGGAAAGAAAGGATAGTTTAGGTTAGGAAATCTATTGATGATTGTTTAACATCCTAACATATATCAAAACAGTAAAAACATATGCCCACACTCATGGTTGCTGAAAATGTTTGCTATAAAATTAAAATCCATTATTGATTGTGAAAAAACATCTCACAAAATAGAACTAACTTTATATTATATGACGTTAATAAAATATATTTGTCTTACCTCAAAAGTCATAACACGTTTCATGAACAAACCATACACTCACATTAAATCGGGACAAAGATGCCACTACCACAACATTATTGAACATCAGTTTTGAGGTACTAACCAATGTTTAGATATGATAAAAAAGTATGGTAGGTACACGTTGGAAAAGGGGAGGTAAAATAATCATATTTGCAAATAATATAACTCTGTGTCTTGAAAACCCAAGAAAATTAACTGAAAGATCACTGCCAACAATAGTAAA
Organism: Sapajus apella; assembly: GCF_009761245.1. Classification (NCBI taxonomy): domain Eukaryota; kingdom Metazoa; phylum Chordata; class Mammalia; order Primates; family Cebidae; genus Sapajus; species Sapajus apella. The sequence goes on from NW_022436941.1 coordinate 77,804,513, forward strand.
AAAAAAGAGAATTTAGTGTGGCTAGATAAAACAAATCAATAGCCTTTACACACATAAACAACAATTGGTGCTAAGATATGCAAGAAAGGACTGTATGCCCAGGGAAGCTAATTCTACAGTTTGTATGGAAAAATAAAAAAGCAAGAATAGCTAGGAAACATCTTGAATCAGAATAGTAATGAGAAGCATGAATGCTCTGACGAACACATATTCTTATAGAGTTATAATTATTACAGCTCTATGGTAGTGGTGCACAGATAGCTACATCAATGGAACAGAAGAGAAAGTTCATTCCTTTTTGTAGATCACAGCAAAAAATAGCTTAAAAACCACTTTCCTATATATGTCATATGTAAATTTTACGTAAAAATACATGTATATATATACTTGTATATACAAAGAACAGCTTTGGAATTATATTCAAGAAGCTGTAACAGTTGTTGGGTGATAGGGATAGGTAGCAGTGTACTTTTTGAATTTTTCACTATTTGTGGCATTATTCTCTAAAAAAAGCAATTCATTATTTTTTTCAACCCAACATAGAATATGAACAAAGTAGATAATACATAGGATAGATATGGAATGATTTGCTTGGATCACTCCAAGCAAGGCATCTGAACTATTTATATGGTTGTCTTTGGAAGGTCCCAGGATCTAAATACCATAAGATTTCAGAGATTTATACCAGAGCAGACTCATAGACATTTTCTTTTCTTCATTTTTCAAGTTTTTTCCCCTCTGGCCTTTCATTTATTCATTTAGTCTTCAGTAGAGAGGTCAGGGAATGGCATAGATTTAGGGGCTTGACCACCTCCATCTTCATCAGCTCCATTCACCTGAAGCTGATGCTGTTTTCTCACAAAATCCAAGGAGCTTCCCCATAAATATGCAATCCATGTAGAAGCAGTGTTTGCAAACACAGCTGCAAGAAAAGTCTCCTACAGCAAGTATATAAAAAGGTGCTCAATATCACTAATCAGGAAGATGCAAACCAAAACCACAGTATTACCTCACACCTGTGAGAATGGTAATTATAAAAAACACAAGAGACAACAAGTGTTGGCTAGGATATGCAGAAAAAGGAATCCTTGTATACTGTTGATGGGAATATGGAGCGGTGCCGCCATTGTGGAAAATAATATGGAAGTTCTACAAAACATTAAAGATAAAATTCCTATATGAGCCAGCAATCCTGTTTCTTAGTGTATATGCAAAGGAAATGAAATCACCTCATAGAGATACCTGTGCCCCCATGTTTCACAGCATTATTCACAATAGCCAAGATATGGAAACAACCTTTGGCTGTCAATAGATGAATGAATAAAGAAATTTTTGTGTGTGTGCACATACACAACGAAATATTTTTCAGTCTTAAAAAAAGATATCCTGCCATTTGTGTCAGCATGAATGGACCAAAAGGACATTATGCTATCTGAAATAAGCCAGACACAGAAAGAAAAATATTACATTGTCTCACTTATATGTGAAATTTAAAAAAATTCAAATATGTAGGAACAGAGTAAAAAGGTGGTCACTGGGGTAGGAAGAGTGGGGGAGTGGGGAGATGGAGGTCAAAGGGTACAAAGTTTCATTTGTGTAGAATAAATAAGCCTAGAGATCTAATGTATAGCATGAAGACTAGTTAATAATATTTCATTTCATAAGGGAATTTGCTAAGAGAGTGGAAGTTAGATATGATAAATCTATGATAGATAAGTTAATTTGCTTGATGTGGTAATCATGTCATTATGCATATTGTTAAATAAAATTTATGGGAGCTCTCATTTTAGGTCCCAACTAACCAAAGCACATGATTAAACTGAAATTTTAAGAAAATTAAGAAAGCAGGTAAATTTCCAAACAGATTAGATCTTTTGAAAACAGAAGATTCACAGAAGCCAATTGGAAAGGGCCCAGTCAACCTGAGTCAGTATAATAAGGAAGTCTCCACTGTTTTAACTTTTATAAGAAAAGTAACCTGATGTTAACCGATCTGCTTTTCTCTACTATTCTGTTTCCTTGTTCCCACCTTACAAAAACCAACTGTTCTGCCATGCCCAGTGGAGCACTCATTCTATTTTATAGAATAAAATACTGCTGAATTCTAGAATCACGAATAGAAGTCAATTAGATCTTAAAACTAAATTTGTTATACATTTGTTTTGACAATATGTATATCAAAACATTGTGTTAGAAATTGTCTTAGTCTGTTTTCTGCTGCTAAGAGAATACCACAGATAGTAATTTATGTAGAAAGAAGTTTATTTGGCTCACAGTTCTGGAGGCTGGGAAGCACAAGAGCATGGCACCAGCATCTGGTGAGGGTCCTTCATTGTGAAAGGATGGAAGGTGGAAGTGAGCACTAGAAACAGAGCAAATGGAGGCTGAACTTATCCCTTTATCAGGAACCCACTGCTGAGATTACAGCATCTATTTATGAGGGCTCTGCCCTCATGGCCTAATCACCTCTTAAAGGCCCCACCTCCCAATACCATTACATTGGCAATTAAATTTCAACACAAGTTTTGGAGGGGCATTGAAATCGTATCAAGAGAAAAAAAAGAGTCAAGTCCCCTAGGCTTCTTTTCTACTTATATTCCTGCTTCAGTCTCTTTCTATATAGGAACTCTGGAGTGCCCCCTACCCCATACTCTGGATTGTTTTTCATGGCTCCAAGAGAAAAGGAGTATCTTCTTTTCTTCTGAAAAAGCACTACAGTTTATTGGTCAGCATCAAGTGTATTTAACTTCAATTTCAGATGGCAGCTCACACATAGATGTGTTTATGTTGCCCTTTATCAGTATTCTCATTGGCAAAGCCTTTGGTAAGCAACAAAAGAAATGGCTAAACAGAATAATTCTAGGCTTGAAGTTACTTTTCCCTCTGGTTCCTTCTGGGAAAAGGCTATGAAAGCTAAGGGTGGTGGTCAAGTCCTGCAGGCCAAGGTCACCATCAAACATTTGCTGAGAGTCTACCAAAAACACAGGTCTGTATTAGCTCAATATGCGCACAGTTGTTCTGGGAAGGAATTAAACTTTCAAATATGATACCTGTACCTGAAAAATCCTTGCCATCAGTTCCTTGAAATGAAACTCTAAGCTGGGAAGAACTCTCTGCTTAGGGAAGTAGGATTGAAACTTGACTTTTGATTTGGAGAACATTGAAAAGACTCTAAGATAATGAGTGCTCAATTTGTAACTTTTTGCCCCTGAAAAAGCTATAGGCAGCTGCAGTGGCTTACACCTGTATTCCTAGCACTTTGGAAGGCTGAGGCGGGTGGATCACTTGAGCCCAGGAATTTGAGATCAGCCTGGGCAACAGAGCGAAACCCCGTCTTTACTAAAAATACAAAAATTAGTCAGGTGTGGTGATGTGTTCCTGCATGCCAACTACTTGGGAGGCTCAGGTGGGAGGATTGATTGAGCCTGGGAGGTCGAGGCTATGGTGATCCATGATGGCACCATGTACTCCAGCCTGGGCAACACAAAGACCTTGTCTCAAAAACAACAGCAAAGAAGCAACACAATGGGATTTGTATTTTTAGCCATAGAGCCTTCAAGTTTGTTATTCCCACTGGGGAGAAAACCCTTCATTTCTACTTCATTCCTAAAATGGGTTAATCACTGATTATAAATAGAAAATTTACTCAAATGAAAAACAAAAACAACTGGACTTTACCTTTAAATATATTTTTTGGTATATATTTTAGGTTCTGGTAGCAAAAGGTGCAGAGATAAGGAATATGACATGGTTAATTTATTGCACTCTGCATACAGCAGCAAGAATGCTTTTCCTAAACAATCTTTTTGCTTAAGCCCCTTTTTTGCTGCCCACATCATTTGATTTTCCACAGAAAATTATTGCAAGCCTTCATTTTCCTGTTTCTCCTTCTTCTCTGAATCTTCCGCTCCATCAGCAGGATATCTGATTCCTTTCTTCGCCAACTAGCTGTGTGGCTAATAATAAGTCAGTGGAGTCTCATTGTCCTGTTGTCTGTAAAATTATGGTTTTGGAGTAAGCAGGGTCCTGACCTGCTATGGGGTGTATCAAAGTCAGGGTGAAAGGGTCTTAAGGTATTTGAGAATAAAGCAGCAGATAAGCTTGACATGGAGCGCAGCCTGCCTCTGGCTCTGTTTTCTCCATCCTTTAGGAGTGAAAAGCTGGTGGTGAGCAAGCAGATTCAGTGCTCACATTGTAGCCACATGATCCAAGGAAAAAATACGTATCTTTTAAGATATAAATAAAATAGCTTCAAAGTTACTGTTGTGTTCATCCTTTTTTTTCTTGTTACTGAATTTATTTTAAAAATTTAAATAACATTAAAGGAAAGCTTAAAATTTTTATGGCTATCCAAAAGCTGCATTGAAAAAAAAAGTAACAAGGATTTCTAAGTCAATTTCCAGCTCTGAAAATCATATGATCTGTGAACATGTGCTCTTTCTTGGTTCTGAAAGTCATTCAGAGCAAATGTAGCTATTTACTTTATCCAGGCTCTGCTTACTCCACTCCACAGCCATCTCCTCCCTCGGAAATACTCTTCTTTGCTGTTTTTGACAGACCCTGAGCCTCCTAGCCTCCCTGCCAGATATTCTATCTGACTTGGACCATGGCATACAGCTTGGGAGCCTCCTTGTCTTTAAGGTATGGGACAAAATATAGATGGGAATAGCAAGACAGTAGGAATAGTAGTAACAGTAGTAAAAACAAAAATGATCATTTTTATGGTAATAGTAGCTAACATTTGTTGAACGCCTTTTATGTGCTGATCATTTTATGTTTATTACCTTACCACCCTTAACAAGGACCTTATGAGGTGGATGTTATCAACCCAGTTCTCAGAAGGGGAAACTGAGGCTTATAAAGAGTATATGACTTGCTCTAAGTGGTAACTAGTGGAGCCAGGATTTAAACCTAGGCAGTTCAACTCCCATAACCATGCATTTAGCCACTGTTCATTAACAGTCACCTGCATGTGTTCATCTTGCTTTTACCTGTATTCATCCCACTATTCTTCTGAAAAATCCTGGAAAGCAGGTCATGTCTTCTTTCATTCTTTTACACCATCTCAGAGGGCTGTAACAATACGTGCTCAGAAAACACTTCTGTTCAACCTGCATGAAGTACAGGGCAGGCTGAAATGTAAAGAAATACATAAATTACCCTGGGCAAATCCCTTCATATCACTTTTTCCTGGCATTACCTCTTAGGGGAAAAGAATTCTCAAGCAAGCTGTAACTGAGCTGGTTACCAAAATCAGAATGAATTCTCCCCAATCACAAGGGACATTCCATAAGCCTTTGGGGTGAGGTCTATTTTAAGGATTTTGTTCAAGTTCCTCCTTCTCGTTTCCTGGCCACACTGCTGAGCACTTTACTTGGCTAATAAGGATTCTGAATAAGAGAGATACAGGCAGCCCCCTTGGAAGTTATGGTAAGGGCTAATAAAGATTTTGGAGTGATTTTCAATAAGATAAGATCAGTAACCTAGTTTTGAGTTATTTTGCTACATTCATTTCAATCTGTTCTAATGGTCTTTAGCCTCTGCTTAAATGCCAATTGAGTCAACAGATTAATTCCCCTTAAATAGTGGCTTGTCATGTCTTATTACTTAATTCTGGCTTTTATAAAGTAAGAATTAAGGTAGGTATTTATCAATTGAGCAGATTTCTGTGTTGCATCCTCTAAAGTCCTTGGGGTCAGTGTCACTAACACTGTTGATGGAATCAAGTGATTAATAAATGTGTCCTGATGAGACTGTGATGCTTCTGGACTGTTCATTTTAGACACCTTATGAATTAGTCTCAAGAGTAGCCCAGTTCTTAAGTGATTGTGGGGTTGCATCATGTCAGGGAAATAATCAAGAAGAAACAATTTTAGTAGCGTAAATTTCTCCGAGATAATGAAGATGAAAGAATGCTACCAGTTTAGCTACTGCTTACTGTCTGAGACAGGAAGAAGGCGGAACATCCTATTCCTTCACCTCTCTTACCTCATTTGGAAAATTTTTGGCTATGTCTGCTTTTAGTTCTCTCTTTATGTTCCACCATTTTTGGAAGATGACTTTTCCCTGTCTTCTTAGAATAAAAGGCCCAGCATTCTGAGCAAACTAACACAAGAACAGAAAACCAAACACTGCATGTTCTCACTCACAAGTGGGAGTTGAACAATAAGAACACATGGACACAGGGAGGGAAACATCACACACCGGGGCCTGTTGGGGGTGGGGGCAAGGGGAGGGATAGCATTAGGAGAAATGCCTAATGTAGATGACTGGTTGATGGGTGCAGCAAACCACCATGGCATATGTATACCTATGTAACAAACCTGCACGTTCTGCACATGTATCCCGGAACTTAAAGTATATTTAAAAAATCACTAAAACATGATCTGAACAAGTGAAAATTAGAGTCAATGTAAAATATTTGTTAATAAAAAAGTTTCAGAGAAAAAGCATTAAATATATTTTAATATTAGTTATTAATAACATTACTATTACTGTTATCATTGCTATTGCTTTGTCATTTGCATTATAAATACATGATGAAACTGTTAAATTCAGGCAATGCAGCCCAAATATGGAAGCAGTGTGCCTTTCCCAGCTGCAGAGCAGATAACGAGAAAACTTTTGAAGAAAACCACAGGAAATAGAACCAAGAGACCAATGGACAAAGAGAGTCTTAAAGAGATTTTTTCATGCTTTGAATCCAATTACCTGTTGGACTTCCATTTATATGAACTAATAAATTTCTTTTTTCTTTCCTTAAAAAAAGGCCCAAAGGAAAGAAAGAACAAGATATGCTCAGGAGTTAGCTGTGATGACTTCCTCTCCCTTCCCTTGAGCACTGGCTCACCACTCTTTTTTTTTTTCTATTCTCAGTTTTTTATTTCCTTTTCTATTCCCTGCTCCTTTTCTATTGTCCTGACTTGCATGACACTGGCAAGCTACAAAATGGGAACAATAGCAACTGCCTTAGAAGGTTGACAGGATTCACGGGAAGCACCCTGAACAGTGTCTAATTCCTAATGAGTGGTCCCTACATATTACGATCATTTTCTTTCCTTTTGAGCTTCTGGTTTCTTGGCCTCTCGTCTTAGCCTCCTTCAGTATATTCTACATAGGTGATCGGATTCACCTCCAAACAATGCTATTTTGATCTTGTTATCTGGTGAAGAAAAAGGAAAACCTTCAGTGGCTTTCCAAGACTACGAAATCAAATTCAAATGTCTCATTATGATATTCAAGGTCTTCTGTAATCTCCTCTCAGCCCGTGGCTCTTACTGATGCCCCATTCTTCTATTTCTCAGGATGGTTTGGGCTGCAGCCGCTAGGTTGACCAGCACCTTGATGATGCTGATAAAAGCACTTGAGGACATTTTGGGAATTTCTGCTTTAGTGTTACCTAGGATGCTACTGTATGCAATGCCTATTTTTATGTATAAATCTTATTTCTGTTGATGTTAATTGCCTTGAAACAAAAACTGGGTTTTTGTATCTGTGCAGGAAAGAGTTAACATAGCAGGCTTGACACTGCTACCCTTAGAAAGGCCTACTTGCCAGGTTAGCGTTTGGTTGGTAACTGGGAAGTCCGCCCTTGGAGTGCTCTCAGTCAACAGTCAATTGATAAGTGTGGTTCACTGTGCCTTGACTTTCGTCCAAACAACACAGTTTATGCTTGAACACCTGCTTCCCTGCTTGGAGTCTGGACTATTTTGATGTGCTAGGCAGGGAGTGCCTATGTGATTGGCCCCATGAAAAACCTTGGGCACTGAGTTTCTAAAAAGAAGCTTCCTTGGGCTGAAATGTCATATACAAATTGTTGCATTTTCCTCGCTGTACTCTATGTGATCTCCTGTGGTGGGCAGAAGCATCAGGAAGTCTGCACATAAAATCCTTCAGACTCTGCCTGTGGCTTTCTCCCTTACGATCTGGCTGTGTATCCTTGCTATATCACTGGAATAAATCTTAGCTAAAGTACAGCTCTACACTGGGTCCCATGGGTCCTTCTAGTGATGTCTAAATGTAGCGGGGGTCTTGGGTACCCCCGACACAGTATCTCTTTCAAAACAAATGCTTAGAGCAGGTACTTAATAAATATTTTGTGATTGAACATCACAAGTCTCCCAAACATTGTAGATGCATAAAAAATCTAAACATTTTTGTTTCTTTGTACCATTTTTGATTTCTTTGTGTACCTTTATGTTTTATCTATATGCCATCAGGCCAACAGTTATAATATATGGTAGATCTGAGATGTTGTTTTACTGCCTACAAAGAATTGTTCTAGTTTTACTTACTTATTTTGTTTCTCTTCCTGACATTTCAGGGACTGTTAGATCTTGCCAGAGCAATTCTTTTGGGCTTTTGTGATACAGAATCACAGGAAAAGGTGGAAGGTTAGAAGGGCACAGGTTTGAGGACTAGGTCTGGGAGAGCAGTTTTGGTGGGAGGGTATGAAGGAGAGAGGCGCGTGACAGGGCTTGTGTGATGTGACATGACCACGTGAAATGAAGGGGTTTTGGAATTGTTGCTGCAGACTGAGATTCCTTTTCACAGTGTTTAAGAAATACAAAGAGAATTTGTTATTTTGAAATTACTTCTTGGCGGCCAAGATAATGACCCCTCTCTAATACCAAGTCATGATTTGCAGTTTATGTCTTAGGTTTTTCTTTTCTTTCTTTCTTTTTCTTTTTTTTTTTTTTTTGAGATGGATTTTTGTTCTTGTTGCCAACAAGATTAAAAGTGCCATGGTGCTATCTTGGCTCACTGCAACTTCCGCCTCCTGGGTTCAAGCGATTCTCCTACCTCAGCCTCCAGAGTAGCAGGGATTATAAGCATGCGCCACCACGCCTGGCTAATTTTGTATTTTTAGTAGAAATGGACTTTCTCCATGTTGGTCAGGCTGGTCTCAAACTCCCAACCTCAGGTGATCTGCCTGCCTTGGTCTCCCAAAGTGCTGGGATTACAGGTGTGAGCCACCGTGCCTGGCCACATCTTAGGTTTTTCATTGATTTTATTTGATGATAGGAACCATATCATTTGTTCTAGATTTAGCATGTGAAATTCCCAGTAAATTCTTCGTGAAAATAACTGATTGCTTCATTCATAAACATTTATTGAATACTTTCTATGTGCCAAGTGTCATGTGTAGAGGATACAGAGCTGAGCCAAAAGTGGCCCCTACTCACGTCATAGAGGGGAGGCTGACTCACATGCACACATTTCCAACCAGATATGGTGAATACTGGTGGTGGAATGTGGGAACCCGAAGACATCGTCTCATCCACTGGGACATTCATTCCTACTAGGCCTGCCCTGCATTTCAGGGCCTTAAATTTCACTTACGTATTTATCAAGTGGTTCTGATGATCAAATTTTTCATTGTTTAATTATCAATTTTGGCTGCTGTTTTTTAAACCTTTCTTTAGATGTTGCCTTAATTTCCTTATAATTAAAGCATCAGTAATGGATCTTTGCAAACATAAGCCCTAACGCCAATGTGCCAGCCATCAGCAGAGGAGGCCTCGCAGTGGTTAGAATCATTAATTCATAGATTGCCTCTGATTTTGCATTTTAAACTTATTAATATTTAGCTCACAATATGATTTGCCCAAGGTCACAAACCTAGTTGGTGATGAATTGCTGTAATTTTGCAATTCATATTATTTTGCATGTATCTCCTTATTTTATTTGTATTCTGTGCCAATCTCTCTGATACTGAATGTAAGTTTATTGAGTGCAGGTGTCTGTGTTTTTATTTTTGTGTCCCTTGTGCCTAACATATTGTCGAGGGAGGAAAAGACTTATTGGATAAACAATTAGATAATCTATTAGGATTCTGTAGAGAAACAAAACTGATAGGAAATGTATAGATATATAAGAAGAGATTTATTATTGAAATTGGCTCATGCAATTATGGAGGCTGAAAAGTCTCACAATATGTCAACTTAAAGCTGGACAACCAGGAAAGCCAGTAGTATAATTCGGTCTGAGTCCAAAGGCCTGAGAACCAGGGGAGCCAATGGCAAACTCCCAGTCTGATGCCGAAGGCCTGAGAAACTAGGGGTGTGGGGAGGAACTGGTGCAAGTTCCAGAATCAAAAGGCCCAAGAACCAGGAACTCCAATATCAGAGCAGGAGAAGACGGATGTCCCAGTTCAAGGAAAGAGGGTTTGCCTTCTCCTGCCTCTTTGTTGTACCTGAACTCTCAATAAATTGGATGATGCTAGCTCACATTTGTGAGGGCAGTGTTTCTTTATTTAGTTCACTGATTGAAATGCTAATTTCCCCCAGAAACACCCTGACAGACACATCCAGAAATACAGTAATGTTTTTCCGGCTATCTGGGCATCCCTAAGCCCAACCAAGTTGACACATAAAATTAATCATCACAGATGATATTAACGAAAAAAAAAAAAAAAACTTTGGATTTCTGCTTGTTGATTCTCAAGAGATATTTTCCTCACTATATAGCATACAAAAAAAATTGGAAAAATGCATGTATTATTTACTGAGCACATATTTTACTTGAGGCACTCTGCTAGGCACTGTATTGAGCAAAGATGATTAAGACAATGTACCTGTCCTAAAGCACAGAAACCATAAGATGAATATACAAATGACTGTAGTGCAAATGGATGACTAAAGCAAATCAGAGAATGGAGCTTTCACACATTGTGGGAGAATGAGAGAAAGCTTCATAGAGGAGGTAACTTGTGACCTAAACCTTGGAGCAGGAGCACCTGAGTTCCAGAGTTTAATGAAAAAATGAAGGCAGTGGGAGAGAGGCCAGGGTGGGTAAAGGGAAAAACAGGAAATAGAAGTGTGAGTCATTTTTAGAGAATTGCGGGAAGTCTCTTTTAGCTGTGGTTCATGAAGTGTGTGTATGTTGGGGGAACAGAGCAATGTAAGGATTGAAAGTCAAGTTTCCAGGCAACGTTGCCTGGCCAAGCTCAGGGCTTTGCATTTGGTTCATCCGCATTTGTGGGTTTTAAATATGAGAGTGACATCAGGTTATTGGGCATCAGAAGGTGGGCTGGTTTTGAAGGGCAGGTGAATGAGGCAGTAAGGTAAGTTGTGAGGGGCTGAAATAGTTCAGGAACAAGGTAGGGTGCAAGCAAATCACAGCTGGCACCGCGATGAAGAGGAAGGGGCAGTGTGACAGCTTTGGTGCATGACACGACACGGTTAGTGCAGGTGAGAAGAGCCAGAGGTGATGATGCCATTAGCAGCATGCATTTAGTACTTGTCACAACCTATTTACAACTTCTGTGTTAACACTGATCTCCTCATTACATGTGAGCTCATAGAGGAACAAGTCCCACGTCATCCTCATGGACAAAATGAACCTGGCAGATGCTTGGTAAATGTTTGTTAGATAAGTGAATGGAAGTCAGGTGAGTTGGCTTGGTGATGGCAGCTGGGGTGTTGATGGAAAGAACATATTTCTTTTGGACATGATGGAATTTGGGGATGTGGTCTATTTTTTAGATGTAGTTTCTAGGAATAGATTATCCAAAGAATTGAAGAACAATGAATGACAAGCTTATTTGTATGTGAGGGCAAGATAAAGAGTAGAGAGATGGTAGAGTTGAGTATAGTGAGAATGCTATAACTGAACTGCTTCTTTCAAGACATCAGGTGAGATTGGAGAGAAAATGCAGCATAACATCCATCACGGGAAGCTGGAATGTAGAGGTAAGGCTGGAAGGATGAGAAGGACTTAGGTGGGTTGCTGAGCTGTGTTAGCCAGTGAAAGTTGGAGGGAAGGGGAAATGGGAGGCAGTGAAGCATGGCGTTACACATGCGGGCACTGGATTCAGGCCGTTCAAAGGCTAGCTCTTCTATGGATTTGTATGTGACTTAACTTACTCTCTCTTGCCTCAAGTTTTTCTCCTGCAAAATAAGGTGAATAATAATAATACCTGTGTAAACACAGGTACAGCACTCAGAACAGAACCTGGAATGTGGTAAGCACCTCATAAGCATTCATTCTTCTCACCGAAACTCACTAGGATCACTTTGTGCATATTATCCTATTCAATCCTTAGTAACTGTGTAGGTAGGTGTTAATATCTTCATTCTGTGAATGAGAACACTGAAGTGCAGAGAAGTTTTATAATTTTCCTCAATCCGCACAGCCACTGTATGATATGATAAAGCTTCCCTAAGCTAGAGTCTTACCTGATCGATCTGGTGTCCGTGCTAGTGTACTTTCTCCTATAACACGCAGCCTAAGCTGGGTAGGTATGGCAAGACCACTGGCTGAGGCAATCAGATGCGCTCAGTAGGTAGTAGGGAGCTGTGGCAGACCTGGGGAAAGGGGAAGCAGCACACTGGAAAGATTCATCTGGTATGTTTATAAAAGAGAGCAGGCAGCCTGCATGGGGAGCTGAGAATTCAGACCAGAAATGGCTGAGGAAATGGTGAGGCCTGGCAAATGTCACAGGAGCTGCCATAGAAGAATGAGCAGAATTTGACTGATGCAAATAAGGAGGATATGATGGTATGTGATTGAAACTAAGAGATCTATATGCAGCGGGGGCGGGGGAGCTTGGAGTTTCAACTTGAAAGTGTCAAACGTGGGACTCTAAGAAAATAGTCTTAATGGTAATGAGAAAGTTGAGACGGGAGTCACTTTAGTCTCTGCTCCCTTGAAGAAAAGCACCTTTAGAGATACCAGCTTGGAGAACAGTGTCTGCATTGAAGTGGGACACTTCATTATTTTTAGTGGCAGTGTGGTTCTGATGGGCACACACTTCGTAACATTTACTTCACTGTCAGTCCAGCTCTGTCAATCCTCCTTTACTAAGGAAGGAAGCTGATGGATTTTTCCTTTCTTTCTTTCTTCCCTGGAATAGGATGTTTTCTGTACACAGTCAGCATGTGACCTTCTTTCTTAAAAAGAGGTTTACATTTTACTCTAATTCTCATCCATAACGGATTTGCATTTGGGCAGTTAGGAAAATCAGTTCTGTTGACTTCCTGTTTTCTATTTCTGGCCTCCAGCAGAACTTCCCATTTGAGTGGGACCAAGCAGAACACACAAAGCTGAAATGTTCTCCTGAAGTTGATTTGCCTTGGGGATAAAGTAAGTGAATGGCCTGAGGGGGTTGTGCCCCCTTGCTTCCCAAGCTTGCCCTTTAGTTGCTCTTGTTTTTAAACTACAGGGAATGAGCTGAGGAAAGTATTTTGGCTTTTTTCTGCAGGTCAGAGTTCCAAAGCTTTAGTGCAGGGTTCCATGGACTCAGGGGTTCAAAACATGCTGCTCAGGCTGAGCTCTTGGCCAGATTTGGAGATTCCAGTGGCTTCTCCCTTTGACAATTCCTAAGAATATTTTATTTGGATTCTCTTCTTTAGGTTTTTCTGTCTAAACATTTTATTTCACCTAGTGTGAAGGTGAGAGAGAGGAGAGATTGTTTTCTTTCTTCTTCTTCTCCCCTTCCCCCTCCCCTCTCCCTTATCCTCTGTTTATAATTTAAAAGGATGTTTATTTTCATTATTTCATTTGCTTCCTTCATAGCACCCTGTGAGGCTGATATTGTTATCTCCATTTTACAGAAGGGGAAACTGTGGTTTCAGTGAATTTCAGTGACTTCGCCAAGTCACTCAGTTAACACTGCTGAGAGTGAAGCCCTAGTCTTCTGCCTTTAGATCTCTTTTTCCCAATATCATACTGCTTTTCTGGTGGTATATAGGATGATGTCAGAAAGGAGAGACTGGGAAGCCTGAACAGATCTCATCAACAGCTGAATTGTATACCCTGATTAATAAAATAGAAAATGTTAACTAAATATATTGCTATGCAATTCTTCAGGCATGTAGGACGTTGGGTCCTTTTTCATGTCTCAGATTTTAAGATGATATCGCTTGGGGAGACATTTACTATATGCAAGGAGAATCTCTAAGCCAGGGTAGGCCAGCAGTATTTTATGCTTTGTACTTAGGTAATGTGAGTTTTTCTGTTGGAGGTTGAGCAGAGGATGGTAGCAAAGTGACATTTATTTCTCCTGCTCATCAAATCTTGGTGAGGCCAAAGGGGGTAGGAAAATCAGTTGTGAGCTGGTGTTAATTACAAGTGTCTGGACCATGGAATCTGATCAGTTCTGGAGTAAGGAAAAAGGATCATAATTTAATGCTACTTAGAAGAAGCTGGTGACAGAGATCTGCTCAGGAATGAGTCAGATTAGGAGAGGGGCAGTGGGGAGGTCCACAGAGACTCTGGCTACCTGTCTTTCCTGGCATGTCTGTGGAATGACCTTGTTCTGCCAGGGCTCTGGGAGGAACCCTTTGATTTTGGAGGAATCTTCAGGACTATGTACATAACCAGACTGTCCTGATGGGAATCTCCAAGGGGGCCTTCTGGGCCAGGGACCCAGGCCAGGGGTCTTTCTAACATGGTCTGTGAATAGTACCCAACCAAAGCAGTGCCTTCTTTTCCTGAATCAAGCCCTTCCCTCCTCAGTGCCAAAGCAGAAGTGGCTAGGTGGGTGAAGATCTGAGTCCTGGCTGGGGGCCACAACCCACGAGCCACTACCTACATTGCTGTGAGATTCTGATCTTTCTCTCTTCTGGACTCACAAGATAAAGGGAGTGAATGAGGAGGAAAATCAAATATTGTGGCAGGGAGGGGCTGACAAACATGGGCATGGCCAGCAGAAGTCTCCCACTGGAGTGAGGAGCTGAGAGGAGGATTTAGGGACTCTCAGAAGTCTCACTCCTCAGGCAAAGGATTCAACAAAGGCAAATGTGACTCTGGCTTGAATATGGTGCAGGTGTGGGACGGTAGTCCATGTTACTGGCTGACATGGGAGAGCATTCCATTGTGACGGAAATGGAGTGGGTTGGAGTACAGCAGGAACCATGGAGATAGAGGAGAAAGGAGGTGAGAAGGAACACAGTCTTGCAATTGACCAGAGGCTATCTGGCTGCAGTGTAGTCCCCCAATCAGGGCACCTATCTCTGTATGTTGCACCAAAACAGCCATGCAGTGTGTTCTTAAAAATCCTGTGAAGGAACATTGTAATTTGAATTATATTTTGAAGACATCAGACGATCTCACCATTTAGGAGAATCTCATGGGGATTACTTTAAAAAAAAGAAAAAGAATCATTTTAGGGAGTAGAAAGTCTCTTAATGATTGGTTTTGAGTTTCTGGATTTTAATCCACTTACTCCAAGTAGGATTCAGTATTTCATCCTTTCACTGGCAGTGAATTTTTTTTTCTCTCCTACATATATGGCTTGCAAAGTTCTTAACTAGGGATAGTAATTAATTATTTCCCAGCTACTTTTGCTTTTGACATACTGAAAGTTGGAGGAAACTATTTCATTTAACAGAATTTAAACAAAATGAAAAAGTTATTTTCTTTAAGATATTATGCTGGGCTTTTTCAAGGAAAAGCCTCCTCCAAAGGAAATTTTGGAGACAGTTACCAAAGGAAAATCCCACCCACTAACAGAGACACTCAGCCTCTAAGTCTGGCTTTTGGAAAATGAACACTATTCTTTTTTTCCAAACAGGACGCTGTGAGATCAGTCATGTACACTATGAAAATAATTGGTGTGCGTTAGTACGCCTTGTGCCAGATTTCATGCTTGTTGAAAGGTGATTGGATTCAAACCAGCAAATTTAAAGGTCAACTGGTTGTTCTTAAACTGTGCAGAATTTTAACTCTTTCATTATAATGAATTTTAACCAAATGGCCATTTTAGGAAGGAGAGAGACTGCATACTGTGTTTTAACTTTCTGACCTTTTTGTTCTTAAATTTTTTGTAAAGTTCTCAGGGATTTCCTATGGATGAAAAGGGTCTGAGAAATGAGATCTCAACTGGCATTTGGAAAAGGGTGGAAGTAGAAACTGAATTCTTTTTAGACTACTAAATTTAGGTCAGGGCTTTGATACAACTGTTCACATCACATAAGCAATGTCCAAATGTCAGGCTGAAAGCTCTCTCTCTTTTAAATAAGTGCTTCAAATTTGTTAGTCATAGCTAGCCCTCTGTCTCTTTCTTGCTTCTCCTCTCACCTTTGAGCAAATTTTTAAGTTCCTTTAACCGCTTTGTGGAGAAACCACCATCTAATGATAGTGTTTGACGTTAGCCGTGCTTGTGGAATGGGCATTTCACTCGGGTTTGGGGTTTTGATGATGTTTTCTCCCCAGTGACTATGGATCCAGGGATTAAATAGTTTATTTTCTTGATCTACAAAATACCATCTGTCTACCAGCCATTTTGCTATATTTCCCAAAATATGTCTCATGCAGGGTGAATTTTAGTCACCTGATGATAAAGTTTCTTGGATTGTGCATTAATGTCCTGATGAGCCCCTAGTAACTTTCAACATTATGAGGACTAGTTTGGAAGCCTCAAAGACGATATCTTTCTTGAGGAAAAAAAAAAATATCATCAGGCATTTCCACAAATACCACACAAAAGTGGTCAGGTAAAGGCCGTGGGAGTTCAGGCATCTATTTACCTTGAGTGCGTGTGTGAACTCTTGTAGTTCTATGGGAAATGTATAGAGCCCCATTTTGTCAAGCTGACAATTCAGTATCTTCTTCTTTCCTGGTTACTTCATAGCCCACTCTTAGTTGTTTTCTTTCTATATTCCCCACAATTTTTAGCTGCAACACTGTGTATTGGTTGCTTAAAAATTCTGTGCCTCATTTGCTTTACCTACAAAATGGGGAAAATATCACAGGATTCTTGGGGTGTTGCTTTGCCTGCCAGAAGCCTTTCTGGTCACTGGTGCCTTTGCTCAAGTTTTGCTCAAGCCCACTGGGCTGGTACAACCCACTCAGTCTGGTAGGCTGCACTGCACTCGTGCCACCAGCCTGGATCTTATGCCAGCCAAGGGTGAGCCAGGTGCAAAAAGGCAAGGGGTACCTGAACAAGGGAGCTGCCCACTGTGCACAGCCAGGCATGCAGCTGCAGCAGGGTGGAAGCTCCAGATGCTGGCGCAGGTGCCAGCTCCCTGTGAGGCTGTGGCTGGACCAGGTGTACCACAAGTGGCTTCCATTGCTGGCATGGGGGAATGTGGTGGTACCTGGAAGCTTGGAGACACCAGGAACTGCAGAGCTCCAAAGAGGGTGTTACATTCCTGGCTTGGGGAGCTCCTAGGTCTGGGCTGGCTGAAGGATTGCAGTTCCTCTCTCCTTCCCTTTTCTCTCCCTCTTCTTGCCTGCAACATGGCAAGCAGGGGTGTGTTTCAGCCCTGTTTGTGTTACAGCTCTTTCAGTCCCACCATTCAGCAGGTCCCAAGTTCTTGTCTTATGTCCAGGAAGAATGAGTTACAGGGATAACTGGAGGGTGAGCAAGGCAGAGAGGAGATGGAGAGCCAGACGCAGACAGGCATCCTCCAGACGGCTGCCCTTTATCTTCACTCACTGCCTCTGCAGCTCCTGCTGCCTCCTTATGAAAGGGATTGTTTGTTGCCTCTAATGCCCTTCCTGAGCTAAAGCCCAGTAGTTCTTGAACATCTGCTTTCAAAGACACTGAGCCCTGGTAACCTTCATTACTTTGTTGTTCTCATAGTCTTCCCAAATTAACTCACTCAAAACCTATAGTTCCTTATTAAATTGATACATTGATTCTGAGTCTTTCACCATTAACTTTTGTTCATTTCTATTCCATCATAAACTTAATATTCATAAAACAGGCTTAATCTGAGCAAAAACAAAAATTGTATAGATGTGAAATACCTGGTAATGGTAGGTATTAGGTATTATAAGGTGATTACATTTAGAATTCTGTTGGTGGTTTCAAGAGCATATTTTTTCAAATATTTTTGACTGTAATCAATAAGCAATAGGTTTCACATCACAGTCTACAGAGATACACATATATTTATGTGTATGTATGTTTATATAGCTTAAGCAAAAGTGTTATGAAATAATGTTCAACCTACTGCACACAATGTGCTGTCATGATTTGTATCATCTTTTTTATTGAAGATGAGGCTGGTTTGTAACCCACTAAACACATAACCTGTAGTTTGTAAAACCCTGATCTAGAAGATCATCCAGTGGGTGCCTCTTGAGTTCTTACAAACACTATTCACATATCACACATATCATTCTTGATGGATTGTGGCCATCTTAGTTTCATTTTGAGTTATTGCCCCCTCTCATCTTGACTTAAAAAAAAAATAGAACAGGAAAGAAACCTCAGATCAAGAACTAATACATTACATGAAAACACATAATCTCTCCTTCCCTTTATGCTCTTTCCTAATAACTATCCTTTTGAATTATCCAAAAGAAATCCAAATTTATAACACTATATATTAAAAATTAAAAAAAAATTTAGAAACCATTTTTGAAAGAAAATAAAGATGTAAATTAATGAGGGACTAAATTATGCATGGGTAGAAAGACTATATATTTTAATGACATCGGTTCTCCCATAAAATCAATGATATTTTAATAAGAGTGCCAACAGGCTTTATCTCATAGTGGAGACTCACAATCTTATTCCAAAATTTATATGGAAATGCAAGTAGCCAGGAGGAGCCAATATAACCGTAAAAAAAGAAACAGGAAAGACTTAAAACTATCTGATATCAATACTTACTATAAAGTACAATGGTTAAATGTGGTACTGACACAAAGAAAAATAGTTCACTGTAGTGGTCTTATACATCTTTTGTTAGATGTATTTCTATGTATTTGATATTTTTGATGCTGTTGCAAATTTTATTGTTTTGCAACTTTCACCACGTTGCAAGTATCAGAAATACAGTTGATTTTTCTATCCAGCAAATTTGCTAAACTTTGTGGTTAATGGAAACACTTCAGCTGTAGATTCTTTTCAATAACTCAATCACACTGTCTAATAATATTTCTATTTTTCTTATTATTTTCCAATCCTATGCCTTTTCTTGTTTTTTTTTTCCCCCCTTGCTTTATTGCTTTGGTTGAGATTTCCAGTGTCAAATACAAATGGTGATGGCAAGCACCTTTTTCTCATTCCTGATTTCAGAAGAAAAGTTTATAGCATTTCGATATTGAGTGATTTTTTTTGTGGTGTTAATATTTCTTTTTTCATAAATACCTTTATTAAATTTAAAGAGTTTTCTTCGGTTTCCAGTTTGCTAAGAGTTTGCTTGTCAGATGTTAAGTTTTACCAAATGGTATTTCTGAATCTATTGAGATAATAGAAATTTTTCCTTCATTCTGTGAAGCCGGTTAGCTACATTAAATTGATATTTTGAATGTTAAACTGAAGTATTGGTCACTAACCTTATAGTAACTAAACCGAATTTAGTTATACTATGTTTCATTACTGGATTCAGGTGGTTAACCTTTTATTTAAGATTTTGCACTTGTCACATGAGGGAGTTCTAGCCTGACTTTTCTTTTCTTTAATAACTTTGTTGGGTTGGTATAAAGAATATGCTGAACTCATAATACAAGTTGGAAGTGGTTCCTATTTTTCTATTCTCTGTAGAGTTTATTTAAGATTATTGTTAATTCTTCTTTATCTGTTTGGCAGAATTTAGCAATGAATTGTCCATTTCATGTAAACTTTCAAATTTATTGGCTTAAGGTTACTCATAATATAATTTTAATATATCTGAAGGATCTTCAGTAATGTCCCTTTTTCTTTTCAGATATTGCACATTTATGCCTTTTGTTATTTCCTCCTGGATCAGTCAGTCTCACTAGGGGTTTATCAGGTTTTTAGTCATTTCAAAGAACCGTCTGTTGGCTTTTTATTGATATTCTTTATTGTATGTTTTTAAAATTTCCATGCGTTTCTATTCTTATATTATCATTTTATTTCTTCTTTTTCTTTGGATTTAATTTGCTCTTCTTATATAATCAAAATTATATAATTTATTGAGATATATTTAAGATAATTGATTTTTAGACTTTCTTCTCATTTAGTATTTACATTTAAGACTATACATCTCCCTCAAAGGCTAGATTGAGATATTGCACAAATTTTCTACTGTAGGATTTTCACTTTTATTCAGTTCAAAATGCTTTTCAATATCTGTTGTGATTTCTTCTTTGAGCTATATGTTCTTCATAAATATATTACTTAATTTCTAAATATATGGGGATTTTCCAGTTGTCCTTTTTTATTGATATCTAGTTTAACTCCACTCTGGTCACTCTAAAAAATCTGAATTCTAGGACTGTGTCCTATATATGTTGAAGTTTTAAAGTCATGTTGTTCCCATTTTCTCCATAACTGCTGATTATTTTCCTGCTTATTAATCTGTTGTAAGAGGGATGTGTTAAAATATCTTATGATTTGTGGTATTATCAGTTTTTGTAATTCTATTCATTTTTGCTTTAAATATTTTAGGCCTATGTTATTAGGAGCATAAACTTTTAGAATTATTATATCTTCCTAGCAAATTCAGCCACGGAGTTCCTGTTTATATTCCTCTTTATCTGTTAATGTTTTGTCTTAAAAGCTACTTTGTATGATGTGAACATGGCTACTTCAGCTTTATATTGGCGTAGTGTCTGTATAGTAACCTTCTATTCTTTCACCTTCAATCATCCTATAGCCTTATGTTTAAGAAATGTCTCTTGTAAGGAACATATAGTTTTGTTTAATACAGACTGGCAAATTTTGTCTTTTGAATAAAATTTTTCAATTTTATTCAAAATTGAAAAATGTTTTTTCATGTTTATGTTTTTTGATTTATGTTTATGATTTTTGTAATTATATTTGTGTTTAAGTCTATCATTAATACTTGCTCTCCATCTGTCTCATCTTTTCTGTTCCCCTTTTTTATCTTTTTTACTTTGTCTTGAGATTTAAAAATTTATTATTGTTATCCACTTTTCCTGCTCTATTGACTTCTACCACTCACAACATATACACTCTTGTTTATGTGTTTTCATTTGGCATCAATATTTAACACCCTCAGGACATTATTATCAAACATATTCAATATTTATTTAGATATACCCACATAGTGAGGCCCCTTTTTGACTCCTCATTTCTTCTGTATCTCAGTCTCCCAGCTGTGATCATTTCTCTCTGACTGAAGAATATCTGTAGTGCTTCCTTGAGTTCCTGAAAGCTGCTGAGGAATCTCTCAGCTATTATTTTTCTGAAAATGTCTTTATTTTAGCTTTGTTTCTGAAATACATTTTCACTTGGTATTAGAATTTTAGATTGGATTTCCTTTTCCTTTCAGCATATGAAGATGTTTCATTGTTTTTTTTTGCTTCCGTTGCCATTCAATGTCTTCTAAATCTTGCCTAGGTAGGTAGAAATCTTTAACTCAAAGGATGAATTAAAATGCATCCACAAACCCATACTTCTATTTTTAAATGACATTTAAAGTTTACCGATATTTAGTATAAAGTATTTTTAAATCTGCACATTGAATGTAGATGATCAAAGGAATCAAGTATTTAATGATTCAACATAGAGACCTTCGTTTTATATATAGACTAAGGGTTGGTCCAGGATTATCGAAACAATTCTAGGAAGTATTTTTCTAACTCTTGAAGAGAGAGAGAGAGAAAGAGAGAGAGAGAGAGAGAGAGAGAGAGAGCGCATGACATTTATGTAAACCTAGGTTAAAAGAAATATATAAAAGTATGTTAGAAATAAAAAGCATGTACACATATATCTTGCTTGAAATTGATTTCCACAGACTTGTAGCTGCCTTCCCACTTACCTCCCATTTCTTGTCTCTCCAATCCACCCTTTATACTTTTGCCAGAACTTATCCTCCTAAAACAAAATCATGCCATCATCATTCACACATTCATAGACAGCTGTTGTCTGTGGAAACAGTTCAGTCTCACTAAGATGTAAGGCCTTCCATGCCCATGCCTTTCCAGCTGTATCACCTCCTGTTTCCTTTCCTGCGGCCTATGCTCCGGCCATAGGTACTAACTGCAAATCTCCATTCACACCATGTCCTTTCTAGCTGTTCTTTTAGCTAGAAATGTTTTTCTAGCCACTTCTTGCCTCTCAAAATTGCACTCATTCTTTAAGATGTAAGATAAACACCATCTTCTCTATAGTCTCCCCAGACGTAAAGGATAAGTTTGAATTAGGTTAAAAGCAAGAAGTAGGTTAGGTGTTGCAGTGTTCTAAGGCAGGGATACTAGGTGTAGAAAGAAACCTTGAGATGGAAACCAAGGACAGAGAAACTTTTGCAGAATGCTGTTTCTTTGGCCTTCTGCCCTGTCTTTCAGCCGGAAGTGGTTCTTCCTGTGTTCTCTTTCTCTGATGGGCTGCTGAGAATTATTGCACGTCGGAAGCCAGAGGGTGTCTCACTGTTCTTCCAGCAGCTGCTGCTTAGGGTTCTCTTACTCAGCCCTTTTTTGATTCCCTGGGCTCCTGTAGAGCCATTTATTGCCTGGACCTTCCCTATGCTTTGTCTTCCCCTTAGCTCAAGGCCTGGTCTCTCCTGATCTTTCTTCAGAGTTTACTCCTGATGGGATCCGTGGTGCTGGAACCAGCTGTGATGTTTCTCTTCTTCCCTTCGTCACCTATGGGTTGGTTCCTCAGCCCTTATACTGGCCCCACTGGCACCATCCCTGACCCCATTCATTCCCTTTCATCATCTTCCATACCCAAAGGTCCTGTCTCGGACTAGGGAAGCTCACTGGGCCGAGTATTCACCATAAATGTTAATAAATGTAACCTCATGTTAAAAGAAATATCTCCAAAGAGGGTGGCCTTCTAAGAGACTGAGTACAAAAAAAGGAAAGTGGTGGAGCAGCACAGAGTATGAAAGAAGACTACAAGAAAAGGCCAGGCCCAACTGGTAGAGAAAAAGGCAGAAGCTGTGAGCAGGCAAGGCCAGAAGTGTAGCCAAGAAGCCGAAGGTGAAGTCAGAGGTGGGTGAAGGGAAAGAAAGATGAAATGAGAGAAAAAATCCTAGGAGTCTTAGCATCTGGAGGGGGAACTCCGGTGCAAGAAATGATCTAATAATGGTTGAATGGAGAGAAAATCAATGTACAGCCAATCTTCATTATCAGATTATGTGCTGGCAATTCCACCTACTTGCTAAAAGGTATCTGTAATCCCAAAAGCAATCCTTGTGGCTCTTTTGCAGCCATTTGTGGGTGAGTGTGAAGCAGTGAAAAATTTAAGCTGTGCCACATGCACATTCCCACATGAGGGTGAACACGGGATGCTCAGCCATCATGTTCGGGCCCTCATGCTGTAAGCAAGTATCCTTTCCGTGGTACATTTAATGCTGCGTTTTTGAATTCTTGCGCTTTTTGCTGGTGATTTTGCCATGTGAAATGGCTTCTAAGCATAGTGCTAAAGTGCTGTCCAGTGCTCCTAAGCACAAGAACGCTCCAATAAGAAGAAATCTGGCCAGATGCCATGGCTCACGCCTGTAATCCCAGCACTTTGAGAGGCCAAGGCAGACGGATCACTTGAGGTCAGGAGTTTGAGACCAGCCTGGCCAACATGGTGAAACCCACCTCTACTAAAAATATAAAAATTAGCTGGGCCTGGTGGCATGCACCTGTAATCCCAGCTACTCTGGAGGCTGAGGCATGAGAATAGCTTGAACCTGGGAGGCAGAGGTTGCAGTGAACTGAGATCATGCCACTGCACTCTAGCCTGGGCGACAGAGTGAGACTCTGTCTCAAAAGAAAAAAAGGAAAAAAGAAATCTGCATGTTAGATAAACTTTATTCAAACCTGTAACTCAGGTTAGAATGAGCTGCTGGTAGTGTGTTTAGTGTTAAGGAATTGACAATATATATTAAATAAGGTATCTTTAAATAGAAATAAACAAAAACCAAGATTATATATTGATTAGTTGATGAAAATATTGTGACCAGAACTTGCAGAAACCTGATCTTGCATTTCCCCTGAGAGCAATGGTTCAGTATTTGCTAATTCAGTGTTCTCAGTGACTTTATAGACCATAACTCCCACAAATAACGAGAATCAGCTCGAAACATGTTTGTTGGTCAATGCATATGCATGTTTAAACTTTTTGTAGAATTATAGTCCATCCAAGTGAAATGGAACTCCTTTTGTTTGACTTGGGAAGATACTCTGTGCTCTTCCATTTCTAACAAAACTCTAAAGTCCTCTTTTGTTTTGGTTCATTTTAGCAGATGTTTACTGGTGAATGTGTGTAAGTTAGGCAAAGTTGATCTAGACACAACTTTTGCTCCCAAGGAATTCCCAGTTGATTACTGAAGACAGGAGATGTGTGTAATCAACTGTATTGACATTTATTTGTCTTCCTAGAACAGGTATCAACTAGAGTCAAAGAAGGTTTTGGCTGTTCCTGAACATCAAAGAACCCAGCCTGGGTACAGAAAATAACCACGTATTGTCCACAGAGTAGGTGTCTACAACATGCCAGCAAAAGATGATGTTATCTTAGAGCTTTGGGGGTTTATAGATCCTACAGGCCCAGTATGTGACAAGGACCTGAGCATGTTTAGATGTAGAGCCAGAACTGAAAACCAAGCCTTATGGCTGAAGCTGAATCCTTTCCTACTAAACCATACAGGTTCTATGTGCATGAACTAGTTATTGGAGTCCTGGCTTAAAATGAGCTCATGTTCCAGAAATTCCACTTAGGTCAGATGTTTAGAAGTCAGTCTGAGGTTGTTCCAGGATGAGCTCCAAGGGGTCTATTTTGCTGTATATGAATATTTTTATAGAAAGAAGCTCATAAATTTTCATGGGATTCTCAAAGGAGTTCATGACTCCAAAAAGTCTAAGAACTTCTGTGCATATTCTGAGGTTAACTGTGCACCAAAAGTACTAAACTCTATTTGGGGTGGTGCCTTGACATTGTATTTTGTACCTCCATCAATCTAGCAGAAGATTTTTTTTTTAGATAAACAAAATGCTCACTCGTCTAGGATGTGGTGAAACAAAACTTCCTATATTGTCAGTGGCAATATAAATTGGTATAAATTTTCTAAAAATCTTTTGTACTTTTTGCACCAGATACCGAATTTATCCTTCAAGAATATTTCCTAAGAAAGCAATTAGAAAAAGGAAATAATTAGAAATTATGTAAAAAGATATTTATAGTGTTTTTGTTCATAATATAAAATCTAGGAATCAAAGTGTCTAAGAATGATAGTTTTAAAAGATCACTTAGGCTGGGCGTGGTGGCTCATGTCTGTAATCCCAGCACTTTGAAAGGCTAAGGTGGGTGGATTACCTGAGGTAGGGAGTTTGAGACCAGCCTAGAAAACATGGCAAAAATCTGTCTCTATTAAGAATATAAAAATTAGCTGGGCATGGTGGTGGGTGCCTGTAGTCCCAGCTACTCAGGGAGCCTGAAGCAGGAGAACAGCTGGGAGGTGGAGG
This sequence comes from Sapajus apella, assembly GCF_009761245.1. Classification (NCBI taxonomy): domain Eukaryota; kingdom Metazoa; phylum Chordata; class Mammalia; order Primates; family Cebidae; genus Sapajus; species Sapajus apella. The sequence goes on from NW_022436941.1 coordinate 77,829,797, forward strand.
TTGCAGTGAGCCAAGATTGTGCCACTGCACTCCAGCCTGGGCGACAGAGTAAGACTTCATCTAAAAAAAAAATTAAAAATCACTTACTATTATGAAAAACTGTTTATGACAAGACATGATGTGAAAATAATCATGGCATATATAGCATAATCACAATTTGTTTATGTGTAAACAGAAGAACATCTGCTAACAGAGGTTATCTTTTGGTAATGAGACTACAGATATATTCTTTTCCTTTTTATGTTTTCTTTTTGTATATTTCAAATTGTCTAAATGACTATATATTTTTAGAATCAGAGAAAATATTGAAACCATATTTTGTCTTACTTGAACTATGAGGGAAGTCCTATCCATGTTTCTTAGTTCTACATTTAAAAATTTCTCAGTACTCATTTTGGCTGAAAGTTAAAATGCAGTCTCAGTAATTTCGCATTAATTCAATTATAGGCCCCTTCGCTTCTCACAGTATCATTTAATCTTAAACCTTCATACTCAGCCTCCTTTGCAACTCTGGCCTCTCTTGCTTTCTATTCCTTTTTGTTCTTTCTCTGATAAAATAAATAAATAAATAAATAAATTCTGTCTGCTTTTCTTTGACAGTATTTGCCCTTTTTCTCCTCTTCTGGGAATATAATTTTTACTATTCAGTTTTTCAAACGTTTACCACTTTTCCCTTTGTTCCTTTATCCTGGTTTTAAATTTTGTAGGGTAGAGGGAACAGTCATGGAATAGTTTCTTCCAAACCTCAGAGCCTCAATACTTTTGCATTAATTAAAAACCCAAAGAGAAAATTTATTTTTTTCCCATTATATCAGGAACACACGTGCATATGTGCATACACAGATATTCATGAGAATGAATGTATTCACATGTGTACACATGTGCATTCATGTTTGCATGTTTGTGCATACATGTGTAAGTTGGCGTGTACACATGTATGTGAATACATGTTCCAGTTCTTCCAGAACAGGAACTGTGTCATTTCCTATATACCCTACATAAGCAGATACTCCAATGATGTTGACTGCCTGTTTGCCTGTCTCTGTATAGCTACCTTTCAGAGCTTGCCATCTGGATCTCAGACAGTATGAAGAGGAGAAGAATGTTCTAATCCACCCTGGTTCCAACAGGCTGACATCTGTACTTTGAAAGCTTTGATGAAGAGGATGCAAATTGTGTTGGCTGTGTGGGCTCTTCAGCTGCTTCCTCACGGGGCTAGAGACAGGCAGCATAACTTTTAATCTCCCCAAAAGCCTGCCAGTTGGCAAAGAGATACATGTATTAGATAAGATGGTGGGTCTCGATTTATATATGTGTGAATGCAGACTGAATTAAAATGGCATCCTAAGGAAGGCACTAAGGACCAAATTAGGAGATCCTCTAACTGAGTCAGAAAGCAAGTCCAGGATTTATAGGTTGAACATTTCTTATGTGTACATTAGAATGTAAAGTGGGTATTTGTAATTGAAGTACTATGCTTATTTTATTTCCATAAACCTAAGGTCTGACTTTGAAGTAGCCCCAGAGTATATCCATCAGCACTGAGCCTTGTATATTTGCCTGCTAAATCAAACCAATGATAAAAAGAACCAGGCAAATAACACTGGCTTGTAGTGTGCAAGTACCCATGGCTATATTATAGAGTGCTCATCTCAGTGTCTCCCAGTGGAGAAAAATGTATGTTGATATGCTTTCTGGGTCTGAGAGCTCTTTATTCTCCATCCAGAAGACAGAGCTGGGTAGAGAAAAGGATAACCAGTGAGACAAAGGCTTTATCCCAATGTTATTTGTTAAAACTCAAAATCACATGGTGAAAATAGGACTTTATTAAATTTGCCTGATTGGAAACAAGCGAGCAAATTGTATAAGATTCCCAAATGTGCCAAAATGGCAGGGAGAGAGTCCTGACGAGCGTGGAGAATAATGAGTAATACTATGTCCTAACAGTGGCCCTTGCCTTCATTGACCTTTGGAAATGTTGTGAAAAACTTGACCTTTTCTACTCTTTCTATGCAGTCTTGTAGTGCTTCCTCTCTTTTTCTCCCTCTAGGGAGTTATCCAAAGCCCCCTTCACAAGAAATGCTAGCTTTCAGGAATAATTGATCAAGCATACCTTTGTACAAATGTAAGATTTATGTCAATTCTATTTAGATATTTTATTTTGACACTATATCCTTTATTTTGGAACAAAAGGAATATCACCTACATGCAGAGACATGAGGCATTTTACGCTTTTGTTGGGGGTGGATAAGTTTAGGGGAGCTCTCACATTTGCAACCTGGCTTTAAACCCCATGTGGCATGAAGAAATCAATTAAACAGAAACCGTTTTGGAATTGGGAAACTGGCTTCTCATTTAAAAGAACATCCCCCCCTTTTTTCTAACCATAATAAATTTTAATTTTCAAGTAAAGGCCACACTACATCAATTTTAATGTCAAATTTAAAAAAGAAGACGCAGACTATGGGAAAAGATGGTGGAAATGATTACAACTTAAGCTTGGTGCTTACTGAAGTCAATCAACTTCAGCCTGGCTCTTTCTGAAGTTCAGACTGTGCTTAAATGGTTTTGCTTTGGTTTCCCCATTTCAGTGTAGCGGAGGCTGTTTTGTTACCTGATCTTTTTTTGTAGAGAGAAAGAAACTGCCTGAGGGACAACACAGTGCACTGGAGAAGGATGAAATAAAGTCTCAAGAGCTGCTGTACTATACTACCTACCTCAAACAGCAGATGTTAAAGAATTGCTTTTTAAAAAATGTTGCCTTTCACATGTCATGCTAAAAATATATACCTAAAAAGACCTTAAAAAAACAAAAGCTTGAAACAACCAGAGAAGCAGGCTGCTGTACTTATACAAAAGCTATATGCAAGATCATGGAAGCAAAAAAAAAAAAAAATGCGTAAAGACATATTAGAGCTTTATTTACTTATTTATTTATTTTTATTCCATTTATTTTATTGCATTTTAGGTTTTGGGGTACATGTGAAGAACATGCAAGATTGTTGCATAGGTACACACGTGGCAGTGTGATTTGCTGCCTTCCTCCCCATCACCTACATCTGGCATCTGTCCCCTTGCTATCTCTCCCCAACTCCCCACCCCCCACCGTCCCTCCCCTATTTCCCCCCAACAGACCCCAGTGTGTAGTGCTCCCCTCCCTGTGTCCATGTGTTCTCATTGTTCAACACCTGCCTATGAGTGAGATATTAGAGCTTTTTTAAGTTCCAAGGGAGCTTTAGATAATACATTCAAAACATAAATGGGAGAGTCATCAGAGAATGGAATAGTCCCCAGGAGACTGCAGAAGGCTTTGAAATGGATCTAATAACATTGATGGGTCAGATAGGATGCCCTTATTCCCTTTGACTTATCATCTTTCCTTTAAAATTCACTTTCAGAAAAAAGTTACATGATCAACTCTACCTGGCTTACTCAAATTTGGTTCTCGGTTTGAACTCTAGTTATATGCACATCTTACAGCTGTCCCCTTCAGTTGCTTATCATGTGACTTATCATTCTGACTGGGTTTGAAGCTTACAAAGGTCAAGAAACACATATTTCATATCTTTGGAATTTCCTCTGTAATTTTGGTACCCTGATTGTGTTTGCAGATGGTGTTTAACAAATGTTGCCTGGCTCGCTGGATACTTCCAGATTAAAAAAAAAAAGTTAACAGAATGATCTTCAATTCTGCTTCTATTATTAATATTTATGTGCTGTATTCTGATAAACCTGTAGAAGACCAGATAAGATAAAAGTAGGAGGAACAGGTTGTAGATACAATAGTGAGCATGTAAAAGGCATTTAATAATGTCTTGACATGAATAATAAACACACAAGTAATAACGATACAACAACCTTACATTTCCATAGATTCTTGATTCTTCTAAAAACACTTTCATGTAATAGAGGACAGAGGGATAAAGGAAGGAGTAAATATAAATACAGGGAACATGAAAGGAATGTAGACATAAAAAAGCAAGGGGACCAAAGCAAGACAAAGCAAATAATAGCCAAGAATAGAGAAATCAAGGAAGAACTTTCTAATAGCTTGGAACAGTTGTTGGCTAAACAGCACACAGGACAGAGTATCGAGTAAACACTGACAATGTTTGTGTTCTTGTAGCAGGTGGAATACCCTGTCTATGTTTTGTCTTGTTTCTGCTAAGTAAGTGGGGAAAGGAGCATCGTGGATTCCCTCACTTTGTTTCTCTTACATTTTTATTCACTAGGGTTAATATTGATACTAGTATGGCTATCTTGACTCCAGATATTCTGTCCACATCATTGAAAAGATATGGCTGTGTGAGTGATACTCAACTTCAGTAGCTTAGTTCAGTGATTTCACAAAAGCTCAGTTAGGCTTGCTGCAGAGAGCACCAGTAAATTTTAGCCTTGTTGTAAGGTTCTAAAAATTTCCTAACCTTAAGAGACAGATATAAAATTATGGTCTATAATGCCAAATACAGTAACATGATAAAAAAATTCCAAGACAATAAGACATATCAACTGTGTTATAGAACTGATGTTAAATCTAGAACTGAAAAAATTACAGACAAAAAAGTTCTGCCAGTCATGTGCTAGAGGCTACAAAAGATCCCCAAATCATTTTATTACCACTTAGGAGGGATAAGCTCCCTCCAAAACCGTGGGTCAACTATTTTAGAGATTTAGAGATTGATACTCCTGTTTGGCAATAATTCTACCTTTGCAATTTGAGATTTGGAAAAGCACAGAGCATTATCTTCTTTGGCAGACTGAAGACCTGTAGCTCTGATATTGTAGTGGCTGTAGTGACTGATTGAGTCATTTAATCTGTTTCAGCCTCAGTTGCCTCAACTGTTAGAGGAATTAATTATATCAGTCCTGCCTTATAATCATAGCAATAATTTTCATTTCCAAATGCCTACCGTAGGTCAGGTTCTTGCTGTGTCTTTGGCACATGTTATCTTAAGTCTCTCATCAACTCTGCAAGGAAGGAACAATTGTCATTCACAGTTTACAGTTGATGAAGCAGAGACTCAGATTATTTCAGTAAGCTGCCTGAGGTCATGCAGGTAAGTGGCAAAGCCAGAGTATAAACTTCATGTATGTGTTCACAAAGTCCCCGCTTAGACCTCCATAGAATTTTGAGTTATTTCAAAATGACATGAGTGAAAGTGTTTTGAAAATAGCAAAGTTCCTTCTAAATGCATGTTATTATTATCATCCTGATGAATATAAATTACTTAACATATATTTATTGAGTTCCTTATAGATATTTAGCACTGAGTCAGATTTCATTTTGGACAACATATGGAATTAGTTATTTTCTCTTATGTAGTATTGCATAAGATGTAAATAAATCTTAAATATTTTCAAGTAGAAATTTCTTCCATTCTTGGGACGAAGAAATTCAGGTTATTCCTTCTTCTCCTTCTTCTTTCTTCTTCTTCTTCTTCTTTTTTTTTTTTTTTTTTTTTTTTTTTGAGACAGGGTCTCCGTCACCAAGGCTAGGCTGCAGTGGCACAATCAGGGCTTACTGCAGCCTCGACCTCCTGGGCTCAAGTGATCCTCCCTCCTCAGCCTCTCCAGTAGCTGGGACCACAGGTATGGCCACCACACCCAGCTAATTTTTTTGATTTTTGTAGTGGTGGGGTCTCACTGTGTTGCCTAGGCTGATCTTGAACTCCTGGGCTCAAGTTATCCTCCTGTTTCAGCCTCCCCAAGTGCTGGGATTAGAGCATGAGCTACCATGCCCAGCCTGGGTTTTAGTTTCTTTTTGATCATTTTTGGAGAAAAAAAGAAAAGAAGCAAATTTGCTAATTAAAATTGAGTGAATGTGTAAGAAACAAAAGCAATTAAATGTGGTCCAACCTTGAGAATCAGCAAATAAAAACCGCTGAAACCATGAGGGCTAGCAGGAAAACTGAAGGAGAGGAGAGAAATATACTATAAGGATTTGCAAACATCTGCTGCAAATTCATGTATTCACAAATGCTCTGGGCCAGCAGCGTAACTCTCCCTGTCTGGCTCTTTGTTGTTTATTTTTGGAGTCTTTAATGACCAATAGGGTTGCTGAGATTTACTTGAAGAGTTTATTCTTGATTCTGAGGTATAAGACTTTCTGTGTGAAGATGGCTGGGAATCCACACAACTCTCCTAAAATAAGCACCAAGTTTTGGAAAGAATTTTCTCTTGTGGAAAACATCCATTTCCAAAGAGAGGCATCAGCGTGAGACTGCTTTTATTTTTTTTAGCCGCCCCCCTGCCCCACCGCCTCCAAGAAGAAAGATGAGGGGAGTCAGTCTGTCAAGCAGCCAGGAATCAACTTTCATGACAGATTAACATTCAAGATAGACTTTTCTCTTGGTCTTTTGGAAGAACTGCTGAAGTCTCAATGAAAGTTCATGAAATTCTGTAGAGGAATCCACTGAGTCTAGAGAAATAAGCTGTTCCTTATTGTTGCCTCTGTTTCCTTATATAGAAAGAGTGGGTAAAAAGAAGCACCTTACAAAGTCATTGTGAGATTAAACGGCATCATGCACGCACATTTCCTGGCATAAACTAATCACCACTGTTGTTTTCTAAGCCAGTTTCCTAAATATGCTTATCCAGTTGCTTTTTATGTCTCAGTGTGAACTATTTATTCTGTTTGGCTCATGTGGATATCTGAAGAGTTCACAAAAATGCTTTGAATTGAGAAAAGATGGAGGAAGGCGCTTTTCTAGGCTTCATCAAAGATCTGCACTGGGTGAAACAGAAGCTTTGTTTGGGTTTGGTAAGAGCTCTACGATGCAGGGTTTTATGGAGAGGGAGCTAATGCCAATGGGCAGCTGGTCACCTAGGTGGAATGCGTGTGGGCACTCACCCGTGCGTTTTTCTGCGGTGAGATGGGATAGGGTAGCCCTTGTACAGTTCTACAGTCAGAGATTTTGGTCACATTTTAGTCTCTGCTGGGCTAAGGCACAAGCCCTTATGGGAGGATAGAGCCATTACATGGCTGGGCTTGGTTTTCTTTAGCTCAGAGCATGGAATTGGCTAAATTTGAACAGAAAAGTTTGAAAAAAACCAAGCTGACTATGCAAGTGATATTGTAAAGAAAAAGCTGGATACCTAAGAGCTGGATACCAGCCCAGTGTTGTTGTTTGGATTTGATCATATTCTTTCTTGAGTACGGGAACAAGAGGGTGGGCCAACTTTGTCCCTAAGCCCTTGCCCACAGCCAGTCAGATCCCTGTCCAACCTTAGCAGCTAAGATGCTGGCCCTCCATGTGGCCCAGGCCCCATTTGCACAAGTTTCGGGCCTGGGTGAGGATATTCTTGTTATAATGCCTTTTTAACACAATTCTGGCATTTAAGCTCTGGGGACTCAACTTGGGCTCTGCTTCACCTTTGGCCAGGGTCCTCTAGTGGAATGAGCTCTGCCCAAGGAGACAGTGGACTGCTGTTTGCTGGTTGATTTTAGACAAGTTACTTTATATCTGTGGGCCTCATTTTTCTCTAAGTAAAGACATCTCTAAGCTGAGTCTCAGCCCAAGCAATCTTTGTGATCTACCTCTGTCTGGGGCATGGAAGTGTGTTTGTGTGTGTGTGTATGTGTGTGTGTGTGTGTATTTCTCCTTTCCAGCCACTGGTTTTGGGGATGTTCCTCCAACTGTTCTTGCCTTCTCTCTGTTATCCAAACTTTCTGTGCAGAAGAACAAGATTTAAGTTTGAATGGATCATTGTTTCTTTAAGATAAACAACTGCTGATAGAGGGTGACCTATTTCTGAAGCAGACAACTGAGGAGAATTTTACGGCTTTCTATTCTTTATACTTAACCTGTGTTCCTTCTTGGAACATACTTTATGGAACTTGACTAATTGCCCTGGCAATATGTTGCCAAGGTTTTCTTGGCAATAGATCAAAGTCTCTGATATACCAGCACATCAGCTTTGCCGAGCCCAGACAATGAGAAAACAGCACGGGGTGGGAGAAAGCACTTGCAATTAATTTTGGAGTCAGACTTTAATAGAAAAGTGGAAAGAGGATAGGGCTAATTGATTTCTGAAAGAATTACAAGTGGCCAGCATGCCCCATGCCTCACGCCTGTATTCTCAATACTTTGGGAGGCCAAGGTGGGAGGATCACATGAGGCCGTGGGTTTGACAGCAGCCTGGGCAACATAGCGAGACCCTGTCTCTACAAAAAAAAAAAAA
>NW_022436941.1:77838077-77866220 GCF_009761245.1 Sapajus apella
AAGGAAGGAGGGAGGGAGGGAGGGAGGGAAGGAAGGAAGGAAGGAAGGAAGGAAGGAAGGAAGGAAGGAAGGAAGGAAGGAAGGAAGGAAGGAAGGAAAGGATTGAAAGCGGCCAGTACATAAGAAAAGATCCCTAACACCTAACACCTCTAATTAGCATTGTTATTATAAAGATAACAGTGCTGTCATTTCCTCACATCATTTTGGCAGATATGTGAATGGTTGGCTAAACTTGGTGTGCCTGTGAGTTTGAGGAAATGGGCATGCTCATACAACTACCTGATACAACCTTTTGGAGGGTTGGTGGCTGATACATACTGAAATGTAAAATGTGTAATCATTTTGCCCAGAAATTCTCAGTCTAGGACATAGTCTAAGGAGACAACTATACAAATGTAAAAATATATTTATGTAGTATGTTTGCAAAAACATATTCATGGAGAAAATGAGAAATAACTTCAATGTTTATCAATAGAGAACTGGCAGTAAATTATGATAAATACCTTCTGTGAAATCCTGCATAGTCAATAGAAATTATGTTGTAGAGCTTCATATATGAACATGAAAAATTATTTAATGGTACAAAAACAGGTTATGAAACACAACGATCACATTTCTATACAGTTATATTATTAGAAATATGGGAGGTTGTTCATTTAAATCTTAACACTTAGAATTTCAGGCTACCTTTACTCCCTTTGCTGTTTGACTCTTTCCACTCCCACCTATCAACTCCATGTCCTTAGAGAAACTTATTTAACCTTTCTCACTCTTGGCAAAAATGGAGATAATAGCAAAGTCTTAGAGGTTATTGTAAGAATCAAGCAATAAAATACATGTCAAGCACATGGTTTAAAAGAAGTATTTTGATTTTTTTTTTTTGGTCCTACACAGTTTCCTTTTTTTCTTTCATTAGCTGTGTCCCTATGCCCAGGATTCAAAGAGGGAAAGCTAAGTGGGCTTTTGAATAATTTCCACTTATTTTAATACAGACAGAGCTTTAGTTCCAAATACGTGGAACAGTATTTTCCTAAGGCTGCAGTGTGTCAGAAAAAGGCCATACTGAGTCATTGTTTTCTGAAGCCAAGAGAGGAGATTGAGTGACGGATGCTGATGGGCAGCCTAAAATAATATTTCATTCTTGTCATCCTTAGGCAGTCTAAGACAAAGTGATTTTGGACAGATCTACAGTTTCCCTCTCGGTTTGGGAGAACAAAGCTTTTGTTATTTATGTTCTTAAACAACAGCGCTTTGTCCTATACTCCGGAGCATGCAAAACAAACAGAAGATTTCCTGAAGGGCCATCCCATATATGGTGAGGAGTGAGCCCAAGTAGACATACTCAGCTCCAACCATTTGCAGAGGGCCCACATTAACAGCGAAAGGAAATAGACAAGACTCACAGGAGCACAACAGCCAGTCAGGTTTGGGATTCAGTTCTCCGATATTGTGCCAAAGTTGGTGGACTCAGCCATTCTGAAACTCCCTGTTCACTTGGGGCCTGCTTTGCTCTACCAAACAAATAGCCCTGTTTTGCTTTCCATGTCTGAGGCAGAAAAATGAAAATGGCAATATTTTGAGTTGTTTTTACGTTGGGAATTTCTGGTCCATAGATAATTATTTCGGATATCCCTGTGTAATCTTTTCAGAGCTGTCGAAACTGTGGAATAGGGCATAATTAGGGCTCAAGAGATTTCATTAATGGTTAAATGATTATTAGAAGGACAGGTACTGTATCTCTCTTCTTATTGCTCTTCCTGCACTAAAACAACTCCTGGCTTGCTACCATACTGCCGCACCCATGTACAATTTTCACTTAGCAAAAGGTCAAGTCTAAATAGAGTCTATGAAGTTGGGATTGATTCTGATTGGTAATAATGCTAGCTAGTAAGCACTGACAACTTGTACCAGGCTTTCTGTGAAGTAGTCTGCATGTACTATCTCAAAGATTCTCAAGGTGTGGTCCATAGATCACTGGCTTTAAACATTGATGGGTGGTGGTGGGCGTGGGCAATGAAAAGGCAGATTCCCAGATCCTACTCTACAGTCATGAGATCAGCATTCTGTAGTGGGAGCCAGGGATCTACCATTTTAGCAGGTGCCTTGGGTCATCCTTACGCACATGATGTTCAAGAGCCACTGTGTGATTTCCTAGTACAAGTGTGACTAAGTGTAATCTGCTTTCTTTCCACTCCTCTGATTTCTGTGTGCAAATTCTCATGACAAAAGTTAGACAAAGTATTATGGACTGTAAGATATACAGCAACCCATGTCTCTTTTAGTTGCTGGTGATTACAAATTGCTTTTGAGGCACTATGTGTGATATTTATCTCTATTTGGGAGGGTTGAATAAGTGAGAACTCTTTCCTTGCTTAGTGGTGGCCTGTGCTCTGGAGGTAGAGAGGAAGACTCAGGGGCCATGGAGGTGGGACTTACAGGTGTTGTACAGGTTGTATAATCATGATGGTGACCTTGCATGGAGAAGGGAACACTTGGCCTTTTCCTTGGCCCAGGGCTGTGCAAATAGGGCTGGCCTACTTCTGAGAGGGGAAGGTAGCTGATATGCGGGTATGATACCCTAGGGCCCAGAAAGGCCTGCCTACCTTCTCTCTTTGTTGTCATGCTTCATGAGGCCTGAAATGTTCATTGGTGGTTATTTCTCTGGTTCTCAGTTTAGCTCTAGAAAACCCCTATTGAAATGAAATGCCACTTGGAAGACAGCAGTAACATTTACTCATATTTTCACAGACCGGTTTAATCTGCTGCTCTGGGGATGGCACACAAAAAGATTTAGTTGATGGGAGGAAGGATAGGCTCCTTTGTGGGCCACAAAGAAGAAACTGGGGATCCCAGGGAGACTATTTTTGGGGGAGGAGTAAAAAGGGCTCTAAAGACAAACTGGACCTGTCTCACAATTCTGAGGGCTGTCTTCCAGAAAACACTGTTTCATGAAATTCTCCAGCCTCTTGCATCATTTTTCTTTCAGTGAATGTCCAGTACTGAGGGGCTGTCCCCATGGTCACAGGACTACACTGCAGCAGTGCTGCCGGTGGTGAGAGTCAGTGGCACAAGAGGCTCTGGGAGGGACTCTTTATGTCGGATTCTGTAGCTGCACCAGCAGAGGGGGAAGAGGCAGATAATTACCCATCTCTGAGTCTGAGATACCCCCTAACCCCAATGCATTCTTCTGCCAGGAGCAGAATAATTGCAATAAAAGACACTTAGCCTAGCTCATTCAACTCCTTGCCAGGCTCCATGCAAAGCTTTCAAACATACAATCATTTCTAGGGACTACATTGGGCTCCTCTGCATTTCTTTATCAACATGTTGAGAAGGACCAGAGATGATTCCTAACAGTAGCCACGAGTTTGCCTGTGGGTCCAATAAGCCTCAACATTTGACTTTATTGGAATTTTGATCTTGCAGAAAGTACCCTATGTTTCAATTTTCAGCATTTTTTTGTTAAACTGAAAACATCCCTCAATTTCCCAATGTTTATTTGTCCTCTAGTGCTAATTTATGTGGTAAGTGGTACTGATTCATTAATTTGCTCAGCAGGGAATAAACACCTTCCCTGGAGAGGAGGTGGCTGGGAAGGGGTTTCCAGTGAAGGAACTCATTTTTCTTGGTCTTCCTGGTGGGTGCTGGGGAAGGGTGTGCGGTTAGAGGGGCTGCATTTGCAGAAAAATGGCTGTGTGTGAGCTGGGGCTCTCAGGAATAGGAAGCATGTAGGTGCGGCGGGTGGGTGTTCGTGTGGCAGTGGGAGGAGATAAGGACGAAGACCACCCATAAGTAGTGAGTGAATGAATGAATGAATGAATGATTGTGTATAGAAGTCCATACTCCTTCTCTAGGGTGGCTGTTCCTTCACCAAGCAAACTCTGTTCTTTCTTCTGCTGCTTCTTAGTGAGCATATGACTCAGTTAATATTCTCTTGCTCTGAGAAATTTCTCAGCAATGGGAGGAGAAAATATAATTAGCTTCAACATTAGCTCATATTTAAGCTGATAATTCAGCATGAGTTCCAGACATGGTCCATGTATTTTGGATAATCAGCATAGCTGTGCATGATAGGTAACCCTCTTTTTTCTCCTCCTTCAAATCTCTTTTGGTTAAGTTACCGTGACTGAAGATTAATGACTTCCATTATTTTTTTCCCCTCATGCAGGAACCTCTAAACTAGTCTAAACTTTATACCAACTATCATATGAATCATGTCTACTACAGTTACCCCTTCTGTGTTACACTCTGGGTTAGTGTCCTTGCATGACACAGCAAAAAGCAGGGTAGGGTTAAAAGTGTCAAATGAGACCAGGCAAAAAACTGATAATTAACAGTGACCGACATACCTCACTGTGCTGTTACCTTATAGGCCTTAAGGCAAAATCTCACTTACAAATATTAGTTGAAATGCAACATGTGATGTTAGTAGATACATTTCACCACATCTGGCAGTACACTAATTCACCTTCAGTTTTGATATTGTGTATGTTTATTGCAGCAAGCTTAATCCTAACAAAAATGACAATTTTAATTTATTTACTTTTGTTTTTAAAACGTTTTCTTTGAGACAGGATCTCACTCCATCACCGAGGCTGGAGTGCAATGACACAACCATAACTCACTGCAGCCTCCAACTCCTGGACTCAAATCATCCTCCCACCTCAGCCTCCCAAGTAGCTGGGACTACAGGTGTGTGCTACCATGCCCAACTATTTATTTATTTATTTATACTTTTTTCAGAGATGGGGTCTTGCTATGTTGCCCAGGCTGGTCTCAAACTCCTGGACTCTAGTGATCCTCCCACCTTGGCCTTCTAAAAAGCTAGGATTACAGGGGCTAGCCACCATGCCTAGCTGACAGTTTTCTTTTAATGAGCAGTCACTATCTAATAGACTTAGTTCTAAGCATGTATTTGCCCATTTAATCTTCACACCAGTCTAAGCGGTAGTTACGTATGTGGCACCCTTTTATATAGGAGGAAACAGAGGTATAATGCTGTTAAGTAGCTTGCTCAAGGTCCAACAATTAAGAGTCAGAGCTGGGATTTGAACCCATGTAGCCTGACTCCAGAGTTTCTGTCAACCACCATGTTATACTGCTTTACATGTTGTTTGAAGCAAAGAAGTGATTTTAGCATCAAATATTAAGAATGCACTCCACACATTTTTCTTATTAAATGTAATTTCCAGTTTTTGTATATGTCATTGCCTTAATGCTTTTGAGAAACTTAGACAAAGAGCAAGACCATAAATAAATGGATCCTTCTGTTCAGGTCTCATTACCTAGAAGAGTTTTGACTACAATGTATGAGTACCAAAGGTTGATGGTTTATGTTAATTTTAAGTGTAATATATTTTAGAATTTTCTCACATGCATTATTAGAATGATTTCATATTTATGACCTTAGGAGAGGCTGATTTAAACAATAACAACCACGACAAAATACAACAAAAAATTTCCCCCCTGTGCCAAGAGCAAATTTCAATTTGAGGTCCACTTGTCCAGATAAAATATTTTGTTATCTGAACCAAGAACATGAGCTTTATCCTTATACTGACCACAAACTCCCATCTCTAGTATCATGATTTTTAATTTGAATTAAAACTTTTTTTTTTGCTTTGTTAAGCGGAGGCAGGCCTTCTTGCTGATTTTAAAAAGCAACTATTTTTATTTCCGTTTACTCTATAAGGCACTGGCTCCAACTGTCAGCATTGAAACTGTCAGCAGTTGCCTACCAGGAAGCTGGTTCCAAGGTCTAGGGTTTCCTTAGGTAGAGGCTGGCATTATGAAAATAATGGAGCTATTTATCCATGTCACCTGGAGTGGAGGTAATACCCTGCCAGTCTTAGTTGCTTTGACATGTTAACATGATGGGTCTGAATGTTTTCTGTAGTTTACTCATGAGTGACTTTTTTAGTTTACGTAAATAGCAAGGCCAGACAAATTAGCTTATGGACCTAGAAATCATTCTTGGCCCAGATTTTGAAACACTTTTCAGTTTACCATAGTTGTTCTAATACTTGAGAGTTGCTGACAGTGCTTGCTTCAGAAAAAGGTTACTGTCTTGAGCAATTTTTATTTTATTGGCATCATCTTAATTCTTGTTTGTCTGGTTGAGATGAAGGAAATACGAGCAAAGACTGCACTCAGCTATTTGGATGACCCTTGTGTACCATGAACTTCTTAGACACTACCTGATGTGATCACCAGAAAACATTAATTGATCGTGATAATAGGAGATAGTCTCTCTAGCCAGAACCTGCTAATACAAGTCTTGATGAATTGAGAATGATGCCTGCAGGAAGCAGGCTCTGACATGGTACATTAATAATTTTAGGCAAAAGAAGACAATGGTACTAATATGTATATTTTTAAGTTTCCTCTTCCATTGCTTTGTTTTGCACAGGGTAAATAAATGTACACGGCATATGATGTTGGCTCAGGGTGGATAATAATGAGACATGATTTCCTTTGTTTCAGGGTGAGGTGGCCCCTGCTATGTGACAGCTCCAAGTATTAGTGTATTTCAATCCCCAGAAAAATGTCAAGTCCCAGTAACATGTTTCAGGTTATCATGATTATGATGATTCTAGGAGGGTAAGGCAGTGCTGGTCTCTTGGGAAGTTCTCATCATGAATGTGTTTTGGAGTGAACATTACTTACTAACAGATGAACAGCTTGAAGTTGAGTCATACAAAACTTGCAGTGTTTGCAAGGGTCAGGGAGCCAGGGGACAGTCTGTAATTCGGTTGTATGTTGGCATACAGAATGTACAAAAGCTGTGAAAGCTTCAACTCAAATGACTTTGTGGATGGTTGTTGGGGATTATCTTGGGCAGTAAGATAGTTTTCTTCAAAGTTGCAGGAGGCAAAGTCTTCCTATGGGAAATTTCTGGACAAGAATACAAATGAAATGACTTAGATGCCTCAGTTTGGAGTATTCTTGGCCTTGTCTGTCAACAAATGGAGATTTGAACATGGAAATTCAAGGGGATTGTAATGGAATTTTATTAATGAGATGAGAAGCAGGGAGTCTGTGTTGAAAATTCAATAAAAGGCTTGTTTTCCATGTCAGTCTGGATAATAATCCATGTTATCTTTGACTAAAGGGAGGAACGATTCTAACAACCTGGCTTCCTTAGAAGTTTCCATTCTCACATAGTCACCGAAGGCAGCAACACTGTCAAATAAACAAAGGTTTAATTAAATAAAAACTATTTAAACGGAGCAGAAATATTCTTCCCTGGCTAGCTACAGACTGGACAATTCAAAGAACATACCCTGAGGGGAAATTGCCGATGGATTACTTTTTCTGTTTTCTGTCTACTGCCATGTTTTTCTTTCTGGTGTCAAATCTCAAGTTGAATTCAGTCAATTATCTACAGCCAACAAAAAGTGCATAAATGTCTCTTTTGTTATTGTTTATATTTCACCACTAAACAAAGCAAGTTTTTCTTCCCAGCTTCTTCCCTTAGGAACTTCTAAGTTCAACGACACAAATAAAATATTATGTACATTCTATCATCACTGTGAAAGCATATGGATTGATTTAGTTATGTACAAGTTTATTGCCAAAGTTTTTTTGTTGCTAATGTCACACTTGCTACAAAATCTATTAAAGAAACACAATTTGCTGAGGATTTGGGAGGATCTGTCATTGGGTTAAGCACATTAAGTATCTAAGGGGTGTGGTGTTTGGGTTATGTGTATGTCAGTTTCACATATTTTTTTCTTTCTTATTTTGGTTGCCTCTTTAATAATTTTGACTTTAAAATGTTTTCCACAGATCCTTTAATAACTGCAAATGTAGAAGTATGGTGTAACAAGTAGCTGGTATAACGAACACTAAAATGTAATGGGAAATAAGGCTAATATTGAAAACAAAAAAATCCTGGGGCAGGGGAGCAGTATTGATTCTCTCTTAGGATTCTTAAGATTCTCTGTCCCGACCCTCCTACCAGGGAACATTCTTATGTGGTCTAAGTGTTAAAGGCCAGAGGAGCTGGGCAGTAACTTATCTTCCCAATTTTCTCTCTGAGCATAGATATTTTCTTTAAGAAACAAAAAACTTTTAACGGTGCTCCGGAAACTCATCCCTGTCTTCCCTGTCTCGGCCCCGTTGCCTCTTGTTTCTGTGGGTGGGTGAAAAGCTTACCCATCTGAAAAGGTAGCTCTGAAACTGTTCTGGAACATCCTCTGTTTTCCTCCACAAATGATCGTTTTCAAGTTTATTTCAGATACATTGATTCTCCCCCCTCCTCAGACTTAATAACAAATGATCCTCCACACAATTGGAATAGAAAAAGGTAAAATAAAATCGAAGCATATTTAGTTGCCTCAGTGACTTCATGCTTATCATTTTCAGTCAGCGTTATTCTACTAAAAATAAAAAGAAAGATGAGAATTACCTCAGGCGTTCGCTGCCGTGCCTGCCCTTTGGTTTCTGGGACGCCTCGGGTCCTGCAGCGCCCCGGCACAGCTGGGATTGCCAAGCCGGGAAGAGACCTTGCTCAGGTGTAGCTGCGTTTTCCCCAGATCACCTTCCTCTTCCCCTCTGACAAGGAATCTGTGATTTTTTTCTGGCCTTTAGAAGCAAAGTGATTCCAGATAAGTAGATTAATGTGTAGAATATCTCATCTGTGTTGTTCCAGTGCAGCCCTTTCAGCTTTCCAGAGCCAGTTAGACTTGTTATGAGGAGCTAAGTGATTGGCTGGCTCTGGAGCTCAGTTTCATAGATTATAGCCCAGCGTACGAGAGGCACGAGTCCTCCAGTTGCCGTATCCAGAGGCCTGCCAGTTCCTGCCTTAATGCATATGTAGTCGTAATTGAGTTCTGACACGGCCTTGGATGTTTCTGTCCTAAATAGCTGACATTGCATCTTCAACACTGTGTGAGTAATCCTGACTTTTTTTTTTTTTTTTTTTCTAAGCTCAGTAAATTAATTACATGCCCTGGGAGGGAGTGATTGTAAGTAGAAAATACTGAACTAGCAGATGATTCGTTTTTAAGGTGCTGTACTATGTGTATCAAGTTCAAGGCGAGGAATCCGAAAGCTTCTAAGACCTGGCAGGCTTATTCCAGCTTTGTGCCATGAATCACAGTCAAGCTGCATTTTGAAAGAGGCTGTTTGATGCGTTTGCTAACTCTGTTTGTATTATGGGGTCAGTAAAGTGACAAAGGTCCAACAGGAGCAGGTTGAAGCAGGATGCTGGGATCAAAGCAGTGGCTTAGAGAGCTCTTGAGTCAGGCAAGTTTTAAGGTTTCCCCTCCCTTACTATCTCAGTCCAAAACTGAGAGCGAGCAGCAAATATCATAACAAATGCTTTAGGGACATGGGTACACAGCAGATAGAGCACAGAAAAAAGGAGAAATGTAAAATGATGGCAGCAATACTTTTCTTCACTGTAATCTGAAGCCAGCTGAAGACATACACTATGAATAACTAGAGCATATTTGTATGAACAAAAATGCTTTTCAGTGGTTCTGTTTATGTGGTAGAGGGCTGAATGAAAAACCATGAGCTTGTTTTAAAAAGCCTTATAAAAAGTACATTAAACACATACAGACAACCAAAACAGAAGAAAGTATGTGGATTGGAATTTGTGATTGGAACAGATCAAATTAAACTAGAGAAGCCGTTGTTGGGTTTGTGTGATTGCTGGGAGTAACTTCTGTTGCTGACAGGTTTAGGATAAAGCTGAAGCAGATTGAAGTGAAAAACTAGAAAACATCAGCATTTCATTACCTTCTATAGCATATGCTGCAGGATAGAATTAACACTGAGTATAGGCTGGCAAATGTGAGCAATTTACTTTTTCCTTTTAAATCATTATTGATTTCTCCTAGCCTATCATAAAAAATAATAGTACTTCTGCCTATGAAATTAGTGCTTAGAAATGTTTTTCTTCCTCCCAAATAACTTTTACAGTTTTTCTCAATACAGCACAAAGCTAGATCATTAAAAAAAAAATTTGGGTTGTTTTTCAAGTTGCTTTTTGTCTAATTTTTCCTCTTTACACGTATAGATACAAGTGTATATATGTTTGTGCTATGAATAACTCTCAAACATAAATCATTACAACAGTTTTAAAAATCACAGATTCCTGTGGCAAATATAAACTTCTAATGGCTACAGTTGGTAATTACTTGCCAATTCCTATAAAAATAACATTAGTTTATTTTTGGTTGCACCCATTTAAACAACTCGCATGATTTAGCCAGTAGGAGAAAAATATTAGTTGTGGCTTGCATAATTTTGTGTTAAGATCACACTGGAAATGCAAAGTTTTGTTGTTAAAAATGTTTTTGCTGGCTGGGCACGGTGGCTCATGCCTGTAATCCCAGGACTTTAGGAAGTTGAGGCAGGTGGATCACCTGAGGTCAGGAGCTTAAGACCAGCCTGACCAACCTGGAGAAAGCCCGTCTCTACTAAAAATACAAAATTAGCCAGGCGTGGTGGCGCATGCCTGTAATCCTGGCTACTTGGGAGGCTGAGGCAGGACAATTGGCTTGAACCTGGCAGGCGGAGGTTGCGGTGAGCTGAGATCACGCCATCACACTCCAGCCTGGGCAACAAAAATGAAACTTGGTCTAAAAATTTTTTTTTTTTTGCTTTTTGAAATATTACTCCCTTTTAGATCATACTAATGAATGAAGTTTATAAAAAGAAAGAAAAGTAGCCAACATAGACTCCTTTCTGTATCAACTGATTGTATGCAAAATAGATTTTTAAAAATGTAATTTCAATACATTCCTTTAGAAACACATTTACTTTAATGAAGAAACGGTATAATAAGTTCATTTACTGACGCAAAATAGCAAGTTGATTTATTGAGTTTTTGTAGACACAAATAGTACTCTTGGCTCATTCTTAGCTATACATTCCTAACTGATGTATTAGTGGAAGAAAGGAGTGCATCTATAAAAGAAATGTAATCCCATCCCTCAAGATGGTTTGGAACCCATCTAGGAGTAGTAAGTGGTGGAGTGGAAGCTTTATCTGAATTAGCTCCTGACTTCAGCTCAGCTCCTCTTTTTTCTTGGGTCCATGTGGCTCGCTTGGTGTGGTATTCACATCTTCCCCCACCTTTTCTGGCCTTCCTTATTTGAATTACCTTGCTTGGGCCCTTAGTGACACGAATCACATAAAAATGCTTAATTATCAAACATTAATCAGCTGCCTATAGAATTCAGAGGGTGTTTAAAAACAAGGCTCAGGGAAATGCTGATGGGCATATACTAGGAGTGTTTATGTCTTGCATCAGTACTTTCCTCTGGGACCTCCATCTCTTCAGTTCTCCCTGAGATGCCAGAGTCACATCTCTTACTTGTGAAAGAACACAGCTTTAAGAAAAGGAGTCAAGAGACACCACGTGCCCAGTGGACAGTGGACTGGGGGCAAGGCATGGTGAAGAAAGCAAAAAAAATCTCCCAAACAGCAATAGTTGACCTTTCTTCTATCCACTCCTCTCAATTTTCTAAAGCCATTTTTGTCTAACTGTGGAAGTTCTTTTGCAGATAAGATTCTGTAAAACCATGCATATCTGCCATAGACAGATGGATTTGACAAAAGATGTATCCAAAAAGGAATGTATCACATCATGAACTTGCTAAGTGTTCATGAATACACACTGGCATTTGGAGACTATTAACACTACCTACTGAAGTAATGACATAAATCCAAACTGAAAAAAATATTATTTCTTGATTGAATTACGTTTTCCATTGGGGTTTTTTTTTTTTGGCGAATTTTGTTTTTGGAAAACTTGCTCTTCCTTCCAACGTTTTTCCTGTGTTATATATAGGACTGATTTGATTGCTTCATCTTGCCCAAGAATTTAATTATTCTTACTTGGTGTTTTCAAAAGAATTACTGTCTACCTTGAGCATGTTTTTTAAAAAGCAGGAAAAAACAAAACAAATGAAACAAATGTTCCCCTTCCCAAAGGAAAAGCTCACCACCAAGGAGTTAAACGCCTTAGATTTGTTTAAGTCCCTCCTTTTGTGGAGCTAGACACTGGTGGAGGAGGAGCTTTCATTTAATTTCAAGACAATCAATGATTCCAACTTAATTATAACTGTGTTCTTCTAATTTCTGATTTAAAGAAGCAGAATATTTTGGTGAATTAATCATGAAGTCAGTGGGACCATGCTCAGGCTATGAAACGTTTTCTAAGCCTCAGTCTCCAGGTCTGTAAAATGAAAATAATGATATATGTTCCGGTATTTTACTGGATTGGTGAATATCCACATCACAACGAGAAAGTGTTTGTCAAAAGAACATTGTCATATGTAATTTGTAATGTGGTGTATAACTACACTCTTATTATGACTGTAGCTCATTATATTCCCAGTAATGGACAAAACTTTTGAAGCAATGAAAATCTTCAGTGTTTGATCTTAATGTTATGAAGGCTTTTGGAGCGTTAGTGCTGATCCATTTATTACTTGAGTATTAAAAAACCATTAGGTTCACTGTGATAAATGAATGTGGCATTGTATGTGAGAACATATTTCAAAAACCTCCACGTGCCATATAAATGTTACATATTGCAACAATTATCAGCATATTAATAAAAATTGTTTGCAAATTTTCAATTTTTAAAATGGAAAATGTCAGATATATTATTGATTAGATTGACTAACTTTCCAAGCTATGTCTGCTTCTCTCAAACAGGATGAATGTTCTTGTTGGTTTAGCTTGTGCCGTAATTTTCTTTCCACTTAGATATAGCACTAAGCCAATAGTTAGATAAGCATTCCTTCACAGCCTACATTTAGAACTGCCAGTGACGAAGTTTTGGAGGACATATTTTCCTCACAGGAAAAAGTGCGTTAGGAAATTTAGACTGACAGATGTTCTTGTTCTTTTTTTTTTTTTAAAATTCCTGTCTTGACTCTCATTATTAAATTTTGCTAAGGAAATAATCATCTAGGTTTTAAGGTGATGCTTACTCCTAGTAGGTCTTTTCATTTCTGGGATAAAATGGTCAAAATGACTTTCTGAATGATTTGAAAGATCAATTAGCAGTTTTGAATTCCAAATTTTTAGGTGGTCCTGCTTTAGAAAATTATTATCCTTTCTGGAATTAATGTCCATAGCTGCATCCTGTATTTCAGTGGTTTGAGCTCACTGCTGTTATACGTTTGATGATTTCCTAACAGCAATATAGGTTAGGCTAAAGCAGCTACCCATTTCACCTGTTGAATCCTTCTTTAAAAAATAGATGAAATTATAGACAAATCATGATAAGTAAAACATATTAAAATGGGATGGATTCTTTCCTACTTTTATCTCACACAGCTCACCCAGAAATTCATGAGGGATCTTCTAGGAGTGAAACAATTTCATTTGTAGTACTATTTGAAAACTGGTTCTAGGACCATTGACTTGACTTTTTTGTGTCTTTAGTCATGGATAGGCATACTTCTTCAGTAATTTAAAACTATAGTGCAATAATGTGTGTGTGTTTTTAACTTCTCAATAAGATTTTATTTATTTAGCAAAAATCAGGAGTTAGGTGCTAGAAACACAAAGATGAACAAGTCATGGTTTCCTCAAGGAGCTTATAACCTAGTAGACATTTATTTTGTGTTTGCAGAACTTTTAGGAAAATTCTCAAAGAAGAAGGGTTATTTATGAGGTTGCTACTCTTCTCCTCAAAATACTTAACTATGTTAATAATGGAGTGACCAATCTCTAGTATATACAAAAAGTACTAGACAGAAATTATTAATTTTCCTAGCTGGGTGTGGTGGCTCACGTCTGTGGTCCCAGCTATTTGGGACGCTGAGGTGGGAGGATCACTTAAGCCTGGCAGGTCCAGGCTGCAGTGAGCCATGATTGCAGCACAGCATTCCAGGCTGGGTGGGCAACAGAGTGAGGCCCTATCTTCCACCCACCCCCAAAAAAGAAATATACAAATTTTCTCATAAAATTTTACTTTATAGAGTCTCCAACCTTATTTAGTTCAGTCACCATATTTTACAAAGAAATGGTGGAACCAAGATGTTATCAGGTTTAAGTTTCATATAGAGTAGGTCTGAGACAGGAACCTTGAGTTAGAATCCAGATCTCTGCCCCTTCAGTTCAGGATGTACTGACAATATATATTGCTACTAAAAATTGCAAAAACAAAACTTATAAGCTTCTATATATTTTGCAGCTAGGACAATTATCTACAAACATCATATTTAATAGAAGATATGTGAATAACATCCAAGATATACAATGATGATCTAAAATCTAAAATCAACAAGAAAGGAATTAAGTTGACCATTCCAGGAAATATATTTCCAGATCTTTAGAAATCCTTATTAGCTTCTGCATGTTAGTTTTGGTAATGTTAGCTGCTATAACATATAAAATCTGAAATCTTGTTGACTTAACTGAGAAGTTTATTTTTCACTCAGTCAAAGCCTAAAGTTAGTATTCTTATGGACAGATTCTTCTAATTCATTCAAGTGGTGTTCTTGTGACTCCAGGCTTATCACCTTGTTGTCATGACCAGTATCCTCGTCCCTGTGCTTTGGCAAAGAAGAAAGCTCATAGAAGGCTGCTCACCTTCTATTGGCCAGAGCTTGGTCGCATGGCCCCATATAGTGAAAGGGAAACTGGAGCTTTAGTCCTGTTTGTGTCTGGGAAGAATAGAAAGTTGGTTTGGTGATTGTCTTAGTTCTGGCTGCTGTTAATAAAGTATCATCGACTGGATGGCTTATAAACAACAGACATTCATTTACTTTTTTACAGTTCTGGAGGCTGGAATTCTGAGCCTCATCAAGAAAGAGGCAAGCCTCATCAAGAGTGTGGCAGCCTCATCAAGTTCTAATGAGGGCAGTCTTTGTGTTGCTGGTGGCTGACTTCTAGTATCTTCACATGGTAGAAAGAGACTGAGCTAACTCTCTGGCCTCTTCTTATAAAGGCACAAATCCCATTCCCGGTGCCTTCACTTTCATGACCTAATTACCTTCCAAAGACACCATCTCCAAACACCATCAGATTGGGAATTAGATCTCAGCATAGGAATTTTTGGGGCGATGTAAGCATTCAGTCCACAAGAATGATCAACCAAGCAATTTATGCCATACCATTTTTTCTCTTTTCTTTCCTTCCTGTTCTTCAGTATGTCTATGTAGAATCTATGCCTCGTAACCAATAAGGTAATGAAAAAAATTACAATATTTACCATCTGGAAGAAATTAGAAAAATGATTTTACTTCTAAATTCTTCATCCATATGTTAAAAAATGTCCAAAGCTATTAAAATATCACTGAACATTGTGATTCTAGAGATTACTGTGATTTAATACTTATGTCTTATAGTGAAAAAGTTTCCTAGGATATTTTTCTCTACCTCACCTGTCCTCTTCTGTGTCAAGTATTTGAATTCCTTGCTTTGTAGTTTTATAAAAAGGTGGGGAGAAAATGAAAAATTGTCAATGAAGGTGAAATGGCTAATCAAAATTCATCCATTCCCCATAGTTCCTTGGATATTTTATAAACTTTGCAGTAAATGCTAACCTTTTGTTGGAGAAAACTTCTATAAGTGTACATGTAGGTTTTGGAGAAATTTTTTCTTGCATGCAACTAATATAAGCTTGGTGCAATTCACGTAAGCTTGGTTTGTGGCTTCTCTATTTTTTAGAAGCTAAAAGATTTTTCCCCACTCTGAACTTCTAGGGATCAACAAAAGTATTTATATCACAAATAAAAAGAACACAGTTGCCTACTCAATTTTTTTTCAGATTATTCTATTTAAAAAATCTCTCCAAATCTGTTAATTTTCTTGTAATAAAACATCCGGTTTCAATAAAAGTCATGGACCTGTCAAACCAATTTTAGTCCTTTACCTTGGATATATTAGGTTCAAATATTTTTGTTGGGTGTTAAGCCAATCATAACCTGAGCTATTTAAACAACAATATTACTTTCCTCCATATAAACAAAATTTACAATAAAGCTATTTAAGAAATAAAGACAACAAATAGAAGCCATTTTAATCTTAATATACTGACCTAAAAAATAGAACACTAAGTCATGTAACATTCTCATATTTATCTGATTAGACTAGGAATGCCTAAAAAGAATTTTCCCATAACTCCATTTACTTGTTTATTTCCCTGGTTCATTCCAAAAACAATTTTAAATACAATGCTGAAAGAGTAAAATATGCTCAATCTCATCTGAGCAATCTTCTTATTTTGGTGAAACTGAACAATAATAATAGGCACTTGCATTCTTTACTCTGAGGCATTGAAAAACAAGGACATGTTTCAGTTTCTAGAATCTGAAGATTATATTCTATTTAAGAGAGGTTTTAAGTATATTTATTAGATTTCCTAGTCTTTGAACTAAGGCAGTCCACATATGGGTATAAAGTAATGCCTCAGCATAGTATAGCAATTATTGGTGCGAAAGTTTGGTGCAAAAATAATTGTGGTTTTTGTCATTAAAGTGGCAAAAACTGCAATTACTTTTGCATCAACCTATAACTCTGTGGTCTTTGGAGCCAGGTTGCCTGGGTTCAGATTCCAGCTCTGCCACTTTGTACCTGAATTCTCTGGACAAATTAATTAATCTCCATGTATCTCCATTTAATTATCTGGAAAATGGGATAATAATAGTGCCTACCTGGTTCAGTTGTTGTGGAGATTAAGTACAATAATATTAATTAAATACAATAATATTTTACATTTTACGTATATTAATTCCAAAATTACTTGGACTGATGCATGTCTCATAGTGCTTTATAAATGTTTGTCGTCTTATTATTTGGGGAAGTGATTATTTCACACAGTATATTTTCTAGATAGCTGACGTTTATTTAGTCAGTTTCAAAACTTCTGGATGTAGCCAATTTTCATGGGTCTTTCCAAATGGATCCCCGTGTCTCTGTTTCTTCCATTTTAGGGAGGTGAAATGGAATCTTCTTTGATGATACTGATCAAGGCGATACTGAGATAATTAAGAGGACAAGAAGGGTTTAGGGAGTGTTTGTGC
This sequence comes from Sapajus apella, assembly GCF_009761245.1. NCBI lineage: Eukaryota > Metazoa > Chordata > Mammalia > Primates > Cebidae > Sapajus > Sapajus apella. Next base: position 77,855,078 of record NW_022436941.1, read on the forward strand.
CTGAACTAACTGGCCCAGAGTGCTCCACTGCTTCAGTCCTCTGGAGATGTTCTAGGGGTTTGGACTTCCGTCTACGGGCCTACACTAGCACCCTTGCTTTAAAATTACTGCTTCTATTTTGCTATAGGCTATAAGCAAGAAAACAGCCTAGTTTCTAAAAACTACATATAAAATGAGAGACTAGGTGTCACTCAGGGTATCAGTTCTCTCCTAAGAGTAAATAAAACATGACTGAATTTTTTCCTTCTGGGTGAGGGTTATGTTTTAGAGCAAGGGTTGGCAAACTACTACTTTCTGTGGGCCAAATCTGTTTTTTGTAAATAAAGTTTTATTGGAACACAGCCATGCTCATTTGTTTACGTATCATCTACTGCTGCTTTCAGACACTGTAAGGGCAGAGTTGCGTAGTTGCTACAGAGACCATATGGCCTGTATAGCCTAAAGTATTTAATATCTGACCTTTTACCAAAGAGTTTACCAAACCCTGTTCTAGAGCTTTAAAACGGGACAGAGATGAAAATAAATGAGATGTTACTATATTTAGTAGTCTCCACTAACCTGCCTATTCAATTATTTGCAGGACTATATCCCTTAAATATATTTTGGATAAACAAGAATTTATTGCAGTAGGCTATGTTGGATAAAGAACAAACAGCCCACAGTAGTACATTGTGAATATTAAGAGGTGGTGAAGCTGTGATTGTCAAGCAAAGTTGTTTGGGAATCTTCATTTTAGTATTTGTTGCTCTACTGTGATTAGTATATAACACTATATAAATTATGTAGCTTTCAGTTGTGTGCTGTAGAATGTTCTAGAGATACCACCAGTTGGTAGCTCCTTTTCTTCATGCAGTTATTCAAAGTAAATGTAAATATGTCTGCTGTCCTTTTATCTTACATGAAAACTTTCCCCCTCCTAACCACTGTAAGATTTAGGAGCACAGTATACAGAAAAGGATCTTGAACTTGGGTTTGAATTCTGACTCAGTCACTTTACAAAGGAGAAACATCAGGGAAGTTACATTGCCACTGCCAGCCTCAGTTTCCTTGCCTGTTAAACAGAGGTAGGAATCCAGGCTATGCTTGCCACACAAGGAGGAACAAATGAGACTGCATACGAGAAGGCTCTACAAGTGCGTATTATTACTTGTGTCTTTAATAATGTTCTCAATTTGGGCCACTTCCTTCTCATACAAAGATGTGTATGTTTATGGAACAGAATGTACAATGGATTCTGCATGAACTAAAATTGTCAACTGCGCTGGATATGAGTCTGCAAGCGTGAAGGAGGCTGGGTGAGAAAGCCTCTTCAAACAGCATATGTATTCCTCTGGTGTCAGCCTTATTATTCACTTCTCTAAGGTGAAAGCTTATGCTTTAGTGCAGAGCTCCTGGGAAATATGCAAAGAAAAAAGAAAAGATAAGCTTGGAGGGGAAAGAGGTAGTGCTTATGCCGATACAAAAGCATGAATAGGAGCAAATAGTTGCTGGTTTCGTTTAGCTGTAGTTCTGTAAGTGAATCTTGTATGTATACAAAAAGGTAGGTAACTTTTTACAGATGAAGGAACGAATAGTTCCCTTTAATGAAAATAGACTGTAGTGCTATGGAAATGAGAAGTCCCCTGTGATGAGGCTAGAGTAGAATTACTGAAGGATGAAGTGACTGTATGTGACTCCATTTTATTTTTCCTGAAGGCCACAAAGAAAACCCAACAGCCTACTCAGTGCAAGTTTTTTATACTTGTAAAAAAAATCACCCCATTTTTAGAATTTAAGGGGATGCTAATGGTTCAGCTTGGGATTACAATTACATTAAAGGTATTTTCTCATAATATTGTTTTCAAATTATTTAAAAGATTTAACCAGAAAATTCAGAACTTTTTTGCTTAATTTGTTTTTTAAATGCTTTAGACTTTTAGAGAAAATATTTTAAAATTATGATCTTGAATTTGAATTTAAGGAGACCCCCTCAACTTCCTCTCTTAATGCCCTTTGTTATTTGAAGGGAATTATCCAAGTTGAATCAGTTAGCTAGGGTTGTATAACAAACAGTTCCAAAACATAGTGTCTTAAAAGGATAAACATTGAAGATTTTCATGAGTCTACCAGTTGGCTGGGGAATTCTGCTTATTTAAGCAGATTCTGATTATTTTGGCAAGCCTTACTCATGCATTAGGAGTTAGCTGGCAGACCAAGATGACCTTCCTTGGTGAAGTCGATGCTCCTTCCCACCTCTCTCATAGCCCTCCAGCAGGCTAGTTCAGGCATGTTTTCATGGTGGTGTCTGGGGTCTAAGCATGGGCAAGTCCAATTGTGTAAAAGGGTAGTTGGCAACACACATGCACTTTTCAAGTCTGTGTGTGTGTCACATTTGCTAACGCCCCACTGGCCAAAGCAGTTTGTGGTAGAACTCAGAGTCTAAGTGGAGGATTGTAAAGTTATGAGTCAAAGTCTGTATATATAGGAAGGCCTTGAGTTGGGCCATTAATACACTCAATCTACCAGAAGTCATTTCACATTTTTACCGCTATCTTAACAGCCTCCCTTTTGGAAATTTAACTTTTACATACTGCATAAAACCAAACCAACAAACAGAAAAATTTTGCTCAACTTACCTGGTTACTTTTCAGCACTGTTTTTAAAGCTTGGTCAGGGAGTAAGTTGTCGTTAAAGGCTAAAATAAAAATTTTATTTACTTACACACTTCTCCCCTAACTCCTTTTTTTTTTGTTTTTTAACTCCTTTTTAAAGCAAATTGAGTTTGAGCCACAAATTCTTGAATAATGAGGTTGGTTCTTTTTCAGTTTTATTCACATCTGTCCCTGAAGTCTATTCTGTCTCTAATGAGTTTCTGTAATTTGGGGCCGCTATTACTGTAGCATTTGGTGGGTAAGTCTGTGGAGTTTTGGTCTTGCTTTCAAATGTTCTTGCCGTTTGATTTCTTCTCTCCTTAACTCCAGGTTTGCATTTCTTCCTGCCTATTCTACGTGCCATAGAGGAACTTTAAACTGGACATGTTTCAAAGAATATTGGTTATCCACTCTGCCCATTCGCACATATCTTTGACCAATGAATATATATTTGTTGAGTGGCTTCTATACTATTTCAGGCATTAGTAATACATTAGTGTAAAAGTAGACAAAACGGAGGACATCCTAGAGTTTATTATCTAATGGGGATTGATAGACATTAAACAAATGCATGAATACATAATTTAATGCTTGGCAGTGATAAGTATTATTAAGAAATTAAAACAAGGTGAGCAGAAAGGGAATGAGGGTGGAGGTGCTTTTTGATTAGTGTTCAGGGAAGGCCTCTGAAGTGAGGGAATGAGCCATGGCAATCTGGGCAAAGTGTGCTGCAAGGAGGGGATGCAAGGGTTGTCTGAATGACATTTGGTGCTGTGGCAGCTGTACTTCCAATGAAAAGAAGGGTAGGAAATGTGGTGGGGGAGACAACCAGGAACCAGATCACACAAGGCCTTTGTAGACAACAGTAAGCTTGTTATATTCTTTCTAAGTGCCATGGCAATCCATTGGTGGATTTGGGGCAGGGGAGAGACATGATCTGATTTCTGGCTGCTGCATAGAGCACAGGCTGTAAGGAGGCAAGGGTGGAAGTTGGGAGGCCATGCCAGTCACATCAGAGACACTGAGGGGCTGTGTTAGGAGAGGAGCAGTGGAGACTGTGAGAGGATGGCAGCCTGTGGAGCTCTCCAAAATGTGTTTCATTTAAATAAGCCAAATTTAGATACTGTGATCAGTTCTGCCAAGTTGAGCATGTGGAGCAGTATCTCCCAAAGTAGACCCAACATACTTCTGGTGACATCTGAGTTACTTTTAGGTGCTATGTCACATGAATGGACTTTTAAATTTTAATAGCTACTGATGATTTTAATGTGGATTCGAAATATATAAAACTTGCATTTAAGACCTATGATTTTACAGTTATTACTTGGGGAGGAAAAGTATTAAGTGTAGTGCAGACTTGAATGCCGAAATGGCAAAAATCTCTAGGGTTATATCTGAATGATTGGATTTAGAACATGCCGACAGGATTATTCATTAGGTTTAGTCCTGAGGGATAGTGAAGGATAACTCTGGCAGTGCATAATAAGAATTAGATATTACCACTTATTGATTATGTACTGAATGTCACTCTACGTTAGGCACTTTGTATATGACATTTCACTCAGCTTTTACTGCAACTCTTTGTGATGTGGGTGGCAATTTTTTCGTTTGTTTGTTTTTCATTTAACAGCTGAGAAAAATGAAGTTAATAAAGAATAAATAACTTGTTTTAGGAAGTCTCTGATTTTTCAGATATTACAAGATTACAAAAGTAATAGGTAGTTCTGGTAAATTCTCTGCAAACGGGAGCATAGTCTATTTTGTACACTACTGTCTCCTTGGAACCTAGAAACATTTCTAATATATGGTAGGTATTAATCAATACTTGCTAAATGAATGAAAGGAAAAAGAATGTTCTTTTATTTAGATCTTACTCAAGAGTGGTACATTTTTGTTTTCCTCACTTTAAGAAGAGTTTTAGGAAGTAATCTCTTGGAGTTTAATGGAAAAGTCATTTTCTTTCTTTTTTTAAATTATACTTTAAGTTCTGGGATACATGTGCAGAACGTGCAGGTTTATTACATAGGTATACACGTGCCACGGTGGTTTCCTGCATCCATCACCCTGTCATCTACATTAGGTATTTCTCCTAATGCCATCCCTTTCTTAGCCACCCACTCCCTTGCTCTCCTTCCCCTAGCTCCCCACCTCCCAACATGCCCTGGTGTATGATGTTCCCCTCCCTGTGTTCATGTGTTCTCATGAGTGAGAATGTCTGGTGTTTGATTGTCTGTTCTTGTGTCAATTTGCTAAGAATGATGGTTTCCAGTTTCATCCATGTCCCTGCAAAGGACATGAACTCATCCTTTTTTATGTCTGCATAGTATTCCATGGTGTACATGTGCCACATTTTTTTTTTTTAATCCAGCCTATCATTGATGGGCATTTGGGTTGGTTTGAAGTGTTTGCTATTGTGAGCAGTGTTGTAATAAACATATGTGTGCATGCGTCTGTATAGTAGAATGATTTATAATCCTTTGGGTATATGTCCAGTAATGGGATTGCTGGGTCAAATGGTATTTCTATTTCTAGATCCTTGAGGAATTGCCACACTGTCTTTCACAATGGTTGAACTAATTTACACTTCCACCAACAGTGTAAAAGCATTCCTATTTCTCCACATCCTCTCCAGCATCTGCTGTCTCCTGATTTTTTTAATGATTGCCACTCTAACTGGCATGAGATGGTATCTCAATGTGGTTTTGATTTGCATTTCTCTAATGACCAGTGATGAAGAGCATTTCTTCGTATGTTTGTTGGCTGTATAAACGTCTTCTTTTGAGAAGTGTCTGTTCATATCCATTGCCTACTTTTTGATGGGGTTGTTTGTTTTTTTCTTGTAAATTTGTTTTAATTCTTTGTAGATTCTGGATATTAGCCCTATGTCAGATGGGTAGACTGCAAAAAATTTTTCCCATTCTGTTGGTTGCTGGTTTACTCTAATGATAGTTTCTTTTGCTGTGCAGAAGCTCTTTAGTTTAATTAGACCCCATTTGTCTATTTTGGCTTTTGTTGCCATTGCTTTTGGTGTTTTAGTCATGAAGAATTTGCCCATGCCTATGTCCTGAATGGTTTTGCCTAGGTTTTCTTCTAGGATTTTTATGGTGCTAGGTCTTATGTTTAAATCTTTAATCCATCTGGAGTTAATTTTTCTATAGGGTATAAGGAAGGGATCCAGTTTCAGCTTTCTGAATATGGCTAGCCAGTTTTCCCTACATCATTTACTAAATAGGGAATCCTTTCCCCAATGCTTTTTTTTTTCAGGTTTGTCAAAGATCAGATGGTTGTAGATGTGTTATTTCTGAGGCCTCTGTTCTGTTCCATTGGTCCATATCTCTGTTTTGGTACAGTACTGTACAAAGTCTCTCTTTAGGTCATTAAGAACTTGCTTTATGTAGCTGGGTGTTCCTGTATTGGTTGCATATATATTTAGGATAGTTAGCTCTTCTTGTTGCATTGATCCTTTTACCGTTATTTAATGCCATTCTTTGTCTCTTTTGATCTTTGTTGGTTTAAATCCTAGTCTCTGTTTTATCAGAGATCAGGATTGCAACCCCTGCTATTTTTGCTCTCTATTTGCTTGGTAAATCTTCATCCATCACTTTATGTTGAGACTATGTGTATCTTTGCACATGAGTTGGGTCTCCTGAATACAGCACATTCATGAGTCTTCACTTTTCATCCAATTTGCCAGTCTGTGTCTTTAGATTGGAGTATTTAGCCCATTTAAATTTAACGTTAATATTGTGATGTATAAATTTGATTCTGCCATTTTGATGCTAGCTGGTTGTTTTGCCCATTAGTTGATGCAATTTCTTCATAGTGTTGATGGTCTTTACAGTTTGGTATGTTTTTGCAGTGGCTGGTACTGGTCACTCCTTTCCATGTTTAGTGTTTCCTTCAGGAGCTCTTGTAAGGCAGGTCTGGTGGTGACAAAATCTCTCAGCAGTTGCTTGTCCATAAAGGATTTTATTTTTCCTTCACTTATGAAGCTTAGTTTTGCTGGATAGGAAATTCTGGGTTGAAAATTCTTTTCTTTAAGGATGTTGAATATTGGCCTCCACTCTCTTCTGGCCTGTAGGGTTTCTGCCAAGAGAACTACTATGAGTCTGATGGGCTTCCCTTTGTGGGTGACCCAACCTTTCTCTCTGGCTTCCCTTAGCATTTTTTCTTTCATTTCAACCCTGGTGAATCTGACGATTATGTGCCTTGGGGTTGCTCTTCTTGAGGAATATCTTTGTGGTGCTCTCTGTATTTCCTGCATTTGAATGTTAGCCTGCCTTGCTAGGTTGGGGAAGTTCTCCTGGATAATATCCTGAAGAGTGTCTTCCAACTTGGTTTCATTCTCCCTGTCACTTTCAGGTACACTGATCAAATGTAAATTTGGTCTTTTCACATAATCCCATATTTCTTGGAGGCTTTGTTCATGTTTTTTCACGCTTTTTTCTCTAATCTTGCCTTCTCATTTTATTTCATTGAGTTGATCTTCGATCTCTGATATCCTTTCCTCCACTTGATTGATTTGGCTTTTGAAATCTGTGTATGCTTCACGAAGTTCTCGTGCTATGTTTTTCAGCTCCATCAAGTTGTTTATGTTTTTCTCTCTACTGGTTAATCTACTTAGCATTTTGTCTAACCTTTTTTCAAGGTGTTTAGCTTCCTTGTATTGGGTTAGAACATGCTCCTGTAGCTCAGAAAAGTTTGTTATTACCTACCTTCTGAAGCCTGCTTCTGGTAATTCGTCAAACTGATTCTCCATCCAGTTTTGTTCCCTTACTAGTGAGGTATTGTGATCCCTCGGAGGAAAAGAGACATTCTAGTGTTTGGAGAACTCAGCCTTTTTGCACTGGTTTCTTCCCATTTTCATGGATTTATCTATTTTTGATCTTTGAAGTTGGTGACCTTTGGATAGGGTCTCTGAGTGGACCTTCTTTCTGTTGATGTTAAAACTATTTCTTTATGTTTGTTAGTTTTCCTTCTAACAATCAGGCCCCTCTGCTGCAGATCTGCTGGAATTTTGCTGGAGGTTCACTCCAGACCCTGCTTGCTTGGGAATCAGCAATGGGGACTACAGAACAGCAAAGATTGCTGCCTATTCCTTCCTCTGGTAGCTTCGTCCCAGAAGGGTACTTGCCAGATGCCAGCCAGAGCTCTCTAGTATGAGCTCTCCCTCCCTCCCTCCCTCCCTCCCTTCCTGTCTTTCTTTCTTTCTTTTCTGTCTTTCTTCAGATACTCCACAACTTATGATAGGGTTATGTCTCAATAAATTAATAATAAATTAAAAATGCATTTAATACATCTAACCTATCACATGTCATAGCTTAGCCTAGCCTACGTTGAATGTGCTCAGAGCACTTACATTAGCATGCAGTTCGGGAAAATCGCCTAATATAAATTGTGTAATAAAGTAAATTACATAAATATTTTATGTAATTTATTGAATACTGCACCGAAAGTGAAAAACAGGGTAGTTGTATGAGTATTCAAAATGTGGTTTCTACCAAATGCATATTGCTTTTGCACGATCACAAGGTTGAAAAATCCTGGATTGAACCATCCTAAGTCCAAGACTATTTGTAGTCTAGATGACAATGAAATAGGCTTGAGTGGAAACACTGACAGTGAGAATAAGACAGACATTTCAGAGGTGAACACAATAAGATTTGGCAACAATGGGCTTTAGGGTGAGAGAGGGAGTAAAGCAGGTAATGAGGTTGTATTTTACAGGATTGGTGTCCTTACCTAACAAGAATCTCAGGAAAGGGAATTGAAGTACAAGGGTATGCTTATGTTTCAAATTTTTCATTTAATAATGATAATTAGATTTCTATAGTGCTTTCAAAGACAGAAAGGTAGTGTAATTGGAGCTAGCTTAGGGTAGTGATCAAGAGTAGAAACTCCAGTGCTAGACTGCCTGGGTTGGAATTAGACTTTGCAGCTTATTAGCTGTGTGACCTGGGAAAATGACCTAAGGTGGCTATGCCACAGTTTTCTTATCAGTGAATGGGAATTTTAACATAGCTTCCCTCACAGGATCATTGTGAAGATTATATTAGTTATTATTTGTAAAATGCTATTATTTGTAAAGTATTATAAGACATTATGACATACAGTAAGTGCTGTGTGTGTTTGTTGAATCAATATAAATAAACTAGTTTTCCCATATTACTGAATCCCCACCATCAAATCTATGAGGAAGGTACTATTATAATTATTGCTAACTGGGACTCAGATGTTACATGGTTTGCCCAAAACCACATAACTATTGGTAAAAATACTCATTCTGTTCCACATACCAGACTACCCCCAGGCTCTCTACATGAGGATGCCTATTAGGCCATAGAAACGAGCTAGTGTCTCAGCGCAGGCATACTTTCAGACCACTGCAATAAAGTGACTATTGCAGTGATTTGATGGTGGGGATTCAGTAATATGGGAAAACTAGTTTATTTATATTGATTCAACAAACACATATAGCACTTACTGTATGTCATAATGTCTTATAATACTTTATAAATAAGGCAAGTCACACAAACATTTTGGTTTCCCAATGTAGGTAAGTTACATTTATACTATACTGTAGTTGATTAAGTATGCAACAGCATTATATCTAAAAAAAAAATGTACAAACCTTAATTTAAAAATACTGGTTGTTAAACAATGCTAATGATGATTGAGACTGCAGAAAATTATAATTTTTTTGCTGGTGGATAGTCCTGCCTTGACACTGATGGCTGCTGAATGATCAAGTGGTGGTTGCTGAATGTTGGGGTGCCTGTGACAATTGCACAAAATAAGACAATGAAATTTGCTACATCAATTGACTCTTCCTTACATAAATATTTTTATGTAACATGCAATGCTGTTTGATTGCATTTTATTCACAGAACTTTTCAAAATTGCTGTCAGTCCTCTCAAACCCAGCTGCTGCTTTTTATCAACTAAGTTAATGTAATATTCTAAATTCTTAGTTGTTACTTCCACAGTGTTCACAGCATCTTCACCGATAGTAGATTTCATCTCAAGAAATCACTTTCTTGGTGCATCCATAAGAAGCAGCCCCTCAGCTGTTCAAATTTTTCACTAGATTGCAGGAATTCAATCACATCTTCAGGCTCCACTTCTAATTCTAGTCCTTGCTATTTCTACCACATCTGCAGTGACTTCCTCCCCTAATATCTTGAACCACTGAAAGCCATCCATGAACACTGGAATCACTTATTCCAAACTTCTGTTAATATTGGCATTTTGGCCTCTTCTCATGAGTGATGAATGTTTGTAATGGCATCTAGAATGGTGAATTCTTTCCAGAAGGCTTTCAATTGACATAGCTCAGATTCACCAGAGGAATCACTATTTATGGCAGCTACAGCCTTACAAAATATATTTCTTAAATAATAAGACTTGAAAGTCAAAATTACTCCTTGATCTATGAACTGCAGAATGAATATCATGTCAAAGGCATGAAAACAACATTAATCTCCTTGTACCTCTTCATCAGATCTCTTGGGTGACTAGGTGCCTTGTCAATGAGCAGTAGTATTTTGAAAGTGATCTTTTTTTTTTGGAGCAGTAGATCTCAATAGAGGGCTTAAAAAATTGAGTAAACCATAATGTAAACATGTGCTCTCATCTAGTCTTTGTGCTTCTATTTATGAAGCACAGGCAGAGTCAATATAGCATAATTTTTAAGGGCTCAAGAATTTTTGGAATGATAAATGAGAATTGGCTTCAATTTAAAGCTACCACCTGTATTGGCCCTTAACAAGAGAGTCAGCCTGTCTTTTGAGGCTTTGAAACTAAGAATTGACTTCTCTTTAGCAATGTAAGTCCTAGGTGGAATCTTCCAATATAAGACTATTTTGTCGAGATTGAAAATCTGTTGTTTAGCATAGCTACCTTCATTTGTTATCTTAGCTAGATTATCCAGTTCTCCTGCTGTAACTTCTTCGTCAGCCTTTGCTGCTTCACCTTGTACTTTTCTGTTATGGAAACAGCTTCTTTCATTAAACCTCATGAATCAATCTCTGTTAGCTTCAAACTTTTCACCACATCTGCCGTGACTTCCTCCCCTAAAATCTTGAACCACTCAAAACCACCCATGAACACTGGAATCACTTCTTCCAAACTTCTGTTAATATTGGTGTTTTGGCCTCTTTCCATAAGTCATGAATGTTTGTAATGGCATCTAGAATGGTGAATTCTTTCCAGAAGGCTTTCAATTGACATTGCTCAGATCTGTCAGTGGAATCACTATTGATGAAAACGGCAGCCTTACAAACTATATTTTGTAACCCAGGAGTTCGAGACCAGGCTGGGCCACATAGTGAAATCCCCTCTTTATTAAAAATACAAAAATTAGACAGGTGTGATGGCACTCACCTCTGGTTCCAGCTACTCAGGAGGGAGGGAGGATTGCTCGAGCCCAGGAGGTGGGCTTCAGTAAGCAGAAATCATACCACTATACTCCAGCCTGATGACAGAGCGGGACTTTGTCTCAAAGAAAAAAAAAA
>NW_022436941.1:77866320-77895381 GCF_009761245.1 Sapajus apella
TAATCCCCATGTGTTGGAGAAGGAGCCTGGTGGGAGTTGATTGGATCTCAGGAGCAGATTTCCCCCTTGCTGTTCTTGAGATAGTGAGTGAGTTCTCACAGGATCTGTTCATTTAAAAGTATGTGGCACATCTCCATTCTCTTTTCTGTTCTGCCATGGTAAGATGTGCTTGCTTCTTCTTCATCTTCCATCACAGTTGTTAAGTTTCCTAAGACCACTCCCCCAACCCCAGCGAAGTCATGCTTCCTGTTAAGCCTGGGGAGCTGTGAGTCAATTAGATCTCTTTTCTTCATAAATTACCCATTCTCAGGTAGTTCTTTATAGCAGTGTGAAAACAGACTAATACAGAAAATGTGATACCCCAGAATTAAGGCAGAAGAAATGGATTGGGTCAGTGTAAGTATGGCTTTTAGTGGAAGGTTAAGAGTGCTAGGAAATCTCAGAGGTCAGAAAGAATTTGGCTGGTGATGGGTGACCATAGGATGTGAAGGCAAGAGGAGGCTGAATAAGTTAGGTTAATGCTCCAAACTTTTCCTGTGAAATATCCATCATGACAGAGAAGAAGGAAAATGTATCTCTGACCCTCAAAGTGGCCTCTTAGAAGTTTGAAAATTCTGAAGTCCTAAGTTTTAACTTTAAAATATTTAAAATTCCAGGGTCAGGTGCAGTGGCTCATGCCTGTAATCCCAGCACTTGGGGAGGCCAAGGTGGGTGGATCATGAGGTCAAAAGTTTGAGACCAGCCTGGCCAACATGGTGAAATTTTGTCTCTCCTAAGAATACAAAAATTAGCCAGATGAGGTGGCGAATGCCTATAATCCCAGTTACTCAGGAGGCTGAGGCAGGAGGATTGCTTGAACCTGGAGGAGGCAGAGGTTGCAGTGAGCCGAGATTATGCCACTGCACTCCAGCCTGGGCAACAGAGCAAGACTCCATCTTGAAAATAAATAAATAAATAAATAATGAAATAAAGTATTTAAAATTCCAGTGTCGATCTATTAAAGTAGTAGGTGATTCATTTATCGGTAAATAGATATCTACAATATATACTCCCTATTTTTCCATGATGAGGCCCTATACTGGCTGGAGTTGGGCTGGGAATTTGTATCCCCATTTAAGAAAACTGGAAGAACAAAGAAAAGGAAGAGCAAAATCAACTACTGAGAACAATGAAGGGGCAGGATAAATTCAACAGGAGGGAAAGAGTAGAACATGTTGAAAAATTTGAGACTGGCAGACGGGAGGATTCCAAAATGTCAGATCTTGAAGATGAGACAATCCTAGGTAATAATGAACTCCAAAGTGTGTTCAAGAAAGCTCCCGAGTGGTGGAGATGAAGAGAGGCTGTCCTGGGTGATTTTAATCTCATTGAATCAATCCTGACTTAGATTCTCAATACAGAGTTTCTCTCTTGTGGTACACAGAAAAAATATTAATGTTTAAAAAGATGCATTTGTAAAATGTTAAGCCAGACATTTATTTTTAAATATTGTCTTGAAGTCAGAGAGAGATTAATAGAGCCAATCTAAATTTTCGTAGGGAACATATTTGGTATCTACCTCCTGTTGTACAATCTCCAGGAAAAGCGAGAGCAAGAAGAACTATAAAATTGAAATGTCAATTGTGGCTTCAAGTATTTTTTTAATTGAATGAATGTTACAATTCATTGATAGGAGATATCCTTATTTCCTTAATCTGTGAGGGTCTCTGTCTTGAACAACAAGCAGATAATTTGTGGAATTAGTGGCTGTTTCAGGAGGGTAAGTAACCTCTTATTTACGACCATCTTGTTTCTATGTTTTGGAATAAGGTTGTTGACAAATACTTCCATTCAACCTAGTGGGTAGATTTTGGCAATGGCAGATAACATAAATAATGGGTAACAATAGACAAAGAAGTGATACAGTCAGAAGTCTAACGTAAGCCATTTGTTCTTAGAGTTTTGAAATAGTCAGTCCCCAACTTATGATGGTTCAACTTAGAATTTTTCAACCATTTTTATGATGGTGTGAAGTTACTTGCATTCAGCAGAAACTGTTCCCTTCCTATTGAATTTATTCTGCCTCTTCATTGTTCTCTGTAGTTGACTCTGCCCTTTCTTTTCCTTTTTCTTCACTTTCAGTACAGTATTTAAAATTACAAGAGATATTCAATATTTTATTATAAAGTAGGTTTTGTGTTAGATGATTTTGCCCAACTGTAGGCTAATGTAAGTGTTTGGAGCATGTTTAGGTAAGCTAGGCTAAGTTATGATGTTGGTAGGTTAGGTATATTAAATATATTTTTGAATTAATGATATTTTCAACTTACAATGGGGTATGTCCTAATAAGGAGCATCTGTAATTATAATGTCAGATGTTGATAGCTTCCATTGGTAAGTAACTTCAATATTTCCCACCCTTTTTTTTTAAAGCTTGAAGAGCATGCAAATAATAAATGTTTCTAGTAGAAAAGAGGTAAGTAACAGGAATCTTGGATCATCTTAACCAACGTGAATGTCGCCATGCACATCCTTCCAAACTTTGTTTCAAGCTAGTTCATGACAAATTTGTGCTTATACAAGTGGAATAATACATATATTATGTCTTGTGATTTATAGAAGTCATGATTTATGGAAGGTGAACATTTTCACTTTTAAACTATTTTAGGAAAATGATCTAAAGCATAGTGAAAAGAACAATAGAGCAAGAGAAATGAGATGTTAAGTTAATGAAATAATAATATGCCAAGGACTAATATATTGAAGAGATATTTCTTCAGCTTGGCATGATTTCAGGAAGTAAGTGGGTGTATTTTCCACATTCAGGTCTGGAACTTATATTTATTTATTTATTGTCATTTTTTGTTTTTTAAAGATGAAGTTGTGTTGTCACTCAGCCTGGGGTACAGTGGCGTGATTACAACTCACTGTAGCCTTGAACTCCTGAGTTCAAGCAGTCTTCTCACCTCAAGCTCCCAAATAGCTGAGACTACAAGCATGTGCCACTATGCCTGACTAAAAAAAAAAAAAAGTTTATAGAGAAGGGGTCTTACTTTGCTATCTGGGCTGGTATTGAAATCCTGGCTTTACACGATCCTCCCATGTTGATCTCCAAAAGTACTGGGATTATAGGCATGAGCCACCCTGCTTGGCCTGGGCTTGCTTTTTATTTTTTCGCTTTTACAGCCCTATACGCTTTAATGCTACATCAGTATGATGAGTGGAAATTTGGATACCATGGTTGGCACTGATTTGCTCTCTTGGCGAGGAGGCACCACTATTGTGCTATGTTGAGATTTTCGGCAGCCAAGATCAGGGGACTCTCTTGTAATGGCCCTATCCCTGAAATCTATGGGAATAACCCAGGAGACATGCAATGACTGCTCCCAGGGGAAACAGCAATCAGTACACTGATTGCCTTACCAAGCCAAGTATCTCTGAACTTCAAAACTGTGCCGGAGGAGTAGAGTTTTTCTAACTTCCTCTGCTCTGTCAACAGCTGACTTAGCAGCTGATTTTGACTGTGATGACATCCAGAGTAATGACTGAATTTCCATGATCTGCTTTTCTACTGTTAAGGAGGGATTTTTACCTGATAGCATTTCTCTCATCTTACTTATTTTATTTATTCTTCTATGCCAATTGCTTACAAATTTTGGCTTATTTTTGATTACGCTATACCATTTGTAAAACATGAAATTCAAGTTGATTGATTGCTATAATTTTCTCTCATCCATATTCTGGATGAATCAAAGATGAGGCTGGCAGTGTTTCTTATCCTTTGAAAACATTTGGATCATTTTCACAAGCGGAAAAATTACATGGTTTCCTGGAGACATTGATGTATTCTTCTGGAAGGGTTGGGGCTCTAGTCACTGAGAATCACTAATTTAACAAAAAGCCCACAGATCACTATATGTTTGTGGGACGGGGAAGAGGAGAGAGAGAAAGAAGGAAGAAATAGGTTAAAATTTCATTTGAAAGAACAGTTTTATTGTTGGCCTAGAAACTAAAGACTCAATAAAAAAGAGGAACCATTCTAAAATTTTCTTAACTTGTTGCATGTGTGTACTTTTATTTCCTAATAAAGCTCAAGTAGTTTCTCATGAATGTCAATGAATAGAGAAACATTTCAGGATATGTTTGAATTAGCAGCTGGTTGGAGCTTGGCCATAGCAGAAAACGACAGCTGTTTGTTGTGGGTCCTCGTCTCCATGGTGTTGGGCAGCACATCTTCAGCTCTTTCTGGGAAGACCCCAAAGTAAGAATAGACAGAGAAAAACAGAGCATGAGAGCATGACTGCATGCCGGTCAGATGGAATTCGGCCTGTACTGCTCTAGTAGAGCTTCTCCCGGGGTTAGAATGTTTTGCTTTCAAAAAATTTGTTTACTAAGGGTAGAAAGGTCCCAGCCTCACCCAGGACCTCCCAATTCAGTCTCTGTGGGGAGCTGCTTGGGAATCTATATGTTAGAGAAGCTCCCAGGATAACTGTGATGTGTGGTCATCTTTAAGAACTGCTAGTGTAAATAATGGTGAACAGTAGCACTGGCTGGAAGCACTGTAGGACTTGCATGTGTGTGTGTGTGTGTATGTCTGTGTGTGTGTTGTGCAAGAGCTATGAGATAAAATCAGGCTACTGGAATTTGCCAAGAAGCAGCATGGGAGACACATTAACTAGAAGTTAAGGATGTGGCCGTAGACCTTCCTAGAAACTCCCTCCTCTAGGGTGTGCACTTCTGGATTGCACTGGCTAGTCCTGATTAAATCCTGTATTCACAGGCTCAGCGCAGACTGGGCTCCAGAAAAGGCCATCTACAATGTTTTCTTTTAAAATTTCATTTACTATTTATCTTTGATTTTCTACCTCCTGCAGGAATCCTAGATCCAACTTTCTTTGGTGAGTTTGCAGGGATTTCTGATGGTTCTCTGGTTTCATGGGTTTCCCTCTTATTTTCTACTCCTTTTATTTGCAATGTCAACCTACAAACTTAACAGATTGAACAAACTTTGAAGGAAAACTACAAAAACTGGGACCACATCTGATGCTTTCTGTTATATGCCCAAAGTCTGTTGTTTATGATAAAAATGAGGTTTTATTTACTTCTTGGGCACACCAAACATAAACACTCTCTAATGAGGAAAAGAACCCAATGTGGGGAAAATGCTGGATACTAATGAATGGCAATGATTTATGGAACTCTGGGCTCAGGGTAGTGAAGGATCATCATAAGGGAAGACACTCTTCTACAGTTGGATATAGCTGGGATGACTTTATAATCTAGTTTGCAAGACAGTCCTCATTTGCAAGACACTCCTGGCCTCACCTGTTGAGCTGGTGTCCCATCTAGTTAAGATATCTTTCATGCTCCCCACTGTCCTGGTTCAGATAATGCATTTATATGGTCACCGTGAGGTCAGGAAACAGAGAGGAGATTTTTCTTTACATCACCAAATAGTATTTATTTCATTATGTGGTTTATCCCATTCCAGGTTCACCCCTAACATTTGAGGGCCCAGGACAAGAGATCCCCCTATTCCACAACCTATTCTTTCTCTTCTTGCCCTGGCTCCACTGTGCAAATGGAGGATCCTTGTAAGAATGTGTGCGGATGAGCCAGACTGCTCACTCAACTTTATTCAGACCCACATCCATTAGCTGCCCATGACCACCCCTCAGGCCTAGGGGTGTACACACTGTCGTGAACTGATCTGCTTTGGGAGGGTAAAGACCCACACAGGCCCTGGAAGATGGCTTTGACCACTTAAAGCAGGAAATTCCAGAGCCTTGTGCCTGGGGAACAGTCTAGAAGGGAAGTTGTCCCTGCACTTGCGTGTGTATCGCAGCCCTGCAGACTGCTGGTTCCATGGGGAGGTATGGGTGGAGGAGGGCAGGAGAGGGGCATTCTAAAGCATCAGCCCGCTGATGAGGGCTACCTGGCCCTAGAGTGGTCCTGTCCTTTTCACTCCTGCTTTTCAGAGATCCTCCTTCCAACACATCCTTGAGCATCTCAAGTAAAGCAAGCTTCCTACGCTGTTCATGTGAATAATGCTTTGTCACCAGACTGGGGTCCAGGGGTATTCTTCATCTGGTTTGATAGAAATCCCTTGTCTTTAAATGTCATATATTAAGGTAACAACTCAATTTTTCAGGTTGAAAGAAAAACTTAAAATACATGGGTTAATGTTTTAAAAGTCAACCAAAGGGAAGGCACTTCTTCCCAATGTGTTTCATCAATTAAAATCTGGTGAATGGTTTTTTGTTTGATGGTATGTTCCACCATGTGTGAGCATGAAGATAGGAAAACTGTTTGCTCAGCCATTTCCACTGTGATTTGGTTTGTTGGAGAATCAGTCAAATGGAAAGGCTTTCCTCTGATGTGATTACAGAATCAAATATTTTACAATTCCCTGATACTTCTAAATCTTGACTAATTATTACAGTCGGTGAATACTTTCTCTTTCTTTTCCTTGACTCCCTTAGGATAGAACCAGCTCACAGGGCAGCACATTATTTCCCTGGGCTAGGTGCACTTTCCTTTTCGTGGATTATTGGGTGCTCTGTAGATAGGGTCCTTGTGCACAGCAGGCAGATCGTGCACTGCACAGTCCTGGAGGTACATTTCACAAAGAGTTATGAGTGAGATTGTACAACATGGTAGCTCTGCCCATGCATGTTTGGGGCAGGGATTCCCCCTAACTATGTACTCTCTGGGAGGCCTGATTTTCCTCCTCTTTCTCTCACTAATCATAAGCTTATGGAGAAGATGGGTGTTTGAGGAGAAAAAGTTAAAAATAATGTTATTTTCTGCATTTTTCTCCCATTCTTTTGAGAGGACTCATTCTTTTTCTAATATTAATGCAGATCAGGGAAAATCAAAGTCATTTGTTAAAGAACTAACTATTATACAATAAATTGTCAAACAATAACACCAATGATATGTTTACAAACTCCTGTTCTATCTTGGTGGGTTGATTAACTTCCTTAGGGGCCCACATAGCTATGTCTTTTCCATTTCTATAAATGGTTCCAGCCAGGCTTGGTGGCCTATTACTGTAATCCCAGCACTTTGGGAGACCAAGGTGGGTGAATCACCTGCGGTCAGGAGTTCAAGACCGCCTGGCCAACATGGTGAAACCCCATCTCTACAAAAATACAAAAATTAGCAGAGCATAATGGCAGATGCCTGTAATCCCAGCTACTGAGGAGGCTGAGGAAGGAGAATCACTTGAAACTAGGAGGTGGAGGTTGTAGTGAGCTGAGACTGTACCATTGCACTCCAGCCTGGGTGACAGAGTGAGACTCCCTCATCTAAAAAAAATGGTTCTGCATTTATAAAATTAAAAATGGACATTTGCTCCATTAATTAAGATTGGATTGCTAGTGTAAAAGAATCTTTCAAATACCCATGTGTTATTCTCCACTCGTAACCAATAAAACTTATACCAGAATGTTCTGCCGACTTCCAGATGAGCAAGGAGACTAGCCCCCAAATGTCAGTCTCCACTCCCATCTCAAAAGAAGAAACCAAGAACACCTCCTGCTCTGGTACCAGAGGAGACATCAGCCTCTGCAGGCTTGCTGAAGAAGGGAGAAAAAGAACAGCAAGAAGCAACTGAACACATTGATGAAGTACAAAATGAAATAGACAGACTTAATGAACAAGCCAGTGAGGAGATTTTGAAAGCAGAAGAGAAACATAACAAATGCCGCTAACCATTTTTTTTTCAGAAGAGGTCAGAATTGATCGCCAAAATCCCAAAGTTTTGGGTAACAACATTTGTCACCCATCTACAAGCGCCTGCGCTGCCTGGGGAGGAGGACAAAGAGGCACTGCATTATTTGACCAGGGTTGAAGTGACAGAATTTGAAGATATTAAATTAGGTTACAGAATAGATTTTCATTTTGATGGAAATCCTTACTTTGAAAATAAAGTTCTCTGCAAAGAATTTCATCTGAATGGGAGTGGTGATACATCTTCAAAGTCTACTGAAATCAAATGGAAATCTGCAAAGGATTTGATGAAACATTCAAGTCAAATGCAGAATTAAACTGGCAGGAAGAGGCAGCATGAGGAACCAGGGAGCTTTTTTACCAGGCTTACTGACTATTCTGATGCAGGTGCTGATGACTTAGGAGAGGTTATCAGAGATTATATTTGGCCATACTCATGACAGTACTACTTGGTTCCCGATACGGATGATGAAGAAGGAGAAGGAGAAGAAGGTGATAATGATAATAATGAAGAGGAGGGAGGAATAATTAGGAGATATCGATGAAGAAGGGGGTGAGGATGAAGGCGAAGAAGATGAAGATGCTAATGAAGGGGAGGAAGGAGAGGAGGATGAAGGAGAAGATGACTGATAGAACACTGATGGGTTCCAACCTTCCTTTCTAATAATTTTCTCCAGTCCCTGGGAGCAAGTTGCAGTCTTTTTTTTCCCCTCTTGTGCTCAGCTGCCCTATTCTTGAGGTCTCTTTTCTCTACACCATGGTCTCAACTTATTTTGGGGGATATACCTTGAGCAGAATGCAATGAGAAAAGTGTCTCTACCCCTTCCTATTTGAAATTCATTTTTATCCCTTCCTGTCTGAACAAAAACTGTATAGAATCAACACCACCAAGCTCTGTGGGAAAAAGAAAAACCTGCTCCCTTCGCTCTGCTGGAAGCTGGAGGGTGTAGGCCCTTGCGTAGTAGTGCATAAAATTCTAGCTTTTTCCTCCTTTCTCTGTATATTGGGTTTAGAGAGTACACTGTGTCTCTATGTGAATATGGACAGTTAGCATTTACCAACATGTCTACTTTCTCTTGTTTAAAAAACGAAAAAAAAAAACCTAAAAAAAAATGGGATTATAGAAGGTCAGCAAAGGGTGGGTTTGAGATATTTGGGTGGGTTAAATGGGCATTTTGACAACATGGCTTCTCCTTTGGCTTATTTATTGTGATATTTGACAGACATCCTTGCAGTTTAAGATGACACTTTTAAAATAAATTCTCTCCTAATGATGACTTGAGGCCTGCCAGTCAATAGGAGATTCAGCAGAACCTGTAGTATCTTATTTGGAATTGACAAATTGACATTCTCTATTGTAATTTTGTTCCTGTTTATTTTTAAATTTTGTTTCACTGGAAAGGAAAGATGATGCTGAGTTTTAAATGTTAAAAGTGTACAAGTTGCTTTGTTACAATAAAACTAAATGTGTACATACACACACATACACACACACACTCACACACACACACACATCCCAAAATCACACTGCTTTGGGTAGTTAGTTTTCCATTGGAAAGGTGCTCTTTGTATTCGAGCTTAAAAGAACCTAGTCTTTTATTTGGCTATAATTAGGGACTCAACTGAATGGGAATGACTATTCTGTAAGTTGCTTGTTACATTTTTGGTTTTCAGAGGTGACATATTGAGGAGGTGCACGTGTGGATTGCAGCATAAGTATCAATGAGTCCTGGTGTGTGGTGCGTGTGCTCACTCATTACCTGATGTGCTGCTCACTACCATGTCTCTCCTTACACCATTGGAAACTTTCATTCTTAATAATTTAATTTATCCCTACTACCAACTCCAGCCTCCCATGACAAACTGATAAACCAGACTTGATGAAGTCCAGTTATATTTTAATTCTCTTCTGTCAAGCCCAAGGGAGAATTTTTTAGTGACTGTGCTGACCTATGTGTCTTGAAAAAACTTTAACTGCAGGAATTTTGATGTATAATGAAGCCAGGAGAGGGACAGGCTTCATTTCAAAATGCTGCAAATAGATAGAATCTAAGCAAGCAACATGACACACATTCTTTGTTTGTTTCTTTTCCTTTTTTTTTTTTTCGTGATAAAGTCTTACTTTCTTGCCCAAGCTGGAGTGCAGTGGTACCATCTTGGCTCACTGCAACCTCTGCCTCCTGGGTTCAAGTGATTCTCCTGCCTCTGCCTCCTGGGTAGCTGGGACTACAAGTGTGCGACACCATGCCCAGGTAATTTTTTGTGTGTTTTTAGTAGATGCAGGGTTTCATCATATTGGCCAGACTGGTCTTGAAATCCTAGCCTCAAGTGATTCCCCTGCCTTGGCCTCCCGAAGTGTTGAGAGTCTGACACGTATTAGGTGCTCAACAAATTATTTGTTAACTGAATAAACAAATGAATAGGACCTTGTTCAGAGACATTCCAAAGCAGAGAATATCTGCCACGAATGCCTGTTAAGCAGCATTGTGTTGTTTGCTCTCCCAGAAAGGGATTTGATTTGGTATTTGCTGAAACACGTCCCCATCTTACAGACGACATTGAGACTCAAAGAGTTAAACACTTTCCTCACAGCTACTAAGCACTACAACTACAATTTGAATTGTGCTTTCTGACTCCAAGTCTAGGTTTCTAGGATTTCAAGGATTTCCTATCTTTTTGAAGTCATGCAGCAGAACAATATAAAGAAGCAGCTGGAAAAACTGAAATGGAATTGCTATTCACTCCTACATAGGAAGAATAACGGTAACTCTTGAGGACTCAGAGATATTATAGTAATAAAAATAAGACTGAGGTAGCAGAAGCACATGGACATGCTGTGAACACTTCCAGACATCCTTCAAAAGGCCTAAGTTCTAAGGACAGGAAAAATGAGGAAGCAGAGAAGTAAGGAAATGTGCCTAAATCCTTCCAAGCTGTTTCTTTTACTATTCAGGTCACGCCTTCTAACTCTGAATCAAAGTTTCGGGGAACGCTTATGGCAGATGAGACTTTTGGAAGTACATTAGAAAACAGGAGGGGGAAAAGGGTTTCCCCATTTAGAGGTTTATTGCTGAAGAAAATTCATTCTCTTCTGCTTTATAAATGGGGCAGGGACTCCATAGTATTAAAACCAAAATTGTTTGACCATCTGAGTTACACTAATTTTAGTGCTTAGGTGGTTTATTTTCACTGTATAGCACAACCAAATACTATTCAGTCTGGCTGCATGGAATTAGATATGTCTAATTAGATTTCCTGGCTAACCCAGATTAAGGCAGAAATGCCGTATTTACAGCAGCACCCTTAAACCTGGGGAAAGAAGCTCTTGCCTTATGTCACTTGCTTTAGAGGGCCCTGCTAGTCTTCCTCCACTGTGCCACGCCTTATGTGGAGAGGATTCTGCAGAGCCATGCGTATATTTTCACTCCAAAGCACCCTATTCCCTCTTCTAAACCACTTGGTATGCCACAATTCCTGCCTAAGTGAACCCAAGAAGACTTCCAGGGTTTATGTGGGTCTCTCTTGGGGTCACGTGTCCCAAAGGTGAACTGTAGCACTTAACGTTGTGCACTCCTAGGACCAAAGAATGTGGGGCTGTGAATGAATCTTAGATGTGTGGGCTGAGGTGTTCTTGGGAGTGTGTGCCTCTCACTGCAGAAAAGAACTGAAGTTGCGAAAGAGAAGAGAAGGGAGTAGGTTACTGGCTGGAGACTCTTGGCTCCAAAAATTTTAGGCATGGACTGAAATTTCAAACTCTCCAGTGGGAAACCATTTAGAGCAGTCAACTGATGCTATGAAGTGCACGCACTACTTTGAGTAACTCGGCTGGACCGCAGAAATCCTTGCGCGGCCTCCTGGTCTGCATGACGAGCGACAGTGGTTATTGTTCTCTGGACGTGAATGCTGTGGGTACTACATGTGAGTGTTCTCCAGAGACATTCCTAAGGAGTTGCTAATGGTGGTGGTAGTAATTGCTGTTATGATTTCATGAACATTGAAATCTTTTATTTTTTGTATAGTTGTCTTCTTGAATACTGGATTCTAAAGGTGCATGTCTGTGTTCTAGCAAATTGAGAATTCTAGTTAGTTGACTTCCAGTTATTTAACTTTTTATTGTAGTTCATATTGGCTACTTGTTCGGTGTCCAGGCAATTTTACATGGGCATATTTTATCCTTTCTCCCTAACTCCATTAGTCTTCAAGATCAGGAAGAGCTATTTTAAAACAGAGCCTTCCTCTGTCTCTCATGTCCCTTGTCTCTCTCTCTAAGGTATATTGTTGCCTACTACATCCTGGGCCCTGTGCTAGAATTTCTCTTGTGCTAATTTTTAATGATAACATGTGATGGCTTAAAATGTCATCTTGTGTTTAATAAATTCACAATCGAAAATAACTTTGTTTCCTCACAAATTTTTATACACATTTAAAATCAGCACTTCAATATCCAAGCATTTTGCTTTTCCTTTCTGGAGAGAAACTAACAACTGTAGATATTTGTGGACATGCAAAAAATGCATGCAAGAATTTTAAAATTTTGTACCCTATAATTAGTTGTATGCTGTTAATTAGACCTCTTCTTTAACTCTCTTACTGTACACACTCTTCTGTTTTCCCAAATTCTCTTCTCTTTTTTAAATTCTTCACCCTGTTCCCCACCCTTTCCCTGCCTTGTCTCTGGTGTTGCCTCTCTTGCCTTGCCTCATTTTTCCTTCTTCTTCTCTGTCTCACTTTCTTCCCCACCTCTTCTTGTTTACACTCCCTGCTCATGTATGTGCCACTTTGTCTTTGTTTTTATATTTACCAATGGAAGGAACAACCATCTTTTTAAAAAATTTTATTTTATTTTAAATTCCGGGATACATGTGCAGAACGTGCAGGTTTGTTACATAGGTAAACGTGTGCCATGGTGGTTTGCTGCACCTATCAACCCATCACCTAGGTATTAAGCCCCACATGCATTAGCTATTTGTCCTGATGCTCTTCCTCCTTTTGCTGCTGCTCAGCAGGCCCTGGTGTGTGTTGTTCCCCTCCCTGTGTCCATGTGTTCTCATTGTTTAGTTCCCACTTATGAGTGAGAACATGTGGTGTTTAGTTTTCTGTTGCTGTGTTAGTTTGCTGAGGATGATGGCTTCTGGCTTCATCCATGTCCCTGCAAAGGACATGATTTCATTCCTTTTTATGGATGCATAGTTTTCCATGGTGTATATGTACCACATTTTCTTTATCCAGTCTATCATTGATGGGCATTTGGGTTGATTCCATGCCTTTGCTGTTGTGAATAGTGCTGCAATAGACATACATGTGCATGTATCTTTATAATGGAATGATTTATAATCCTTTGGGTATGTATCCACTGTTGGGATTGCTGGGTCAAATGGTATTTCTGGTTCTAGGATTGTCACAGTTTTGAAGATTGATCCTCTTGCAGAGTCACCCTCATTTTGTGCCTGAGAAGACAGGTCCAGTGAATTATATTACTTGTCCAAGCCCACACAATGACCGGGCTTTCTAGCTCTGATTTTTCAGTCTAGTCCTTTTCTTAAAAATAGTTTCTGAATATATGCAGGTAAAAATAATAAGTAAGCCACCATAAGTTATAGACTAATGCATGTCTGCTTCTGTTGCACCAAGGAAAGAAAACAAGGGGGAGACATGAACATAAAAGAATACAGGTGCCCTTATATGTTGTTTCCTCAAAAGATCATGAAAAGATAGCTTAGAAATTGCCAGTAAGAACTATAGAGAAACAAGCTTAGACAAGTTGATGCAGAGGGTAGTGTATTTAAAGTTAGAAAGCAGGAGAAATACACTTGTCAACAGGCAGAAAAGGAGGAGCTGCAGACGTTACAACTGGAAAAATAATTTCGAAGAAAGTAAAGAAGGTGATCCTTCTTGATTTTTCTTGTTTTGAAATTTATGGCAACATGCACAACAAACCTATTTTAATCTATAAATTAAAATTAGTGTACTGTAATTTACTTGGGCTAATATAAATGTAAAAACCCTTCAGGCTAGACCAGCTGTAATTATATTCCCAAAGATTTGATTTTTATCATTATTTACAGCTAATAAGACATTTATGATCGCTTTTCGGTTGTCTCTGGTGAAGCATTGTTGGCAATACTTTCCTGACTTGAAATTCTCGTGTGTGTTGAAATCGAATTAGGAAAATGAGTAAGTAAATAACTTCTCCTAAGAGCATAATCTCTCCTTTGTGACATAAATTAGAAATCCATTCACATCTGTAGAATAATTCCCAGTTTTGCAACTAAATAATCTGATATGCACAAGCAAACGTGCCAATCTTTTCCCAGTCCAGAAGAATTTGGTCACTTTCTACTTGAACAAACAAGCTACATGTGCATTTAAATAGATGTATCATTTTCTGAAAATTGGATTATGAAGAGCTGATCTGAGGTGCAATCAGATGGATAATTAAACAGCAAAGGTAAGAGGCTTCTGACTGTGCATGTTTACAGTGTTAGTTGAAAAAATAAAATATGATTTTTAATCCTAAAGGTAATCTGACCATCATTGTACAATGGTCAGATTACCTTTAGGATTAAAAATGTACAATGATGTAAGGTTCTTTCACTTTTCATTTTAATCTCAAGATTGTGGCAGCATTTGAACCTAGCTTTCTCACAGAGAATGGACAAAGTTTGACTGGAGAAATTTGGCCTCATTTTATGTTTTCTGGGGTGTGTGTAGTTGAATGAAAACATGAAGATGCTACTTTTAAATAATTTTTTAATTTTCTTTTTTCTTTCTTCAGCTATGATACTTTATTTTCTCAGATTTGTTTAATCATCTGAAATACTTTTTGGAGTAACTTTTAAAATGGCAAGAAATGTTCCCTCTTCCATAATGTAGCTGTTTCCTCTGAAATGCCATAGGTGTTTGAATTTTTAAAAATCTCATTTGTGGCAGTTATTAGATTTTGCTTCATGTTATATTAATTTGGCATGCAAACGTATCTTTTGTACAAAATTTTAAACTCTTTGAAGACAGGGTTCATATCATTGTCTTCTTTACCCTGGGCCTTTTATTGGGTTGGTGAAATGTTTGTGGAATTGTCAAATGAAGATAAGATATACATTGCTTTCCGAAGGTGGGCAGACATGTGGTGGGCTGTTGGTGGGTAATGTGCTCATAATGCCCTGCAGATTAAGTTGGTTCTTTGATGGAAAATGAAGTGAAAACATGCATCTATGGTCCAACATTTTTCCGATGTTATTCAAAATGTAATTCAATGTGATAAATTACATTGAAAATCATTGAGAAATGAGATGACATGTAAATTAGTTGAAGAGAATTATAGATTTTGTCTTTGGTTCTTTGGATAAGTAAATTTTAGTGTTTTCTCAGACATTTATGAAATTCCAGGGGCTGTGTATTCTTGCCTTTTCATTTCTCATTTAACTGCTTATTAATTCTTTCCAAGAGAAGGAATAAGAAATATGAATTTTTGCTGTTATTTGAAACTTCCCTTAAAACTGTTTGGACTGTCTTTTGGGCTATTGAGAAAAACTATTTGGTCACTTTCCCTGGGCTTTTGCGAGTCCAGTTAGAAGAGTTCTTTATTATTGTCATTACATAGTTAATAATATTAATCATATTTCTGGTTCGCTTGTGTGGAGCATAACTTTTCAACAAATCTAGTGAAACATTATCAAGACATTCTGGTCAGTAAAGATGCTCTTATAAGTTGTGCTACAAGATACTATTGAGCCAATAGTGTAAAACTGGTCCAGTTTCCCCCTTTTGGCTCTGGAGAGAGTCCAGCAGTATAGCTGAGGGTCCCATGGAATAGAGATAAAAGGGAATTCTTTGGCTTTTAAAAATCTCTCAACTCCATTTAAACCTTTGCAAGCTTTCCCCCTTGGGAGATACGGGGTGGTTCCAACATCCTTAATATCAGTTTCCTTTTGGTCGAATTCAACCTTTAATCCCTTGTGAGAATGGGAAAATAAAGACATTTATTATGACTTCCCAAAGGCCTGTAGTTATTGAGAGAGCTGACAAGACTAGAATTACAACTTGGGCCTCGGCTATTATGAATATACTGCTTGCTTTGAACTCACTTGGAGCAAACGTGTGTTATTTTAGAAGCAGCAAAGAGGCCAATAAAAGAGACAGGGGCAAAAAAGACATGGTCATCACAAAGGAAAGATAAATGTTTGAGGTAATGGATATCCCAATTTTCCTGATTTGATCATTACACATTGTGTACAGGGTATCAAAATATCACATGTGCTCCCCAAATATGTACAACTATCATATGCAATAAAAACAATTTTAAAAGTGATCAAAACCAGTAGCAGAAATATATTCCTCATGTAATTTTCATCACATTTGAGCTTTATTTTTTTTTTATTGTACTTGAAATTCTGGGGTACATGTGCAGAACATCCAAGTTTGTTATGTAAGTATACACGTGCCATGGTCATTGGCTGCATCCTTCATCCTGTCATCTACATCAGGTATTTCTCCTAGTGCTATCCCTCCTCTAGCCCCCCCACCCCCACCAGCACCCCCAATGTGTGTTGTTTCCCTTCCTGTGTCCATGTGTTCTCATTGTTCAACTCCCACTTATGAGTGAGAACATGGTGTTTGGTTTTCTGTTCTTGTGTCAGTTTGTTGAGAATGATGGTTTCTAGCTTCATCCATGTCCCTGCAAAGGACAAGAACTCACCCTTTTTTATGGCTGCATAGTATTCTGTGGTGTATATGTGCCACATTTTCTTTATCCAGTCTATCATTGATAAGCATCTGGGGTTTTTGATAAGACATTGGCCTTCTGTCTACCATAGTTAGGAGGCCTACTGATCTCCTGCACTGTGGGGTATCAGTTCATTAGTCTGCTCCAAGAACACATGTTAAGTGCTTACTTAATGTAGAGCACTATCTTCAATGCTTTGAAGATTCTAAATTCCATTTTTGACCCATCTTCTATGTTGGGCAACTTATTTTTATGATTTTTGCTTCTGCTTCCTCATTTATATGTAGGAGATAGTAATAGTAATGGCCAGGTGATCTCACAGGGAACCGCAGGTTGATGGTGGGGAAGCATCTTATTCTAATATACCCCTTTAAAGACATAAAGACAGCATTTATATATTTATAGTCAAATCAATGGTCCATCTTATTTTCTGCAGGTAAAGATAGATATCACCCTGTATACGACCAATTATCTTTATCCAGTTCAATTTGGCTAGGTCAATGAAACTTATATTTGTGTCATACTCTTGTATTGTGGGAGATAAAACAAGTGTAATAGTGCCCCTAATTAACTTTTGGTAAATTGAGGTTAAGTGATTTTCCCAAACTTATTTTGATATAAACTAAATTGTAGATACATGTTTTATGGCCCCTAACCTTGTGTTCTCATTTAATTGTTCCACAAAGAAATGCTCATGTTAAAATTATCTTTTTAAATGGCTCACTCAGACCTTTTGTCCCTCTCTTCTCCAAGTAAAACAACTAACCCTCATTTTTCAGTTTGTTGTGAATTCAGTTTGTCCAACCTAGGCTGGGGATAGGTTAATTAAATAATCATATATAGTGATTAACATGGGGTTAGAATTTATGTCATATTGGGGCAAAACCACTTATGGCATATCTGGAAGATTGTGAAATGTACTTAATACTAACATTATCATGAATATCAGTCACAGGTTTGGAAGTCTTTTGATATATATGAGCTAAATATGGGGTTGAATACCCACTGATTATATCTTAACAGATTTTTTAAAAAAGATAAGTCTCTGAATCAGCTGGTGTGTTTTGTCTCTTTCTCATAAAAATGACAATAAAATTATGGTATATGAACATCTGATTATTCTAGTTAAACAGGATTTTAGTTTCTTTTATTATGAAGAGAGAGAATAATGATTTCTTACTTTTCAGTTCCGCTTACGAGAAACTTGTTTCTTTCAGAACACCAAATGAAGCCTTCTTGCCGGCCATCCTGTAGGATCTTTGCACTTGAATCTCTGGTTTCTGTATTTGGGACATTTTATAATATCTCCTAAGATTTTTCCAGGTGATCTTTAAAAATGGGCTCCAGGGAGATTTTAACAATCAAATTAATGATTTCTGTGTTTAACTCTTTTAAAACATATTTTCATGATCCCGTCTGTGTGTGTGGGCAGGGTGGGGGCGAGGCGGGTGTGGGGAGAACAAACAGTAACCAAAGAAACAATAAGGGAACTTAAAAATGTTTTCTACTAACCCGTTTGCTAATAATTATTCAGGCAGCTTTATGAAAGCTCTTTGGAAATTCTAGAAGTGTTTCCATTTCAGGCTTAATATATTTGGATCATAAATAAATATCAGGTACGTTTTGGAGGCATTAGAAACTAAACATTATGCAAAGGCTACCCTCTGTTGCTTCAGGAGCTTGAATTGTTTTCATTAAAATATCTGCTATGAAAGCACTGAGATTAGATGGGATGTTAGCTCCCCTTTTTCCTGCTATCAAATGTCAGAGAATTTGTATTGTTGGTAGAAACTGAGATTTCATTTTCCTTCATCCCGTTGTGATGCTGGCTTCCCTGAAGCAACTCTCCTGCTTCAGATTTGTAACCTCGAGGTAAGTCAGAAAAGGAATTTCAGTGAGGCATGAGTTTGTTGATGGAACATGGGGGAAAACCAAATGGGCGTCTTCAGAATGAAGGTGTATGTCTTTGTCTGAATGTGTGAGAAAGAAAAACGCGCAACACAGTGTAAACCTCCTGCTGGTGTGATAACTGAATAGTGTTGATGGTCAAAATATGACCGAAGATTTTTCTGTTGCAAAATGCTTTATGTTATGTGTAGGGCAGGCATCTGTGTGCCTGCCTTTAATTTATGAACTAATAACACTGTGTTTCAAGAAATCCTGTCAGGTCTTTAACAATATCATTTTGTTCTGAGTTATTCTGGTAAATGGATGATTTTGCTTTCAAGTAATTATTTTTGGAATTTCTAAATATAAAGTCACATATGGTTTAATGCATGGGGAGAATGCTTTTTTCATCAATGAAAACTTTCAGAATTGACAAATTGCATTTTTGTTTAACAAAATATCATTCATTATTCTCTTCTATTTGGAACAGATGTAAATGTCAACAGAATGGGTTCAAGCAAGTTTTATGAGTGAGATTACAAATAAATGATAATAAGCAAAATCATGAGAAAACCCAATCCAAATAATTGAATTAGAATATACTATAAACAAAATAAATTTAAAAACATATATCCCAAAAGAACTGTGGCCAGTACCATAGATATTCTCTGAGGCTACCCTGCTATGGTAGTAACAATAATTCTGCTGAAGCCAGTTAGGCACCGTTGAGAGCAACTTCTTGCTGCCGATGAAGGGCCTGTATCCTGTAGCTTGGTGTCCTTGTCGAGTCCTCAGTGTGTACTCAGCTTGCCCCTGCTAATGCACTCTGGTCTTAAATAAAACAGGGTGGCAAATATTTAGAGTGAGTGTTATGTGTCTTTGGGATTTTTCCTTCCCCACCATTGGTAAATAGCACATTTCCTCTGCTGATTTGTGACCTTTCAGATAACTTCCCTTGTTAAACACATACTCATTTGTGTGGGTGTTTGTTTTCTTTCTTTTTTCAAGAGCTATTCCTTTTTTTCCACCTTATATTCAATTGCTTTTAGCACAGGGTAAAGTCTTCTGATGAATCTCTTGTCTGTAGTTTTGAAAGGAAGGAATGAGAAGCAAAGGAATTGGTAATCACAAAGACAAACCTACAAATGCAAACTAAGTAGAAACACGCTTTTTCCATTGCAAATTATGCTGAACTACTACAGGTTGTAATCCCTATGCTGATATATCTCAGAATAAAATGTAAGTTGGTTGAGATGCTATTCTGAAGCACGTAATTTGGTTTCATTGATTGATAAATTGAGCCGTATGATGATAGTTGTAGATTTTCAGAGGCCCCATATGGACTGTTTGAAATGAAAATGTTATACTGGCAATGGATGAGAACATGCCACATGCCCTGCTCCATACCAACCTTGATTCCTAGGAATCAGCACGTTAGAGAGCTGGAGGCCACCATATGGTGTGTGAGTGCTCTTGTGCTGAAGTGACACCAGAGCTATCACCACATTACTGTCAGGCCATCCATCTGAGGCAGTGTTTTCCTTCTTGTTTCAATCTGTATCATTCCTGGAGAATTTGCCAAGGGCCCCAGGGCAGTGCTGAGGCCTCTAGTCCCCCCAAATCTCTTTTTCTGTTCCCTCATCATTTTTCATGTCTACTGTGTGTAGTTTTCCTGTGTTCTATTCTCTAATTTCTGGGCCAAAGCTTGGCAGGGGGCAGGTGCAGGATTAGGTTGAAGAGACTAATGTGAGGAGGCATACCAAAGTCCATTGTGCTGTACCAGAAGTGTTACGTTAGACTAATGAAGGGATTATAGAAACTTAGCTCTCCATCTGAATTATATTATCAGCACATCACTATGAGTCAGCCTGCTGCTTTCAGGGTTGTGTATTTTTTCCATCATTATTTCTACTTTACTGCTAATGATATTGGTATCATTTGTTGTATCAATGCAATTGAATATTACTTTAAATTAATATCTCAACCAATCTAGACTTTCTTGTCTAGCCATGCTAGGTAGTATGGGGAGGTAGGGTGTTGTTTCAGGCTAGTATATGATAGTATAATTTTGAAGCCTGTTTTTTTCCCCCATTTAACAAACTAGTGTGAACATATATGCATGCCTTTAAACGCTTTTCTCCAAGATAATTTTTTATAGTTACTTTTTTTAATGGTTAAATAACATTAATTTATCCAATCAAATTTAAAATTTTTTGCTACTGTAAAAATTATTGTGTATCTTCTGCTAGTTAAATCAGGATTATTTCCTTAGGATGCAGAGCTTGTAGGTTAAGAAGTATAGTTATTTATAAAGGTTTGATTTTTTTTGGTCAAATTGCTCTCCAGAAAGTTTTTTCCCCCTTTGATTTATTCTCCTACCAGCAGTGCATGAGAGGGCACATTTTCCCATATCTTAAGTAGTGTTGTTTTTTAAAACCTTTGCCAATCTGATATGGGAAAACTGGCATTTCACTGTGGTTTTTCTGTGTTTGTTAAGTCACTAGTGAGGTTGGATAGTTGTTTTTTTTTTTTTCAAATTGCCTATCAATGTTCCTTATTTTTCTTTTGAGATGCTTATTTTACAATTAATTTTATTAACAATTTTACTACAGTATAGATAGTAATCCATGTATCTTTAGGTTTTTATAATGTAAACTTTTCCCCCAGTTTCTTAGTCACTTTTTGACTTTTTCCTTTGGGTATATTTTTACCTGAGAGGTTTTTGTGCATATGGTTGAGTTTTTTTTTAATTGTGGTGAGAACATTTAACATGAGACTTGCCCTTCAAAAAGTTTTTAAGTCTATAATACAGTACTATTAACTATGGGCAGAAAATCTCTCGGGCTTAATCATTTTACGTAACTGGAGCTTTATACCCATTGAATAGCGTATCCCCACTTCCCCCTTCCCTAGCCCCTGGGCAGTGGTTGAGTCTTTGATGTTTTCCTTTTAAAGTTTCTGCCTTTGGAGTTAGTTTAGAAATGACTTCATCATCCCAAGATTACACACACTTTTCCTACATTTTCTTCCAGTTTCTTTATTTTACATGTAAATCTTAACCCATCTGGAATTTATTTTGTTGTATAGGAGTGCAAAAATTTAGCTTTATATTCTTCTTAGTTTTCCACTTGCCAGTGGAATAATAATTTGTTGAATAACCTATCCTTTGCTTTTTAAATTTTACCTTGAAAAAAACATAATATAAAATTTTGGATCTAGATTTTTGAAGTATAATTCGTGGATTTCTCT
The DNA here is from genome assembly GCF_009761245.1 of Sapajus apella. Lineage (NCBI taxonomy): Eukaryota > Metazoa > Chordata > Mammalia > Primates > Cebidae > Sapajus > Sapajus apella. The sequence goes on from NW_022436941.1 coordinate 77,887,892, forward strand.
CTCTTTTTTTTTTTTTGGACAGCATCACATTGTTTTAATTACTGTAATGCAGTTAAACATCTGATTGCTTGAATCATTCTTATCTTTTTCAAACACTTCTTGGCAGTTTCTTCCATCATCTCCTGACCAGATGGTTGTCATAATGTCTTAATTGCTCATTCTGCCATTGGTCTCACTTGCTTCTAATCCATTCACAACAAAGTTGGCTGAATTATTGTTCTAAAACACAAATTGGATCACATTACACCCTGCTTGTTGTGTATACTTCCAGCTATTTTTATAAACTAAAAATGGGTCCTTTGCCTATACCAAAATTTTAACCTGATGTCCAAGCAATTTCTGGACTTCAGAGTGCTTGTTGACACCATTTTGGTGATTTTTTTTTTTTTCTGAGTAGACTATTGCTAGTATAGGTTTTGAAAGAGCCGTGACTCCAAAGAATTAATAACCTCTGTGCCAAAGGAAGGAAGTCAGAGCCCTCTGAATGGCTTGTGAGGAGCAGGTCCTCCCCTGGTTGACATTGCTTTCTTACCTGCTTGCCCTCTCCCTGACCACTCTTCCACGTCTTATACCCTTCCCCCCCGGACTACTTGCACTTCTCTAGCCAGTCTGCTGTTTCACGGCCCAGTGCCTTTGGACATGTTACTCCTTCTGCCAGTGTTCTCCCACACATACCCTGCCCATCTGGAAAATTGTTCCTTGTCCTTCAAACAACAATGAGACTCCTCCTCTGTGAAACCTTGTCTGATCTCCTTAAGCAATGCTGATCTCTCTCCTTTATTTTTAACCACTGTACTTAATCTATATTTTACTGTTACTCTTCTACTCTTCTTTCTCTGCTGGTACTATAGTATCTTTGGGAACAAGTACTGTGTTTTTGTAACCACGGAGCCCACTGCCTGGCATAGCACAAGCACTCAGTGAATGCTTGATGAACAGATGAATGGATGCCAAAAATGAATGGAGGCAGGACATAGCCCTGGTGAAATCACTGGCAGGGGCTTGTTTGAAATAACTGCATAAGAAAAAAACAGCATGCCATTAGAGGTGAAGGGACCAGCTTGAGTTTGACAGAAATAAAGACAGAATGGGTGAAGCCATAATGTCAACTTTGAAATATCACCATATATTATTAAAAAAAAAAAAGAAACCACATTTAAAGTTCTAAGGATCCTTAAATGAAGACACTTTTCTCCAAATACTTTTCTGAATTTCCTGAGGTGCTTATAACATAGAGGACCTATTTTCTGAGCTACTGGGGTCCTAATGCATGCCTAACTATGAGTTGGTCACCAAGAGTTATTGTTAATCACAAGTAATGAAAGCATGGCTTTGGGTGAGTGGGTGGGTAAGGTGGGTGAGGTGGCATATGCCATATTTTGAACCAAAGCTATCCAAATTGATGTGTAGCCATTGTTTTCATGATTTTAGCACTCTCAGTGGATGTTGAGTAAATAGTTCATGAGTAAATGAATGCTGAGTGTATAGCTGGGGGTGTGACAGCCAGCTAACTGTCATGTCTACTTTCTCAACTCTCTGAGGTGGCAATGCTAATTTTGCTGGAGAAAATAGCATCACTGTTTTACTTGGTTCCCTTTATTCATACTACCTACTTTTAGCTAGTTCTTATTATTACTTACTTTGTTTACTTCCTGGATTATCTATTGTATTACCATCTTACTCTCGGCAAATGAACCTTGTTTTTTGAGAAGGGTTAAGTTCATCTGACATGACATAAACCCCTCTATTCCACCCCTCAAAGTCTTCTACATCAACATTCTTTTCTCTACCCCAGGGAAAAAGAACCTTTTCATTTAAGTGTGCTTCCTCTTTTTTTTTTAAGTATTGCCTAAGCAACTTTTTAACTTTTAATCTCTTTGTCCATTTACCTCTTTGTTTGCAGACATCTTTAGAGTTCTCCATCCTTGAAACAACTCAACAAACAAAAACTTTTGCTTGAATTTACTAATCGAATACCTTAACTTTCACTTTTCTTTTTACCTCCAAACTTCTTGAATAACCTATGCCCACTGTCTACACCTTTTCTTTAAATATTGAGGTCTGGAACTCTTTATTACCTGGTTTCTTCTCTCAGTCTCCAAATGATTAAAAAGTCTATTTCTCAGTTTTCATTTTTCTTCACCTCTTGATAACACTTGAAACCATTAAAATTCCCCTTTATTTGGAATTGGCTCTTTCTTAGTGTTTATCACACTCAACTCTGAATTTGCTCATATCTTTCTGTTTTATTTCTTCTGTGGTCCTCTTTCTGATGTCCTGAGAGTGGATACTGAGTTGCACCATATCTGCAGGGATGACTCCCCAACCCTAACCTTCAACTCAGAACTCTTCCCTATGTTCAGATCTACTGTTTCTGGACAGCTCTACCATCTGCCCTACAAAAGCTTCAACAGTAATAGAAATTCCATATAATTTTAAACAAAATTTCACCTATATTTTCTTTTAAGTAAATCTGTAATTTGAAATATCTACATTAATGATGTAACCATTTTTCTCTCCACCTAAACTTGAGACTTTAGAATGAGCTGTTTGCTGATTCTTCTCTCATAAGCAATCAATTTCAATGTTCTCTGATTTCTACCCAGGCTTTGGTTTATATTTCCGCTTTTGTGGTACTTATCTAAACCCTGTACCATTGGGTTTTAATATTGTATTTGGCTTTTAAAGATGCATTTCTGGGCTTTAGTTGTTTCTTCTCTAGGATATTTTTTATACTGCAACCAGAGCAAGTACTCAAAGGTCTAATTATGCCACATTCTTGTTCAAAGATCTTCAGCGAATCCTGATTTCTATGTGATAATGGTTAATTTCTTATGTGTTAACATGTACTCTGAAGCTAGACTTCCGGGATTTCGATCCTGGTCCCAATTCTTCTTAGTTTTGTGACCTTGGTAAAATTATTCAACCCCTTTGTGCTTTAGTTCCCTTGGTGAAAAATGAGGATAATCATAGTGCCTACATCATAAGGTTGTAATAATTAAATGATTACTCTGCATGTAGTAAACATTCAATGAATTTATGCTATTATTATTAATCTTCTATTTGTGGGCTTTCATATTTTGTCTCAAATCCAACTTTCTCACTTCTAACCATTTCTAAACACACTGTACATTTTTCAACATATATGTGCATTTCAATATCCATCTTCTGCTTCCTCTGCCTGTAATACTCTTTTTTACCCTCTATCTCTCCTGTGTCTTTAGGAGCTCTATCAGTTCTTCAAATGAACCTCAAATAGACTTCCTCCATGAGCCCTCACCTATCATACCAGCCATAAATGAATGTTTTAGCTTCTGAAATTTCACAGCCTATCTTATACTTTTCCTGCTTATTTAATTCATGTTGGCTTATCGTTTAGTTACATAGAAACAAATCTTATGTTGTCTGATAGACTGAAAACTCCTTGAAAACAGGGTTTGTGTTTATTTTTTCCTATCCCAAGGTAACAAGGAAGGTTCCCCAAACATAAATTTAATAAGTATTTGTTGAATGAGTACTTGAAGAAGGGTGTAGATTTCGGATATGAAATCATCATTATCAAACTAGTCAAAAATGATAAGAGTATTGTTTTGGATACATAAGTATAGAATTAGTGCCTCTCACTCATACCCCACTAATACTCATGTTTTTATTGTTAGCTTGCTGCTAATTGGGTTCTGGTGGTTACCTTGCAAAGACTCTGAAGTGGGAAAGAGCTTAGCACATTTAGAAACTCACAGGCCAGTACTGCTGTAGTGAAGTGAAGGAGGGAAGAGTTCCATGGGTTGAAGTTGGAAAGAGATGGGATAGGTCACTAGAACTTGCAGGCCAAGTTATGGAGTTTAATTTTTTTGTTTGTTTTTTTTTTAGAACAATGCAAAGTCTTTGAAGGGTTTTAAGCTGGGGAATAAAAAGATAATACTTTACTTTTAAAATTGTACCCAGGATGGATGGAAGACAGAGAGTGGGAAGATGAGTGAAAGCAGAGAAAACAGTTGGGAGCTCTTGTAGGTGAAGACTGCGTGGCCGGGGCTCAACTGGCAAAAAAGGAGATGGAGAGAGGTGGGTGGAATTGAGATTTGCTTTGAAAGTAGAGTAGACAGGATTTGCTGATGAAATGTAAGGGAAAAGAAAGAAAGCAATTTGATACGATGTCTCAGTTTCTTACTCAAACATCTACATGGATGTTGTGGCCATCACCTTTCTTATTAAACTTATGGATGCAAGAAGGTTTCATATAGTAGATAATTTCCAACTGTTCTCAGGCATCACTTTACCTGACTTAATAGAAAAGCCTGATGCCGTTTGAGATAGGATGAATTGTTCCAGTACGACCTCCACAGACCAGGTCATTGCATGTGCTTGTCATGCAGTACTCACTGAGGTGTAGGCAGATGACTTTATGGAGAAGATATATCTTGAGATGGATCTAGAATGAATATCAAGCTAAATTTAAAATTATTCAGGGTAGAATGAAGTTTATGTTCATTACTTGCCATCCATTTTTATCAATATTGTAGGATGTCTATTATTCTATAAAAAACGTATTTTCCCAGTTATAAGAGCTTTGATATTGGTGTGAAAACAATGGTTCCTAATTAAGCCATAGGGTATTTTTGGAATTTAAACAAATGTTTGGTGAATATCAACTGTGAACTTCTGGAGAGGTAAAATATTGTATCAGGGGATGCCTTGTTCTTTTTAAAGGCCGTGTTGTGTTCTGGTACTTAATGTCATATCAGATACATAGCCAGTACCTTTCTGGTGAACATTTAAGTTGTCTTAACCTTTTCCTGTCTCCAATAGTATATGCTTGTGCAAGTATATCTGTAGACAAAATCTTAAGGATGAAAAGATAAAAAGCAGTTACCAAATTTACCAATCTACTTTTCCAGAAGAGTGTCTGGGAATGACTGCTTTTCTTACCATCCTACCAACACAGGTACTAATTTTATGGGGAAAAATTGCTACTTAATTTTAATTTTAATTCATGTTTCTTTTGTCAGGAGTACAATCAAGTGCCTTCCCCCTGTTAACATGTCTATTTCCTCTTCTCATTGTTAACTATTCTTCAACGTCTACGATTATGAGAAAGTAATGACTGTCAAAAAGAAAATTTGTTCATTTTTCTGACATCTCTCAAGGCCCTGAATAGAGGTCCTAATTTCCAGTTCTGTGTAGACTGACTTGAGTTACTTAGGTAATAGTCTCTCTTTTGTCAATGAATACATGTATTGAAGCACATATATGCCAGGCTCAGTCCTAGACACAAGGGGTACAATCAATGAACAAAATGCACAAAATATTCTACCCTCATAGAGCTTACATTTTAAAGGTGAAGCATGTAAAAACTAAATTAGCTAAAAAATATAAATATCAAGTGGTAACAATACCATACAGAGGAATAAAGCAGAGAAATGGTTTAGATGGTGAGGATAGGAGAGCTGCTCTTTCAGATGAGATTAACAGAAAAGGCATTTCCAAGTATTTCTCCCTGCTTCTTTCTCATCCATGTGCTCTAATTTTACTCTCCCTCCCTTGTTTCATTCTTACTATATCTTGCAGTTGTAAATTCTCTAACACAGAACATGGTTAGCATTTGGTTAATGGCTTTCCCATAATAATTGCATTAAAATGATTTCTCTCCACTATGAATTCTCTGACATGTCAGAATGAATGAAGGCTATCTAAAGGCTTTTTAAAATTTGGGCATATTCCAGCCGGCACTGAGGGCCACTTCACTCCATTCTCAGATAGTGCCCACTGTCCTGCTTATGCCCTTCTTAATGGGACTGGTTTATGACTTTTTTCCTTAAGACAAAGTCACTCTTCATTTGGAAAAGTTGTTCTAATAAGGGAAAATGGAAATAAAAATTCATCATAGGTTCTAAGGCTAGACATAAAATGTCTACAGCAGGATTGATCTGAAAACATAAGCTTTTATTAATTTGTTTATCTGGATGCTTCTGAAGTTAGAAAGAAAGACTTTCACCATTGAAGCAGTGGCAACTGAATTTCCATAATGGATATCAAAGATCTAAGGAATATCCTCAATTTACATATTCTTTCTGAATTTATGTTCAAAGAAAGGGTATTCATGTAAATATAAAGTAAAATAAGAAAAAGCCCAAGTGTATTAAGACTATTCAAGGCCTATAATGCAAATTTCAGTGAAAAAGTCTACCAGTAGGTTATGTGAAACAGAGAGAAACTTGGGATCCAAAGATAGGAGAGGCTATCTGCCATCAACTTTCAGTGAAACCACAAGCTGGCCGCTTTGCTTTTCTTGTGGTCTAGAGTCAAATGTGAAACAATAATAGCCTTTATTTATTAAATACTTTACATAAGACACTGTGCTCAGTACATTATATATTATCTCACTTATCCTTATAGAGAGCCTGGAGGGTAGTAAGTTGAATATAAGTTACCTTATAGTTGAATAAACTTAGGCTTAGAGACAGGTCAAATAACCTGCCTGAATCAACCAGTTAATAAATGGAATTGGGATTTAAACTTACATTTGTCCAGTTCCAAAGCTTGTACCCAACCAATGTTTACTGAGTACCTTCCAAAGAGCCAAGCAAGTTTAAGATAGGTTCACATATGTTTAACTATCACAACAACCAGATAAAGTAGATACTCTGTTAAAGATGAGGGGCTGGGCACAGTGGCTCATATCTGTAATCCCAGCACTTTGGGAGGCTGAGGTGGGTGGATCATGAGGTCAAGAGATCGAGATCATCCTGGCCAACATGATGAAACCCTGTCTCTACTAAAAATACAAAAATTAACTGGGCGTGATGGCATGTGACTGTAATCCCAGCTACTTGGGAGGCTGAGGCAGGAGAATCGCTTGAACCTGGGAGGCGGAGGTTACAGTGAGCCGAGATCACACCACTGCACTCCTGTCTGACAACAGAGTGTGACTCCATCTCAAAAAAAAAAAAACCAGAGATGAGGAAATGAGATGGAGGAGGAAAAGTGATTGCATTGAGGTCGTACATCTAGAGTGGTCAAGTCAGAATATGTATGAACTCAAGACCTCTAGCTCCAAATTCATGAATTTATATATATATATATATATATATATATACACACACACACACACACACACACACATAATTTATTTTTAATTGCATTTTAGATTCTGATACATGTGAAGAACATGCAGGATTGTTGCATAGGTACATACATGGCAATGTGGTTTGCTGCCTCCATCCCCATCAGCTATATCTGGCATTTCTTCCCATGTTATCCCTTCCCAACTCCCTACTCCCCATTGTCCCTCCCCTAGTCCTCCCCAACAGACTTCAGTGTGTGATGCTCCCCTCCCTGTGTCCATGTGTTCTCATTGTTCAACACCTGCCTATGAGTGACAACATGTGGTGTTTGATTTTCTGTTCTTGTGTCAGTTTGCTGAGAATGATGGCTTCCAGGTTCATCCATGTTCCTACAAAGGACACGAACTCATCATTTTTTATGGCTGCATA
>NW_022436941.1:77900381-78162257 GCF_009761245.1 Sapajus apella
TCCCCTCCCTGTGTCCATGTGTTCTCATTGTTCAACACCTGCCTATGAGTGAGAACATGTGGTGTTTGATTTTCTGTTCTTGTGTCAGTTTGCTGAGAATGATGGCTTCCAGGTTCATCCATGTTCCTACAAAGGACACGAACTCATCATTTTTTATGGCTGCATAGTATTCCACAGTGTGTATGTGCCACATTTTCCCTGTCCAGTCTATCATCAATGGGCATTTGGATTGGTTCCAAGTTTTTGTTATTTGTAAACAGTGCTGCAGTGAATATTTGTGTGCGTGTGTCCTCATAACAGAATGATTTATAATCCTTTGAATATATACCCAGTAATGGGATTGCTGGGTCAAATGGAATTTCTATTTCTAGGTCCTTGAGGAATTGCCATACTGTCTTCCATAATGGTTGAACTAATTTACACTCCCACCAGCAGTGTATAAGTGTTCCTATTTCTCCACATCCTCTCCAGCATCTGTTGTCTCCAGATTTTTTAATGATCGCCATTCTAACTGGCATGAGATGGTATCTCAATGTAGCTTTGATTTGCATTTCTCTAGTAATCGGTGATGATGAGCCTTTTTTCATATGTTTGTTGGCCTCATACATGTCTTCTTTTGAAAAGTGCCTGTTCATATCCTTCACCCACTTTTGAATGGGTTTGTTTGTTTTTCTCTTGTAAATCTGTTTTAGTTCTTTGTAGATTTTGGATATAAGTCCTTTGTCAGATGGGTAGATTGCAAAAATTTTTTCCCATTCTGTTGGTTGCCGGTTCACTCTAATGATTGTTTCTTTTGCTGTGCAAAAGCTCTGGAGTTTAATTAGATCCAATTTGTCTATTTTGGCTTTTGTTGCCATGGCTTTTGGTGTTTTAGTAATGATGTCCTTGCCTCTGCCTGTGTCCTGAATGGTTTTGCCTAGGTTTTATTCTAAGGTTTTTATGGTGTTAGGTCTTATATATAAGTCTTTAATCCATCTGGAGTTAATTTTAGTGTAAGGTGTCAGAAAGGGGTCCAGTTTCTGCTTTCTGCACGTGGCTAGCCAGTTTTCCCAACACCATTATTAAACAGGGAATCCTTTCCCCATTGCATGTTTTTGTCAGGTTTGTCAAAGAACAGGTGGTTGTAGATGTGTGACATTGCCTCTGAGGCCTCTGTTCTGTTCCATTGGTCTGTATTTTTGTTTTGGTACCAGTACCATGCTGTTTTGATTACTGTAGCCTTATAGCATATAGTTTGATGTCAAGTAGCATGATGCCTGCAACTTTGTTCTTTTTGCTTAGAATTGACTTGGCTATGCAGGCTCTCTTTTGGTTCCATATGAAGTTTGAGATATTTTTTTCCAGTTCTGTGAAGAAGGTCACTGGTAGCTTGATGGGGATAGCATTGAATCTATAAGTTACTTTGGGCAGTATGGCCATTTTCATGATATTGATTCTTCCTAACCATGAGCATGGAATGTTTCTCCACCTGTTTGTGTCCTCTCTTATTTTGTTGAGCAGTGGTTTGTAGTTCTCCTTGAAGAGGTCCTTTACATCCTTTGTTAGTATTCCGAGGTATTTTATTCTCTTTGTAGCGATTGTGAATGGCAGTTTGTTCTTGATTTGGCTCTCTGTTAGTCTGTTATTATTGTACAGGAATGCTTGTGATTTTTGCATATTGATTTTGTATCCTGAGACTTTGCTGAAGTTGCTTATCAGTTGAAGAAGATTTTGGGCTCAGACAATAGGGTCTTCTAAATATACAATCATGTTGTCTGCAAATAGAGACAATTTGACTTCCTTCTTTACTAATGGAATACCCTTTATTTCTTTTTTTTTTCCTGATTGCTCTAGCTAGAACTTCCAATGCTATATTGAATAGGAGTGGTGAGAGAGGGCATCCTTGTCCAGTGCCAGATTTCAAAGGGAATGCTTCCAGTTTTTGCCCATTCAGTATGATATTGGCTGTGGGTTTGTCGTAAATAGCTTTTATTATTTTGAGATACGTTCCGTCAATACCTAGTTTATTGAAAGTTTTTAGCATAAAGTGCTGTTGAATTTTGTCAAAGGCCTTCTCTGCATTTATTGAGATAATCATGTGGTTTTTGTCTTCGGTTCTGTTTATGTGGTGGATTACGTTTATAGAACTTGCGTATGTTGAACCAGCTTTGCATCCCCGGGATGAATCTTACTTGATCGTTATGGATAAGTTTTTGATGTGCTGTTGCAATCGGTTTGCCAGTATTTTATTGAAGATTTTTGCGTCTATGGTCATCATGGATATTGGCCTGAGGTTTTTTTTCTTGTTGAGTCTCTGCCGAGTTTTGGTATCAGGATGATGTTGATCTCATAAAATGATTTGGGGAGGATTCCCTCTTTTTGGATTGTTTGGAATAGTTTCAGAAGGAATGGTACCAGCTCCTCTTTGTACGTTGGGTAGAATTCAGCTGTGAACCCGTCTGGACCTGGGCTTTTTTTGGTTGGTAGGCTATTAATTGTTGCCTCAGCTTCAGCCCTTGTTATTGGTCTATTCAGGATTTTGACTTCTTCCTGGTTTAAGCTTGGGAGGGTGCAAGTGTCCAGGAATTTATTTCTTCCAGGTTTACTAGTTTATGTGCATAGAGTTGTTTGTAGTAATCTCTTATGGTGGTTTGTATTTCTGTGGAAGCTTTGGTGATAACCCCTTTATCGTTTTTTTTTTTTTTTTTCATCTATTTGATGATTCTCTCTTTTCTTTTCTATTAATCTGGCTAGTGGTCTGTCTCTTTTGTTGATCTTTTCAAAAAAACAGCTCCTGGATTTATTAATGTTTTGAGGGTTTTTTTGTGTCTCTATCTCCTTCAGTTCTGCTCTGATCTTAGTTATTTATTATCTTCTGCTAGCGTTTGCATTTTTTTGATCTTGCTCCTATAGCTCTTTCAATTTTGATGATAGGGTGTTGATTTTAGATCTTTTCTTGCTTCTCATGTGGGCATTTATTGCTATAAATTGTCCTCTAGACACTACCTTAAATGTGTTCCAGAAATTCTGGTATGTTTTGTCTTCATTCTCATTCATTTCGAAGAACATCTTTATTTCTGCCTTCATTTCATTGTTTATCCAGTCAACATTCAAGAGCCAGTTGTTCAGTTTCCATGAAGTTGTGTGGTTCTGAGTTAGTTTCTGAATTCTGAGTTCTAATTTGATTGCACTGTGATCTGAGAGACTGTTATGATTTCTATTCTTTTGCATTTGCTGAGGACATTTACAGAACTCTCCACCCCAAATCCACAGAATATACATTCTTCTCAGCACTGCATCACACCTACTCTAAAATTGACCACATAATTGGAATTTTTTTTAAACTTGACTGCACTCTATTCTATGTACAATGTTCATAATATTTTTCTTCCAGTTGCCTGCTCCCGTGATGTAAAGGGATAATTAGCAGAGATTCCCTGGAGAAAAGTGTCAAATATCAGCACTTCTGAAAACTGTGCTGAATTTTCCCATTATTTAGCCCATTACTTCATTGAACCTAATTTGGTACTTCTAAAAACAGCATAAGTTCTGTGGGTGGTGTTCAGCATGCTTCAGTGAACTGAATGCATCCTGGTGGCCTGAGAAGACTCCTACTTCTTCTAAACATGTATGAATAATGGTTGCCACCTGAAAGTAGCTTAGGCAGTGGGCAATCACACTTCAATTCTAAAGGGTTTGGAAGGGATCAGTATTTTATGTTTGAAGCTCAACCTAAATTAAATGAATTCTTGATCTTAATCTACTTTGAACTCTACTTGGAATACAGCATGAGTTGTTTTGGCTTATCATTATTAATTTTTAAATAGAAGTACAGCGCTCTAGTATTGAAAGCATAGGATTTGGTATAGGAGAAAATTTGAATGTCTTGAAGACATTCAAAGGAGAGCTCAGGGAAATAAATGAAAGCTGGTAGATTTCTCAAAATCTTTATTGAGGATTAATATTAAAAACTTACAGTACAGCCTGATTTTTGACTTTGCTTTTGGGCTATTAATAATTTCATATGATAAGATACTATTAATAATTTCAGAACAAGTAATATTGCCACACTTCTTGTTCCTAACAAATGGGTACTACTTGGGGTGAATGGATGATTGTTGTCATTCCCAAGAGGATTTTTTAACATTATAACCAGAAAACCAATTCACAAATTATCAATATTCAGCATGCTTATAAATTCAGATGAATTTGCCTACCGAAAGAAATGCTACCTGAATAGCTACCCTGGCAAGCTTCTCCAGAGTTTCATTATCTAGTCTGAACTTCTGTTTACATAGCAGTCATTTCTGCTGTGCTCCTTTTCTCTACTAGCCTTGGTAGGCTTCTTAGCTGATTTGTCCTGAAACCTGCTGGAGGCCCTGAAAAATTAAAGATCTGTCGTTTTTGTTTTGTTTAATAAATGTTAGCTTAAGACAGTCTGCAATGGAAGAACACTCAACTTGTCCTACATAATTCTCTCATTTATTCAAGTTGCAAATAGAGAGAGGTATTCCCCAATTTGAAATAAAATTGGACTTCAGTTTCTAAAAACAATCTTGAAAGCAACGTGCCTCATAAACTTCTAAGCAAAGAGAGTCAAGAGATGTTCATCTTCTTGGTTAAAGGTTTAACTAATGCCAATTGTCATAAAACTTCCAAATATAAACCTAAACTTTTTGTTAGAAGAAAAAAAAAAGCCAAAGAAATGAAAAGCTCTGAACTTTCTAAAACATCTGAAACATTCTCTTGAAATTTAAACATTTAAGTTATATGTTAAGTGTCTATCAAGCAGGTACTGTAGAAAAAGAAAAGATTTAAACAATTTAAGTATATGCTCTAGTTGTTTGATTTAAAATGATTTTTATGTCAAAGAAATTCAGGATAGAGAGATTTAGTAATCAGGGTTGAAAAATGCATAACACATTGTTCTAGTAATTCCCATCATTCAAAAGGAACCATCTCTACTGAGTATTCTTAGATAGTTTTTCAAGTTCAGTTTTACATTGCAGAGATAAAGAAACTACTTTTGTATCTCTTAGACAACAATTCTGTTATAAAAGTTTATAGGCTAATGGCAAACACATATCCTTCCAGTTTCTTGACCAGTTTCAGTGCTCTTGACAAAGTATACTCTGAACATATTTGTAAACCATTATTTTTTTCAAGCAGTTAATCTCTAACTCCTTTTTTCATGTCTGTATCTCCATCAGCATTTTCTTTGCAGTGTTCAATGGCCTTCATTTGACATAGAGACCTATTCCTGAGGGCAGGGGGGAGAGAGGAAAGCCTTGGCCCTTCCTTTTGTACCTTGATTTTTTTTCATTCAAACTCAATATTGTTGGTGCGTTGAAATCTGGAGGTTCTAGTGAGAGATTGAATCAGAGAGATTTAGGAATGGATTCAGATTCTACAACTAAAAGCCATTAGGATGCCTATGAGCTTTGTTTTTTGCAAAGTGTCTGAATTACAAATTGTTTTTAACAAGTAAAACTAAATTGTGTCCCACTAATTAAAAACCACTTTGGTTTATGTTGCCTCTTTTTGTGTCCACTTAAATCCATTAAGTCTTTCTTACTTTCACCTTCAAAATCAAAGTAATCTACACAATTCATGCTACTGACTCTGCCTTTTAAGACACACAAATGTTGAAAAAAAAGAAAAAAAGAGTCAGATATGTTCTGGTTTCTCCCCCTCAGCCCAGTGAAATATATTAAACAATAGTCTTTGTTATCAGCCTTTGGTTTCTGATCATTTAGAAAGCGTTTAATCCACATCGCTTATGAAAGTCCGTGAACAATAATTTTTATTTAAAGATTTCTTATAGTGCCAAATCTTACAACCATTTACAAATTCATATCATGTTTTCTTAAAGTTACAGAACTCTTTTCACTTTTTAAGTCTTAACCTCTTTTCTGCATAGCAAATCCTAATTATTTTTTAAAAAGCTGCTTTCAAATGTCATCTCTTGAATAATGAAGACTCCTGATCATATCAATCAAAGGGAGCTTTCTCCTCTGAAATCTTTTTTTTTTTAATTAATTTTAGTTTCATGGGCACATGTTCAAGTTTGTTCTAGTACATAAATGGTGTGTTGTGGGGGTTTGCTGTACGTATTATTTCATCATCCAAGTAATAAGCATAGTACCTGATATGTAGTTTTCTGATCGTCAACTTCCTCCTACCCTCCACCCTCAAATAGGCCCTGTTGTCTGTTGTTCTCTTCATTGTGTTCATGTGTACTTAATGTTTAGCTCCACTTTAAGTGAGAACATGCTGTGTTTGGTTTTCTGTTCCTGTGTTAGTTCACTTAGGGTAATAGCTTCCAGCTGCATACATATTGCTGCAAAGGACATCTCATTCTTTTTTATGGCTGCATAGTGTCTATGTACCACATTTTCTTTATCCGGTTTAATGTTGATGGACATTCTGGTTTATACCATGACTTTGTTTTTGTGAATAGAGCTGCAATGAACATATGCATGTGTTATTATTATGGTAAAATAATTTATATTCTTTTGGGTATATACCCTATAATAGGGATACTGGGTCAAATGGTGGTTTTATTTTAAGTTGTTTGAGAAATTGCCAAACTGCTCTTCACAGTGGCAGGACTAATTTACATTCCTGCTAGCAGTGTATAAGCATTCCCTGTTCTCTGCAGCCTCGCCAACACCTGTTATTTTTTGACTTTTTAATAATAGCCATTCTGACTGGTGCGAGGTATCTCATTGTCATTTTGATTTGCATTTCCCTAATGATTAGTGATGACGAGTATTTTTTCATATGCTTGTTGGCCACATTATGTCTTATTTTGAAAAGTGTCTGTTCATGTTTTTTGCCCACTTTTTAATGGGCTTGTTTGTTATCTGTTTGTTAATTTGTCTAAGTTCCTTATAGATTCTGGATATTAGACCTTTGTCAGATGCACAATTTGAAAACATTTTCTCTCTTCCTGTGGGTTGTCTATTTACTTTGTTAACAGTTTATTTGCTGTGCAGAAACTCTTTAGTTTAATTAGGTCCCACTTGTCAATTTTTGTTTTTGTGGTAATTGCTTTTGGCATATTCATCATAAAATCTTTGTCAGGGCCTATGTTTAGAATGGTATTTCCTAGGTTTTCTTCAAGGGTTTTTATAATTTTACATTTAAGTCTCCAATCCATCTTGAGTTGATTTTTGTATGTGATCTAAGGAAGGTGTCCAGTTTCAATCTTCTGCATATGATTAGCCAGTTGTCCCAGCACCATTTATTGAATAGGGAGTTCTTTCCCCATTGCTTGCTTTTGTCAACTTTGTTGGAGATCAGATGATTGTAGGTGTTCGGGTTTATTTCTGGGCTCTCTATTCTGTTCCATTGGTATGTGTATCTGTTTTGTACCTGTACCATGCTGTTTTGGTTACATGCCTTGAATTATAGTTTGAAGTTAAGTAATGTGATTCCTCCAGCTTTATTCTTTTTTTGCTTAGTATTGCTTTCACCATTTGGGCTCTTTTTTTTTTTTTTGGATTAGAGACTTAAATGTAATATGAATTTTAGAGTAGTTTTCTCTAGTTCTGAAAACTAGTTTCTAGTTAGCTTTCAAACAAACAAACAATATCGTTGTTAGTTTGACAGAAATAGCATTGAATATGTAAATGGATAAATTCCTGAAAACATACAACCTCCCAAGACTGAATCAGGAAGAAATTCAAACCCTGATCAGACCAATAGCAAGTTCCAAAACTGAATCATTAATAAAAAGCCTACCAGCCAGAAAAAACCCTGGGCCACACAGATTCACAGCAAAATTCTACCAGACATATTAAGAAGAGCTGGTACCATTCCTACTGAAACTATTCCAAAAAATCAAGGAGGAGGAACTCTTCTCTAACTTATTCTATGAGGCCAACATCATTCTGGCAAAGACATAGCAAAGACATAACAACAGCAACAAAAAGTTTCAGACCAATATCTTTGATGAACATAGATACAAAAATCCTTAACAAAATACTAGCAAACTGAATCCAGCAGCACATCAAAAAACTAATCCACCACCATCAAGGAGGCATTATCCCTAGGATGCAAGATTGACTTCAGCGTATGCAAATCAGTAAATGTGATTCATCACATCAACAAATAAAAATGAAAAACACTTGACCATTTCAATAGATGCAGAAAAGGCTTTCGATAAAATTCAGCATCCATTCATGTCAAAAACTTCCAACAAATTAGGCTTTGAAGGACATACCTAAAAATGGTAAGCCATCTACAACAAACCCACAGCCAATATCACACTGAATGGGCAAAAGCTGGGAGTATTCCTCTTGAGAAATGGAACAAGACAAGGATGCCCACTCTCACCAGTCCTATTCAACATAGTAGTGGAAGACCTAGCCAGAGCAATAAGGGAAAAGAAAGAAATAAGAAACATCCAAATAGGAAGAGAGAAAGTCAAACTACCTCTGTCAAACTACCTACAAAACCCCATAGTTTTGACCCAAAAGCTCCTAGATATGCTAACTTCAGCAAAGTTTGTGGATACAAAATCAAGTATAAAAATCAGTAGTGTTTCTATACATTGATAATATCCAAGCTGAGTGCCAAATCAAGAACATAATACTATTCACAATAGCTGCAAAAAAGAAAATATCTAGAAATACAGCTAACCAGTGAATTGAAAGATCTCTCCAATGAGAATTACAAAACACTGCTAAAAGAAATCAGAGATGACATCAACAAATGGAAAAACATTCCATGCTCATGGATAGGAAGAATCTCCTCTGAAATCTTAGAGAAACTATAACATTTATCATACAAATTTGGCTTTTTTGAGAATGAATGAATGGGAGAACTATTAGTAGTTACACAGGGACAACAATCACAAACTGGAACTATCCTGTGCAAACAGGATGTGCTGCCACCCAAGTTATTGCCTTTTGGGATCCTAACTGTTAGTATCAAGGACTTTGGATTGAAGTCTGTCTGGTTCCAAATTCTGGTTCCCAGCATGATTTTGCATAAATTATTGCATCCTTTGCCATTCATTCATTCTTTTTACAGCTGTTTACTAAGCTTGTATTAGATGTGTGCAAAGTGGGAGGCATTGGTAACACAATGGTAAATAATATTTGTGGTTTGGGCTGTCATGAAGCTTTCATCCAACTTTATCTACAAAGCGGGGCCAAGGACACCTACATTATGAAAATTCTCTATATCATTGTGAGAAATGAATGGATTAATATTTATGAAGCATTTAGTAGGATTTTTAGTATATAGGAAGTTCTCGGTGATAACTATAATTTTCTGTGTTTTTTTTTCATATGCCAGTCATTGTATAGTGCCTTGTATACTTGTAAGGTTTTGGAGAGTAGGAGGCAAGTCTTCTGAATGTTTATATATTTTCAGGCATCAGCATAGTAGCCTCTCATTGCATGAATGAATTTATTGAGTGAATTCCACTAAATACTAGGTATCAAACATTTTTTTTTCTCATTATCTCTTCCGTTTTTTGTTGCTCTGTTGCTTCTTTCCTGCTCTTTTTGGAGCACTTGCATGTTTTTTAGTGTGCCATTTTATTTGTTCTATTGGCTTTTAGTTATATCCCCGTTATCTTTCGCTTTCTCATTTATCTTCTTTCTTTAATTTTATTGATTGCTCAAGGGCTAAAAATATGCAGCCTCCTACTCATTAGAATCTATTCATACTCAATATTGTAACTCTCTACATTTCACACTTAACATTTCACAAATGCAGTAAACTTATAACATTGTATTTCAGTTTTGTACTTTTCTTTCTTTCCTTCCTCCCTTTCTCTCTTTTTTTCCCTCCCTCTCTCTCTTTCTCTCTCTCTCCCTTCCTTCCTTCCTTCCTTCCTTCCTTCCCTCCCTCCCTCTGTCCCCCCCTCTCTCTTTCTTTCTTTTCTTTTCTTTCTTTCTTTGTATTTCTTTCTTTTTCTCCCTTTCTTCCTCCCTTCCTTTCTTTCTTACTTTAATTTACTTTTACTTTCTTAGATCTTGCTCCCCGCCAGGCTGGAGTGTAGTGGCAAATCATGGCTCACTGCAGCCTTGAACTCTGGAGCTCAAGCAGTCCTCCTGCCTCAGTCTCCTGAGTAGCTGGGACTCAGTCATGTGCCACCACATCTGGTTAATTTTTTATTTTTATTTTTAGTAGACATGAAGTCTCACTATATTGCCCAGGCTGGTCTCAAACTCCTGGGCTCAAATGATTCTCCTTGCGCTGCCTCCCAAAGTGCTGGGACCACAGGCATGAGCCACAACATCTGGCCTCGTCTCCCTTTCTTTGTGTGGTTATTGTCATATTTTTTATTTTAACATGTTATAACCAACCCTTAGAGTGTTTTCACTTTTGCTTTAAATAGCGATCTTTAAGGAAATTCTAAGAAAGAAAACACACTACTTTATATTTACCAATTTACTTAACATTTCCAGTGCTCTTTTTCTTTCTTACTGTAGCTCTGAATTTCCATCTAGTGTCAGTTGTCTTCAACCTTTTGTATTTCTTATGTGTAGGTCTGCTGGTGATTAATTTTCTCAGCTTTTGTTTATCTGAAAGTGCCTTTATTTCCTTCTCATTTTTGAAGAATATTTTTGTAGGATGTAGAATTCTGAGTTAACAGCTTTGTTTTTGTTTTTTCTTTCAACAGTTCAAAGATATCATGCCATTGGGGTGTTCAGTCCCCATTGTTTCATTGTTTCTCATAAGCCCATGATCATTCTTACCCTTGCTCACCAGTGTGTAATGTGTGTCTTTCCTCTGGATGCCCTTAGTATTTCCTCTTTATCTTGGATGTTCTGCAGTTTTATTACAATGTGTCTGGGTGTGTGGTTTTCTTTATATTTATTCATTTTGGGGTTTGCTAAACTTCTTGGATATATTTGATCATTTTGAAAAGTTTTCAGCTATTATTCCTTCAAATATTTTTGTGTGGATTGTTCTCGCCAGAAAAAAAAAAAAAACTCGCTTTTCCTTCTAGGATTCCAATTACATTTACATTTATGTTAAGACTATTTGATATTGTCCTACCTATTCCTAAATCTCAGCTCATCTTCCTGATTTTTCTCCCCTCTTCCTGAGATTAAATAATTTCTACTGATCTGTTTTAGATTCTCTTTTCTTCTGCCATCTCTAATCAGCTGTTCAGACCTAAATTCTACTAAATTGTTCATTTTTATTATATTTTTTAGTTCTAGAATTTTTTTTATTTGGTGATTTTCTCTGCTTAGATTCCCTCTCTATTCACTCCTTGAGATCATATTTCCTTTCATTCTTTGGACAAATATATTTAAAATTTTTTAACATATTTACAAAAGCTGCTTTAGATTCTCTGTTAGGAGGTATCTGGGTTATTTTTAGTTTTGTTTGTGTTTACTTCTTTTTTGCTTGTCTACGTATCATATTTTCTTATTTAGTGATTTTTTTTATTGCATACTGGACATTTTGGATAATGTGTTGTAATGCCTCTGGATTCTGTTATTTTCTTCTGGAGAATGTTGCTTGTTATCTTAGCATGCTGTTCAATTATTAGCTGATCACCTTGAACACGTTTAAGCATAGTCTTATGCTTTGTTAGTCCAAATCTTTGAGAAACTCAAGGTGCTTTCCCAACCTATTCAACCTGGCAGTATTCAGTGTTGTTAGAGGATGACTTCCTTGATGATAGGCTTTGTTTTAGATTTTACTGGAGTCATAAGACTTAGTTTAGGACATAGTCTTTACTTGTAGAAAGGTACCAACTTTCTGTGTGTCAGGTAGATCCCATGTCGGGGGCAAATCTCTGCAAAACTTCTGAGACTTCTCTCTGTTAAACTCTTTACTCTTTAAGACCTGCCTTATAGATTCCAGCCACACCAGCTGCCTTGGATTCCAGATCTTTATGTTATGTTTAGGAAAATATCCTTATTCATAGAGGTGGACAGTCGTGGGGCAGAGAGATTTCAGTTCTGGACTGGCTTGTTATCCACTGTTTGAAAACAGTTGCGTCATGTATTTTACTTAGTTTTGCAAGTATTTTCTATGAGACAGATAATCTGTTACAAGTTACTCCATCATAGCTAGAAGCAGAAATATATAGGTGTCAATTTCATTTGCAATTGTTTCTAGTTTAGAATGCATGCTGCCTGCCTTAAAAAGTTTGTAATTCTAATCATTATATTTTTGATCAGGGAATTTATTTATTCATTCACATGAATAAAATTCAAAAGCTATAGAAGATTATGTAGTAAAAAATCTCTCTTCTATTCTAGTAGCTTAATCACTAAGAGGTGATAGATGTTGCCAGTTCTTTTTGTACATGCTTTATATACTTTTCTGTGTTTTATCTTTTTTCTACTTAATGACGTATCTTGGAGGCTATATGTATTAATGTATAAAAAATTTCTGCATTCTTTTTTGGGCTCTATGATATCCAGTTGTATAAAATACCATGAATTATCTCACCAGATTTCTATTTATACTTATACTTTTGGTTATTATAAACAATGCTTCATGAACTACTTTGGGTACACCAGTATATCTGTAGTATACATTCATAAAAGTGCAATTGCTAACTGAAAATGTATGCACATTTGTTATTTAGATAAATATTGCCAAATTTCTCTGCAGCATCTGTGTTAGTGGCTGTGGTGTCATTAAAAATGCATGGGAGGAATGCTGACATTTTGTTATGCCTCCAGTATCCATTTTCTCCATGGTACATCTATAAAATTGGCTTCTATTTTTTATTTTTATGTTTATCTTAATCAGTTAATAATATTTCCCTGATTAACTTACAAGTTTCTTGTTATAAAAAATAAGGGGGCTGAGGGGGAGGGAGGATGGTTAATGAGGAAAGAAACAGAATGAATAAGAGCTACTATTTGATAGCACAACAAGGTGACAATAGTTAATAATAACTTTATTTGTACAATTAAAAATAACTAAGAGTGTAAGTGGATTGTTTGTTACATAAAGGACAAATGCTTGAAAGGATGGATACTCCATTCTCCATGACATAATTATTTCATAGTGCATGTCTCTGTGTAAACATCTCACGTACCCCATAAATATATTACACCTATTATGCACTCAGAACAATTAAAAATAAAATTTAAAGTACAAAAAAAGACAAAAAGAGCCACACAGAAAAATAAAGAAAAATAATCTATAGAGGATAAAAAACAAAAAACAAAACAAATAAGAAAAGCAGCAGTGATTTATACAAATTAGAGGTATTATTGTTACTGTGGTATCTGTGGTTGATTTTCCTAATATTCCAAGGCATGAACCAGCTGATAATATCCATTTTTAAAGTATAATTTTATTTCCATTTTAGTCAGTGATTTTCAAATAATTCTCCCCTTTTTGTCCTTTAAAAATATGCTAGCCTGTTCCCAATTTGACCTCGTGTCTTTCAAATGCACAGTCTAACTTTATTAGTTCTCTATGGAATCATGTCCCGTGAGCTTTCTAGCTTGTTTTCTTTCTTTCTTGTTTTTTCCATTACCTCACTTGCTCTTCTGAATTTAAGGAGCTAAGGATATTTGGGACAAGGCTTAGCTACTCCATGAACATTCTGAATCAATGCTTTTCTGTGAAACAGTGACTCTGATAGAATCTTCTCAACTTCCTGGAACATTAAATTGTCACAAGGTAATTCCGGAGTCTCTTTGATTTTTCAGGTTCTTGTCTCTGCGGTATACTGAAAAGTGAATTGTGAATTCATTGTTATGAAATTTAGAAGTGTCTATCTCTAATATTAGCTTAGGGTGTTTTTTTTTTTCTAGCATTCACTTTAAACCCTGTCCATTTAAACATTGTAGACAAGGAAATTTCTCATTTGTTTGTCTTTCACTAACTCTGTTAGTATTTTAAACTGTGTGGTTCCAACATGAAGTTGTACTATACCTGTGGAATCGACATTCAAAAGAGGTCTTTCAATAGAGTTTTCCTTCTTGGTAACTGCTTTCTAAAAAAAATAATTCTTCTTTATATTCTAAAGCTCTAAGTTCCTCAGCCCTCCCGCCCCGCATGTTGAGATTCCATTGCCAACTGCCCTTGACTCATCTGTGTCCTCGTGTCAAATACTCTTCCTAATCTATTGTTCAGACTCATAAAACGCTGTTACTGAATGGCTGGAAGAGATCTTGCAAATATAGTTGATTTTTCCTCTGAGAAACAAGTGTGTTATCCTCCTTGGAGGATGCATTAACTCATACTACAGGCACTACTAAGCTCTAGGCTTAGAACTGTGTGAGGGAAACAAAACAAAACAAAGATATGCAGAAATCTGGTTTCTGCCCTCCAGGAGTGCCGTGGTTGCGAGTGCAGGACCTGAAGTCAAGCAGACAGATGTGGGCTGGATGATCTTTGGGGAGGTACACTAAGTCTCAGTTCTCTCATCGTGATACAGTTGTACTCATCTCACACATTAAACAAGATAAATCTGTGGGGAGAATCCTCCCCATCATTCAGAGAGGCTGTTCTCTGGGCACACTTGTTTATATGGTCTTTTCAGTTGCTGTCAATCAGTTTTAAAAATCTGGTTGCCCAAACACCAGTTACCATGAGTACTTCATGTTCTGGCTGTTCTGGCAGTACAAATGAGTCTGGACATGGACCTCAGGAAGTTGGGTGTTTGATTAATTAATAACCATGTAGGCCATTTGTAGATGAAATCGCACAGTGTAATTAGTCAGGGTAGCAAGAAGATTTTAACAGGTCAATCCCTGCATCAGAATGGCTTTATATATTACATATTTATTTCTTGTTCATATCACATTATAATGTAGATTGGGGGTGGAGTGGGACACAGTATGCTCCGCAAAGTCACTCAGATTCCCAAGCTGTTTCTATCTAGTTCATCATTCTCGAAAGCCCGAGAGTATTGGACATTAATTTCTCTGAAGGAAGAGTGTATGAGAGGTGGTATGGAGGTTTTAGGAACTGGGGCTTGATGGGGTACATATGACTTACACTCACATTCTATTGGCTAGAACGGGTTTCATAGCCCCATCAAATGAAGGGTGTCTGGGAAATGGGTGCTGAAAGAAAGGAACACATGCACATTGATGAGTACCACTGACTGCTGCCATTCAGTGGCACCTTAGAGGTCTGGACTTCCAGTTGTCTCATCCAAGTTGAATGCAACCACTTAGGTATTCCTACCATGTGACGAGGTACTGGCATCCAGCTTGATGTGGGTAGGCCCAATGGCAAATACCCTCAGACCCAAGTTTCATTTACCCTCTTCCTGTATCTTAACCCAGGAGAGATTTAGAAACATGTATGCCAGAGACAAAGAGGCACCTTGGATTTGTTTGGTAGGTGCATCTTGGTTTGGGGATGTTATGACCCTAGATAGGTAAGTGAAAGCTGTCATGTGGAATGGCTCCTGGATTTAATATAATTCCATTACAACTAGATTTGAATAAAAGGCATGACTTTGTTTCTTGGTTATTCCTTATTATCACATTTATAACACTTAAAAGCGTTCAGAAAATGGTTAGGATTGGTTTACTTCAGCCGCCTGGAGTGCTGAATACCCAGCAAACTGCTTTGCAGCCTTGTGTGTACCAACGGAAATAGGTTGCATATCCTGTCTTTCTCCTTGAAAGCAACACTTTGCTGATCTTTAACTCATATGTGTCCCTCGGAATGACGCCAGGGAGAATTTTTATAATAGGTCCAAATTATAGTAGACTGTCTTGTGTGTGTATGTATATTTAACTTATTTTTAATTTAATTTTTAAGTACCTTTATCTCTAGATAGGCAACACATATCTTAATAATGTGATCAAAACCAGTTAAGATAAAAAATCTTAATTGAATTTTCTGACCCACAAAAATACACAATATTATCAATTTTTGTTTTTATGACTATTATTTGCATTCTCTAGGGAGGCAGATTAACATATAAAAACTACCTAAAGAATATAAAGACAGTGTATGGATAATATAGCAGAAATGGTATGTAACTGATATAGAGTAGAAAGCCAGGGACTGCTAGTGCACAGAAACTTTGGCTTGTTTATTTGAGGAGATTAGTCTTAGCATGGGTCCTACTGTGTATGACAGACAAGCATTGTTAGCACAGCATGTGCTGAGGGATACATGACCCCTTCCGCTTATCTTCCAAAGGGAAGAAATTGTATCTGTCGAGAAACTTGGTAGAACAAACAGGGGTACATGAAATTAGTTAATTTAGGGCATCGGTTCTATTTTCTATTTTAGAACTGTAAAAAAAAAAAAAAAAAAACAAGTTTGACAAAGTGAACTTTGATAAAGCAGCAAGAAAAATCTAGAAGTATTCTTTAGGTTATAAGATAGTTATAACTGGTTTGATAGAAATAGTAGTTATAAGAAGATTATTTGTTACTTTGGGATCTAATATAGGGCTGAAATAATCTAATGTAAGTCAATGATACTTGCACCAAATTGAAGTTTCTAAGGTGTTTTCTCAAAAAAAAAAAAAAAAAAAAGAAAGAAATGGAAAAAAATTAAAAATGAAGACACTCCTAAATTCTCTTACATCCATGGCATTCTGAATTTATAAGAATAGGCTTTGGCCCTTTTAGAATCTGGTTTTATGAAGGTGGAAGGAATGACAAGACTTGGTGCAGAATATACAAAGAACATTGTACCCTTTTACCAAGCGTGCACCACTGCGTTCCTGATTCTGTGTAGTCTTCCCATCTCTTTCTCCTTTTGTTTCTTCCTCCTTCTCTTTCCTCCTTCCTCCTCTCATCTTTGGAAAATAAAAGGCTCTGGAAGCCCATTTTGTGTTAGTACCTTTGGGACCAATGTAAAACACAGAGCAATATGGATGCAAGGGATGCCTCTTCTTCAGATTGGAAAAAAGGTGGATTTAAATGAAAACAGATCTGGCAGTATAACTTTTTCTATAGATTTGATGAGGTAATGTTATAAAGTATATTGCTCTGTAAAAATCCTGAGGGTTTTTGAGTGAATGATGTAATGAAAATAAGCTACAGTAGTTAGTAGGAATACAGTCTAGGAAGTATGTTGACAGTGTGCAAATTATGAGCTTGTGAGCTCAGCTAGTGAGGGGATGGAGGAGCTTATGTTTATTAAATAGCTTAGTTAAATGAATTACACACATATTCTGTGCCTGAAACTGTATAATGTTGTGGTTAACGTCAAGGTTTTAGAATCAGACTGAGGTGGATCTAAATCCTGGTATTATGACTTAATATTCACCTAGTCATTAGCAAATGACTCCACCCCTAGGCTAGCCTCAGTTTCCTTATCTATACAAAGTACTTTATTAAAACCTACCTTAAGGATTTGTTGTAAGGGTTATTTGAAATAATGCTATAGGCTTTGGCAAATAAAAAACAATCAGCTGGTTATTATTACCTTACAGTCATTACCTATTTTTAAAAAACCAAAATAATAGTAAATTAACAGAAAAACTTAAAATAAAAGATTCAGCACATACCTTAAGATCGTGGAATGCTTCACAGCCATCATTGGAAACATAATGACTATTGGACTTTGCTGGAACCAGTAATATAATTCTGCATGATGGAATCCTTTTGCTATAAGTATCTATGTCAATACACAAAACATGCAGAGTTTGAATGAGGCATCAAGGAACCAAGATGGTTTGAAAACAAATTCTGTCTCCTTGGGAATGATTCAAATCAGTGATCCAGACATGCAGAAAAAAGATGAAAAGAAGGTGGAATGTGGTAGAATATGATAATAAACTATTTGAAACTGCCCAAATATCTCCAGATGGAACAAATCTCTCTAGAAAGATATTGACTGTGTTTTCTATCCCTTCTGAATTGCTCTTTCAAGTGCATGTGTAAATATATCTATAAAAGAGATCCAGTATGGGATAATGGCAACAAAATAATTGGTGTCAGTCTCCCTTGGCTGTTTTTTCCCCTAACTTCTCTGTGTTTTAGTTGATCTACTTGCAAGATGGAATAGTGGAGATAACATTTTCCTAGTGTTCTTTTGAAGACATGCATAACTCTAGTTGTATTTGCCCGAGACTGAATGTACAGAGGAACCTAGCCATGAATGGAGAAAACCTCAAGAAAAGTGAAAGAAACAAAAATAAGCCAACAGCTCCTTCACAGGGGTAACAACATTCAGCTAAAAAGAGATAGTTACTCTAATAATTGTGCTGTTTTATTAAGTGAGTGACTTAAAATATTAATCTTTTTGAATATAATTTGCCATGAGGAATCTTTGGGAAGATAATGATTGTGGTCAATATAATAACCATCCAGCCACCTTCTCATTAGGAGGTTGGGTCAGTGGCAGTGGAACGAACTTGTATCTAAATTGAGATTTTCTATCTAGGAAAGGTGGAAAATGTCCAGGGAACACCACTGTATCATAGC
This sequence comes from Sapajus apella, assembly GCF_009761245.1. Taxonomy (NCBI): domain Eukaryota; kingdom Metazoa; phylum Chordata; class Mammalia; order Primates; family Cebidae; genus Sapajus; species Sapajus apella. The sequence continues at coordinate 77,918,714 of NW_022436941.1, forward strand.
TTAGTTATTGCAGCAATAAAAAAATATCTTTCTAACTTTAGGGTTAATTTCACTCATGTTTTCCTTCATTTAGATCTGGTTTTTAATCCTTGATTTAGAGCCAATCTTTTACATTGTCATTTTACTTTATTAGAGCGAAATTGTTTGGGTTGGACTTAAATATTCAGAAATAATATTAAAATGTGAAATTCCTTGCTTTTAGTGTAAAATAAATGTATGCCTTAGAAATAATTCCTTTTACATAGTGATCACTTTCATATATTGTGATTCCTTGGTTTTATATAATAATTGCAATAATGATGATGATAATGAAATTAGCTGACACTTATGTGATACTTCCCCTTGTGACATGTCTGACTTCTTTCTATTTATGTCATACAGTACTGGTAATAATACACATGAAAGGCCAGGATAGTTCTAGCCCTTAAATAAGTTTGCTTTATACTTAAGCTAGTCTTTTAGTCCATTTTTCCTTTAATATCATAACCTATTTTGGCTATAGCTACCAGTTGTAACTATTTTCACATAGATTTTTACAGTTAATGGAAAATGAATACTTTTGGAAGTTATATTCCTCTTTATCAGCAATGAAGATTATACCAGTGCAGGTTTTATTGCAACCTAGAATGAATGTGACTTGAAATAGTTAGAATTTCCCAAGTTGCTTGACTCCTTCTTTGTCCAGTGCCGTAGTTAATAGCTCATCTCCCATTCTCTAGGGCCAGTCAGCCTATATTCAAATGTCAGTCCTTCCATGTATTAGCTTCAAAATTGACCTGAGGAAAAGTATGCAGCTTTTTGAGTTCAGTGTTCTTGTATGTAAAATGGGGTAATGGTACCTACTTCATATGATTATTGAGACGTTTAAATGAATTCCTGTTAGCAAAGCAGTAAGAACAGTGTCTTTCCCATGGCAAGTGCTTTGTGAGTGTTTTTTCTTTTTTTTTTGAGATGGAGTCTTGCTCTGTCACCCAGACTGGAGTGCAGTGACCATCTTGGCTCACTGCATCCTCTGCCTCCCATGTTCAAGCAATTCTCCTGCCTCAGCCTCCCAAGTAGCTGGGACTACAGGTGTCTACCACCACATTTGGCTAATTTTTGTATTTTTTTTCTTTTAGTAGAGATGGGGTTTCACCATATTGGCCAGGCTGGTCTTGAACTCCTGACCTTGTGATCTGCCTGCCTTGGCCTCCCAAAGTGCTGGGATTACATGCATGAGCCACCATTCCCGGCTGTGAGTGTTTTTAAAATAAATAAATATAAAAGTCTGAGACTCATTGCCGTCATATAAGAGCGCATGTGTTAAAGACATAGAGGCAATACCTGGAGTGGCCAAGCATGCAAACCTTTGACAGTTCTGTTACTTGACAGCTGTATGAGCTTTGGCAAGTTTTTTAACATGAGACTAGCTCTCCTCATTGTAAAATGGAAGACAGTCATAGTGTCTGCTTTGTGTGGTTGGTTAGGATTAAATGAGATATTTGTCCGGACTTAAGGTGAGTCACAGCTTTCACCCACTTCTCATCTGAATGGGCAGAGAAGAAGGAGCTTCTTAGTTTTGATTTTAACTAATGTGGTCTTACTCCTGAGCAAACCACTGCTGATTAGAAGGAAAAATTAATTAAATGTCTAAGCTGCTTTGAATCTTAGGCTGATGTATTGATTTCAGATAATGCTCTGTCTCAAGGAAAATGTGCTCAGACTTACAGATCACCCTGTGTTCCAGGCTTTTCCAGGTTTCTCTTCAAGATAGTGTCTGGTATGTAGGGGAGGGTAGGGGCTTAGGCAGCCTCTTGGTGGAGAGAAAAATCTGGACCCATAGGCATAGGCATAGTGTCCACTGGTCATACTTCAGGAATAGAGGCTGATGCTCCTGGATGGACTCTCCTCACCCAGCCTTTCCTAGGGTGCCAGCACATTCTTTGCCAGGCTTGTGTTCTAGCTCTCAGCTAGCAACATTCTAATTTCCCCCTTAAACACCAGGACTCCCAGCCCTACCACAAAGGTTGCCAGAGGGAGCCAAGAGCTGCTCAGAAAAGCTAAACTTTGAGGCCTCTCTCTGCCTAACTGCCTCCACAATGTCCTTAGTATGGGGTAGCCAGAGAGGTCATATCTTTCTAGAGCCCTGAACAGGAATGGGGCAGAAATTCTTCATTCCTTGGGTTCTCCTCTGTCCACACAAGGCTCTTTAAGGCACACACATCTCACTGCTTTGTTCCTTCCTTGCTTTTCCTCCTCACACTCCTCGGATGGGAAAGAGATGACAGTTTCCCCTACACTATTCTAGGCCAAATCTTCACTTCACCATGAAAGAACCCTTTGAGCTAACTCATTTGGATATGTGAAAAGCAATAGAGGCATTTAAACATTCTTCCTTAAGACAATATGTCAGTAAGACTTGGCAAACCTCCTATTTTGAATGCCAGATGCTGAATATTAAATCCTTCTTCCTTTTTCTGTCTGAAGAATGTTTTATATTTGAAAAGCATGGGAGGAGCACAGCGATGTTTTCCAAAATATTAATCCAAAGTAAGCACATAATCAATACAAGCTTTACTATGATGATGATGATGATGATGAAGTCACTATTAGCTATATAGATTGTTTGGATATACCCTTGGATAGCTTCTGGTTTCAGGGCAGAGACCAAAAGCATTCTGTAACTTCAGAACACTTGTACACTTGGTATCATGACACGTGATTGCTCTACCTCTCACGATTCTCACCTTCTCTGCCCCTCTCCCCATCTCTCTGGCCACACAGGCCTTTCTGTTCCTAGAACATGAAGTGATTTTTTTCCTGCCTTGGGCTGTGTAATAATTACTGCTCTAACATCTGAAACCCTGTTTCCTGTATCTTTTCTTAGCTGACTTCTCATTTTCAGTATCTGCCTTAAAAGCTGCCACCTCAATTTTCCTGGACCTTTTCTGGCCACTCTAACCAAAGTAGCCATGCCCACTTCCAGTTACTGTCCACATAGCACCGTCCTTTTTATTTTCTTTTCTGCCTAAGTCACTATTTTATGTTTACACATTTATTGCCTGTCTACTCCACTAGAATGTAAGCTTCAAGAGGACAGGAGCTGTGTCTGCTTTACTCCCCACTGGGCTGGCAGAATACATAGTTGTGGAAGACATGATAAGTGACTGAATGCTTTCTTATTTCAGATAAAAAGAATCATTATGATATTAACACTGGTGACATGGATTTGCATGGAGCAAAAGTACCTTGTATAAGCACAAAATAACAATTTTCTATACTATGTTTATTATGTACCATAGTACTGGTGAGAATCTCTCTCTCCCTCTATTATTTTGTTCTTTAGTGATGGTGGCGGTAAAGAGGGCTAGCACTGCCTCCTAAAAATGGTAAGAAGTCCCTTGAAGGAAGACATCATGCTCGTGTTTCTTTCACACCTTTTTTGATATTTAGTTGCTCAGTACATACATGTTGGTGATCATTGGTGGAGGGAGTGGGGAGTGGGTGAGAGAGAATTACAGGCCTTCCACTTGTGTTTGATTAAACTGGTAGGAATTTCCAGGGAAAGCAGTGCTTCAGAAATTATGTGATTGACAGAAGGAAGATCACATATTTATTTTCTAGAAGAAGAGTGATTGTCAAGTTGTGAGCTGAGGAGCCTCACAGCCTCAGCTGGCCAAGGCTCATGTGGAAATTTTTATTTGAACAAAGAGTTTTAGGACTACATCCAAGTGGAAACTACTTATTTCAGGATTGGAGCCTCCACAGAGAAAGATCAGAGGTGGGAATGAAATAGGAAATAGTTCCAGAGACTGCTGCTGTGTAACAAATTACCTTAGAACTTAGCAGCTGAGAACAACCATTTTTTACACTCACGCAGGAAGCTACGGGTCAAGAGGTCAGTGAGGGCACAGCAGGAATGGGTTCCCTCTGCTCCTGCTGTGCAGACTTAAAGGAAAGGGGAGACAGGATGCCGGGATGGGGTCATCTAAAGACTCCTTCCCCCGCATGTCTGGTGATCAGGATGGTTACAGGTGGCTTGGTGTCCTTACAGCTTGGTGCTTGCAGGGTTGGTAGCCACTGCGTGTGGGGCTCAGGACTCCAAGCATACCGGTTCCAGCAGAGAAGACAGAAGCTATGTAGCTTTTTATGGTCAACCTTGGAAATCACACAGCCTCACTTCCACTGTCTTCTCTTGGTTGCAACAGTCACAAAACCCACCCAGATTCAAGGGAGGTGACATAGATCCCACTTCCAAATGAGAAGAGGGTCTAAGAATTTGAAGCCATGTTTTAAACTAATATTAGGTTGGTGCAAAGGTAACTGCACTTTTTGCCACTAAAAGTAATATAAGGGGCTGGGCATGGTGGCTCATGCCTATAATCCCAGCACTTTGGGAGGCTGAGGCAGGCGGATCACCTGAGGTCAGGAGTTCATGACAAGCCTGGCCAAAGTGGTGAAACCGCATCTCTACTAAAAATACAAAAATTAACCAGGCATGGTGATACATGCCTGTAGTCCCAGCTACTCAGGAGGCCAAGGCAGGAGAATCATTCGAACCCAGGAGGCAGAGGTTGCAGTGAGCCGAGACTGTGAACTGCACTCTAGCCTTGGCGACAGAGTAAGACTCTAGCTCAAAAAAAAAGAAAGAAAAGAAAAAAAAAGAAAAAGTAATATAAGGATGAAAGAAGCAAATGGAGGGGAAGAGAGGGACCTTGCACTCTGGAAAGGAAGATAGGATTGTGAATCTGCTGTGGATCCAGGTTACGTTTATTGCCCACGTGCCCTGACCCTTCAATGGCTTTTATTTTTTGCAGCTTGAGTGTTTTGATGATCTTCTCAGAGAAACATCTCCTTTCTCAGTTCTAATGTGCTCAGGAGCTAAGAGCTGCAGAGCAATCATTTGAAATCTTTGGTAGTCATAATAAAATAGGTAAAGGTACTCTTGGGTACTAAATGACCTCCTTGTCACCAAGCAGCTCCTCATCAGAACTTCTCCAAATATACATTCTCTCCTTTTCCACCTCCAGCTCATCTTGCGTTCCATCACATCTCATTCCTGGACTTTTTCATGCCTCATCCCCACCTTATTTCCAATTTCAGCCATGTTTTGGTGAACCCACTGCTCTTGGTGCTTAGAGCAAGGAAGGCTAGTTGTTCTGAATTTACAGTACTTTTTCAACCAGCCATTGGAAAGCACATTGAACTCCCCACACTCATTTTTACTGCCATTTTTTTTCAGCATAATTTACAAGAAGTAGGAACACATATTAGGTAATTGTGCCTCATGGTCCTATTTTCTCAGCAATATTTATTTTCATTAATGCAGCTGACAGAAAATGAAACAAATCTTTATCAAAATGCTTGCTAATGTAAAACTGAGAGTACCAGGCAGCCTGGAATAAAGTAAAGAATCACAATTGTAATATTGCTATTTTGGGAGTTTTACATTAAGCTCCTATACAATAATCAAAGATGGAGGTGTGATCATAAATTTTAGCTGAAATTTGGGGATGTGGCAGCCACTCTGGGGCACATTTGCAGGAAAATCATAGGCTCAAATGGAATTTGCTGAGGACTATATATCAATTTGCCATGAGAATAGACAGTATTAGAAACCCTGGACTCTTCCCATTAATCATTGTAGATGTGGCATCTCAAACAGAAGAGAGTTATGACTGTTATAAATCGTTCACTGAGAGTTGTTTTTTACTTGAGATAGGGAAAACAATTGAAGGAATTCAGGATAGCTGATGTATTGTTGTCATTAGTTAAGGATGAAACTATAATTTAGGAAAGAAAAAAAAGGCTGGGCGCAGTGGCTCATGCCTATAATCCCAGCACTTTGGGAGGCCGAGGCGGGCAGATCACGAGGTCAAGAGATCGAGACCATCCTGGCCAACATGGTGAAACCCCGTTTCTACTAAAAATACAAAAAAATTAGCTGGGCAGGATGGCATGCACCTACAGTCCCAGCTGCTCGGGAGGCTGAGGCAGGAGAATTGCTTCAACCCGGGAGGCAGAGGTTGCAGTGAGCCGAGGTTGCACCACTGCACTCTAGCCTGGTGCCTGGTGACGGAGTGAGACTCTGTCTCAAAAAAAAAGAAAAAAAAGGTGCAAGATGGGGTACTGCACAGAGAGCCACCCAGAGCCCATCTGGTGGACAGAGTAAGGAACTCTTGTGGGTGTAATTGGGATAGTAAGAAGGGGCAGGTTATGGTGGAAAGGGCTTGGGTTTTGAAGCCCAACTTGTTTTTTGAGTCCAGGTTCTACCTTTTCCTTGGTGTTCTTGAGCAAGATACTTAACTTCAATAATCTATAATCTATACATTGGGAATAATAATCACTATCTAGCAATGGTGTTTTAGAAATTAAAATATTATAATGATCTTAGCAAAACATCTGCCTCATACTCAGTAGAAGTGTCTGCTTCATACCCAGCAAATATTCCTTTTCAAATAGATGTAGGCCACTATGTTATAATTAATAGGCAATACTATAAGCATTTGGATGTTTCTGCACAATGACCTATTTGCTGTCTTTTGTTACATTTTCTTATTTGGGGGAGTGAAACTCCTGGCTGGCTTTGGGGTGGATATAGCACAGGGGTGCCCACCTATGTGGAATGGTTTGAAGAATCCATGGCAGGGCCAGAGGGCTAGTGGCCCCATTGTCCTTCATAGAGCCAAAAATGGCTCCAGGTACAGATTCACTCCTCTGAGTTTTGAACAAGCTTCCGAAATTTCAGTTCTTCTATTATAATGCAAGTATTCTCGGTAGTTGAGAATGGAGGAGAGTTATGAGAATGAGGCGAAATATGTTAAGCTACAGGTTGCAAACTCATTTCTTGCTCCTCTTAGGAAAACTAGACAGTCAGATGACACATTCTTGCCTAGCTGCAATTGGCTGCAAGGGGCAGCTGCCCAGTTTCTATGGGATGCCCACTCCTGATAGGATACTAGTACCTATGACGTTACTCTTGGCATTCTTTAGACATTTTCACTGTTTTCCTGCCCCCTGCAACACCTGAAAACTTATTTACCCACAGTTTATTAGGGAAGAGAACTGACAGATGTTAGTCAAGTGTAGTTGAAAGAGGGTAGTCTGTAGGTCCGAAGGGTCTATTGTTCTTTCATTATATTGGGTGGGGCAGGTTGCTGTATCTTTGAACTCTGGTTTCCTCCTCAGTGAGAAGATGGATTAGAGGTTCCACAGTCCCTTTACTTTCTCTCATTCTCTGGTTCTTGATGGTGGTCTCGATCCTACCTGAAGGGAGCCCAGGATTAGAGAGAGGAAGAATGTCACGGGCAACCTGATCTCTTTCCAATTTGACCCATGCCCGCTTGGTGGTATCTGCTTCAGGGAAGTGAAGGGTCTGTCCGGAAATTATGATGTCATGTTACAGTGTCCTTATTCCCTCCTCTATAAAACAATTTTCCTGTTGTCAGTTCTTCTGGAGCTATGTTATCTACTCTGCTGACCACAGGCTACATGTGATTTTCCACATTAATGAAAATTAAATAAAATGTAAAAATCCTGTTCCTGGGCCATATAATCTCATTTCCAGATCTCAATAGCCACATGTGGCTAGTAGCTACTTGGCAGAGGAGGCACAGAAAGAACATTTTCATATTCACAGAAATTCTACTCTTGTAGAGAGTGCTGCTCTGTATTCAGTGGCCTAACGTCAGGGTGTTTTTATCGTCACTTGAGCAGAGGTAATGCAATCCCTGGAGAAGACTTCCAGTTTTAATTACACTCAGGTTAACAAGCCCATTGTTCCATTCCAAATAATGGTTGCTCAACATTCCATTCTGATGATTTTTTTTAGCCAAGCAGTCGACATAGTTTTATTAAACACCACCCACTCATTGTGTACTAGTGAAATGAGGAATGAATGTGGCTCTGTCTCCAGATAAATGAATAGAGAGAGAGAGAGACAAAAAAAAAAAAATGGATGAGTGGGGGTGTTGGTTCACAAAATAACTTGGTTAGACTGTAGGATCAAAAAATCTCTCTAGATCTTTTTTCTGCCCATGAAGAATCACACAGCTTTCACAAAGTGGCCAGTTTCCACTAAAATGCTTGCCGTTTATATAAAATATTGGCATTTGTTGCAATATTGCAAACCAAAGAGTCATTGAGTTCCAAACTAAAGTTTTATAAAACAGTTTGTCCTGTCTAACCTTAAAAAGAGAAGGCATTTACTATATGCCAAGCATTATGCCACCTGCTTCACATGCGTTTTCTCACGTGGATTTCACAATACTTTCTTGACAAAGGTCAGCTGTGCACCTTCTGGAGAGACAGTATCAGGAAGGGGGAAAGCAGAGGGTTCGGAGTACAGCATACTGGGCTTAAATTTCAGCTGCATTACTTATTAAACTTCAAGACTTTGGGCATTTACTTAACTACTATTAGCTCTAGTTTCCCTGTCTGTAAAATGGGGGACATGATATCTGCTTCATGTGATTGTTGTGAGGATTGAGTCAGACAAGGTAAATGAAGTGCTTGGTATAAGACCTGGCACAAAGAACGTGAAGACAGGGAAATGAGTCAAATTCTGGGTCCCTATCACATTGTACCTTGTACATATTGGACACTCAGCAAGTATTTGTTGAATAGATAGTGGATGGAAGGATGGATGTCACATCTACAAAACATTCTTCAACTGCAGAACATTTCCTGCGAGTGTAGGCAGTCGCCTAAGTGCAATGATTTGGGGAGGCCAAAAATCTCTTATTCAACCCCAAACAATCATCCCACTGGCCCTGGCTGCTGTTTTGAAATTTAAGCATTCCCCTTTCTATCCAGCCAAATGTTCCTGTTAAAAGCAAATATTGCTTTAGAGAAGGAACACACTAAGCTATTGTGTGCCATGGTTCCGGTCCAGCTGCCGAGCCACCTAAGACTCCACAGCACTGTGGAGCAGGAACAGCTCTGGTCTGGGAGCTGGACATTCTAGCCTCCAGACCTGGCTCTGCTAGCACCTGGCCTTTCCTGGGTCTCAACCTCAGATTCCCTATTAATTAAATGGAGTATTAGACTAGATCTTCTATAAATGGTTCGGTTTGTGGTTCCATAAGCGGGTTACCAGGCAAGTGAGTTTTCATGTTGAGGCATGGAGCGATCCCTAGTTTGGAGGGCTTTGGAAGGAGCAATGCAGGGATCATAGCCCTGGAAGGATAGGGAGCTTCTGTCCAGAGGGGTTATAGGATACCTGATAATGACAGCCTAAGGGACATGTGAAGGTGAACAGAGGATCAACAATGACAGTTTTAGGACTGTTTCACAGCTTTGTTAGAAACCAACCTGGTTTGTAAACATCACCTAGGAGTCTTCCTGGACATTAAGCATCAACACAAGATCACCTGGAATGAAGCCAGTTGACTGTTCCAAATGCGATCTTCAACACTGGGTGCCCTCATGCAGCCAGGCTTGGGTGTATTGTGGAAAACTGCTCCAGGAGATTCCAAGGCGTGACTGTCCACTCGGTGGTGCAACCATGGACTGAGAGAAGCTACTGGCCTGAAGCAACTGGCCTAGCCCATAGAAAGCAAGAATGAAGCAGCTCTTTGTGGCTGTAGGTGTCCCAGGGAGCAACAGTAGACCAGTTACTGAACACCTCCCACATGCCAGGCGCCATAGTGGGCATTTCACACACGTTGTCTCATGTAAACCTCACAGCTGTCCCTTGCAGTAGACACTACTGCCTTCACAACACACATGAGGACGCTGAGACAGAGAGGACAGAAGTTGAGGTGAGATTTGAGAATAAGATTTTTGTATGCCAAAATACACACCTTTTCTCAAGTATGTCACGCAACCTCCAGGATGTTCTGCAGATATCACTTGCTGTTATAGTTCAATGTTCTCTGCCCATGGGTATTGAGGGTGGAATTATTGTTCTCACATTTTTGCTATGTCAGGCATTCCTGGAACAAAGAAACAATCACCACCAGTGGCACCATCTACCCTGAGAGAGAGTGTTTGAAGTCATTAGTTGTGTTTTCCAGCAGTCAGGGTTCCAATTTAAGTTTTCTGTTGGATCTTTTTCTGTTCACACTTGGTTGATTGGAGTTAGTCTGTGTTTTCTTCCCCAATTTTGAGGACTCACGTTTAGGTTTTATTGAGATTCATTTCGTAATGCTTTAGAAGGTTAAGAAGCCTGAAGCTCCCTGGGTTTCTTATTAAGATGCTGCAGGGAAGAAGACAAAGTGTATCAGTTTATTGGGCTAGACATATCTGTTGATTGACGCAGATGCTGCAAACATGTTCTGGGAACGATTTCAATGTTCTGTAATAAGTAGCACTTTAATTAGGACTGGGCCAACTGGAGGGGTCTCGGCAGGGTTGGAGTTTCCTGGGAAGTGCCTGTTAAGGTGAAGAATTAGCCAGTGCTCAGGTTTAGCATGCAGACCCCTGAGATGGGGCCTGGAGAGATATGCCACAGACTGCTGATCGACATTGGTGCAGATCACTGTTGCGTGATCACTTTCACTTGTACATCATTATCAGGTCAGAGCCTCCCCCTGCCCCGTGGGCTTGCCATTAGAGGGAGGCTCCATCTTCTTTCTTAACATAAGGGGAGGAGGGTGTGCAGGCTCCAGAGATGTATGTCCTTTACTCTTTGCAGCTTCAGCAATTAAGCAGACTGAAGAAAGATGTTCTTGAAAAGTGGACTTTTCTTTTTATCATTATTTGCCCTTTTTTTTCTAGATTTTTCCCTGTGAAGTGTTTTATATATTCAAGACTTGATATCATGTCATCAAAAGCCTAATCATAAAATAAGTCTCGAGTGTGCCCACTGTCCCTTATGGAGCACGAAGCTGGCTTCTTGGGCAGTCACCTTGTTGGAACCACTCCTTGAAATTTGTGCTTATCATGTCCTGGCTTTTCTGGATAGTTTGACCACATAAGATAGTTTGCTAAATATCTTCCCTGTATTTAAAATGTGGCTTTTGTGTAATAAAGCCATGTGAACTCCGTAGCAGTACCAAGTTTACAAAACTACCCCAGTATCTCTGTTTTGTAAACAGTAGCCCTGTTTGCAAAAACTGGTTCTATTTTAAATTAGCTTAGACGAACTTTATCCCAAGTGCTTGTGTTTTTACTATTCTATGATACAGAATTAAATGAAGAAATTTGTGCATGAAGCAAACTTCACTTCTGTGTCCCCCAATACCATACCACCCTCACTTTTAATTCTATGAATTGATGGATTTTACAGTAGGATGTTAGGACAAGAAATTTATATGTTAGTACATATACTTGGGGATGGATAAGAATTTATATTCCAATATAGAAGAAAATGGATGAAAACTTTTGAATCCCAGTCTCATCCATTTCTGTTTTTCCATTCAACATTCTTGTGTAGTAAGTGTGGTTCTGAGGCAGTGGTCACTTTGTGATGCAGTCATGAAATCCATGTGAGAGAATCTGGCCATACTTGTGTTTTTCCAGGTCCAAAGGTAGGATAATACTCAGATGCTGATGTCAATTTAGTGACAGGTTGTGATATGACCTGACACCCTTGCTGTTACTCTGGTGGAGCACAAGTGTATCCTTTAATATAATTTGTTCATTTGGGATACTCAAGGCAAGCAATTGAAACTGACTTTGGTTGGCTTAGGCATAAAAGTAACTTCTTGAGAGAGAGCAGGTATCTGGTGGACACATTGTAAAGTTGCAGGAACCAGACTTAGAATGTGGGTGGGGACAAAGGGAAGCCAGAGCCAAATTTAAAGTCGCACCAGAGAGCCAGCTTGGTGAGCTGCTCCTGCTGAGCGCTGGGCATGGGGCTAGCACGGCCACTGCTGGTGTTGGCCTTGGATAAGGGTGCTTGGTCCTGCTGGACCTACTGGCCTGGCAACTGGCTGCTGCCACCATGGTCGCCAGGATGAAGGCTGTCTGTTCTCTGAGCCACTGGTCCCAGATTTGAAGCCCCAGAATGGATGTACCTCATTGACCATGACCATGATCTGGGCCATGACTGCCAGAGAGTCTGAGAAAGCAAGAATCTGGCTATCTCGACTGCTGTCATGGAAGGGGCCTTTTTCCTCACTAAGATTCACGGCAGGAAATTCATCCACTATAGGAAGGGGTTCAGATACAAGAAGGCCACAGTCTGACCATACATAATCAACTCATTTTATCTAAAGGCATTCTTTTGAACTTTTAATTTTCCTTCTTGCTGACATCTTTATTCTTTTAAGCCCCTTATTAATAGTTTGTATTTCAAGTAGAAGGAGAAAACATAAAGAGGTAACATTCAGTTCCTTTTTTTTTATAGCTTTCTTGAAGTTTCTGTAAGCAATACTAAGAGGTAATATTGCCTCTGTTACACCCCCACTCCAAGAAATTGCATTGGAGAAGTGAACACACCTTTTTAGAGTGCAGCTAAGAAATAGACCTGGAATAGATCAAATGAAAGGAAATAAAATCAATTATTTAAATGGGGCTTAGATGTTGCTTAAACTTAGCTTTTCCTCCTTATTAGTATAAATAATCAAATTGTATATCTCCAGGGACCTAACATTTTAATTTTGGGATGTATGCCTCATTGCAATTCAAAGATAGGCTGGTGCTTCAACATGTGGAAGTAAAGCTTAGTGATTACAAACAGGGTGCTGGGGTTGGCCGGACCTGGATGCAAGTCCTTGTTCAGCTGTGTGACTTGAGGCATGTTTCTTCACCCTTTAGTCTATTCCTCATTTGAAAAAAGGCAGTGGTAATCCTTATCTCGTTAAATAAATTCATACATGTAAATCCCACATTAAGTATTTAGTGAGATAGCTATTCTTATTCTAATTCCTGATATAGGAGAACAGAGGAGAAATTTGTTCTCTCAAAGTAAAAAGGGGTTGCCTTTGGAAGAAATGTCAAGCGGTTGTTGGTTGACAATGCGATGGTTGTTGCAGTGAAGATCTAGCACTGGGGAATAAGCGTGGTGGACTAACGGATGTCCCAGGTTCCCTTTAACAGCTAGCTCTATGGTACAGTAACTCTCTCAAGAACTCAGACAGGATGAGTCCTTTCAGCTGGGCTACTCCTGATGTTGATGGTAAAACACCAGCCACTCAGACAGTGTCCATCAATGTCAACCCTAATCTGGAAATGAACTGACCAGGCCAAGGTGGAAACCAGTTGGTCTGTCCAACAGTAACTAGTCCATAAAAGTGGCAGCCACTTTCACCACCATCATTGTAGCTCTGATCACTTTCCATGACTTGATTTGGCCAATGTGTTGTGTGTGTGGTGGATGGAAGAAGCTAATACAGCTATGACCTTCTTCAACAATAGAGAGATACCGCTGTCATTTGCAAATCAGTTAAAATATAGGAGGCCTTCCCAGCTAGGAACTAAGAGCTAATTCTTTTGGGCAATTTTTTTTATTACATTCAACCATAGAAAATTAAAAAAGAATGGCATTTTTCCCTTCCAGTGCAAAACCTCCTGGGATTCATGGTCTATCCTAATTATATCTTCTGGGGTAATCCTGAGAAATCTTGTCCATTCCAGTAGAGTCTGTGCTGTGAATAACTGTTAGAGTGCTCACCTAGTTTTGCTACAATGCAAGAATTTCTAGGTCTAAACTCTCTTAAATTGATTAGGGTAAGTTATTTCCTATATTGTGATTAAATTATATTATAAGGAATTATTTTATCTGATGGTTTTCCAACATGAGAGCTCAGGCAGAATAGTACACAGGATGAGATTATAGATCTACTCATGATTTTCCAGTACATAACACATTGTTCTTAACTATAGTTGCCGCATTGTATAATAGACCTCTTGAACTTATTTCTCCTTGCTAACTGAAGTTTCCCATCCTTTGATCAACATCTGTCTCTAACCTACGACTCTCTGCCCCTAGTCCCCAGTAAACACCATTCTACTCTCTGCTTTTGTGGGTATGACTTTTAAAAATTTCACATATAAGTGAGATCGTGTGGTATAATGTTTGTCTTTCTGTGCTTGGCTCATTCACTTAATGACATCCTCCAGGTTCATTCATTTTGTTACAAATGACAGGATTTCCTTCTTTTAAGACTGAATGGGATGACATTGTGTATATACACCATGTTTTCTTTACCATTCATCCACTGATGGAAACTTAGGTCGATTCCATATCTTGGCTATTGTGAATAATGCTGCAATGAACATGGGAGTGTAGCTATCTCTTCAAAATGATTTCATTTCCTTTAGAAATCTACCTAGTCGTGGGATTCCTGGATCATATGATAGCTCTATTTTTAATTTTTTGAGAAACCTCCATATTGCTTCCCATAATGGCTGCACTAATTTACATTCTCATGAACAGTGTGCAAATGTTCCCTTTTTTACCATATTCTTGCCAACACTTGCTGTCTTTTGTCTTTTGATGATAGCTGTTTTAACAAATGTGAGGTGATAGCTCCTTACAGTTTTAATTTTAAGGGAAATGCACATTTAAAAATACTATGAGTGCCAGTAGTGAATGTGGAATCCTAAAAATTTATACTGGACCACAGGAAGAATTTCTTTTCTTAGGCCAGAAAATGGGCTAAGAGTCAGAATGACCTAGTGTTCCCCTTTGTTTCTGTATCATTCCTAACCTACCTTGAGTTCCGTGTCTGAATTTGGCTGTTGAAGGCGCTAATTTTCAAGGAAAGGAAAGGCCTGCCCAGGATGAGTCTGCCAGCAAGTCAGCAGAAGCAAGCCTACCCATTGTCTAAAGCCAAGCTGGCATGGGTACCACTCTGTGTCTTCTCAGTCTGGGGGCAAAATCTCCAGCCTTGAATAGGAGTCAGACCTGGTATGGTGGCTTTCGCCTAAAGTCCCACCTACTTACGAGGCTGCGGCAGGATCCCGTGAGCCCAGGAATTTGAGGCTTCAGTGAGCTATGAGCACATTAATGTACTCTAGCCTCGGCAATAGTGCAAGATCCTGTCTTTAAGAAGAAGAAAAAAAAGAAGTTAAAAGTTAATATAGCACCAGAGAGAGAGGGGCCAGGTCTTCTCAGATGGGGTAATCCCTGGTTTGACTTGCTTTTTAGTCCCGTGAGAGGAGGACCCACAATAAGGGAAGAAGCCAAAGAGAAATATGTGGCAGGGTCTTTCCCAAGTGGCAGCAGCTTAACCCATTTCACCTTCCTGACTTCATAAAGGAAGACATGGGAGACTTTTCTTATTTTTACTCCTCCCATTAGACTCCACCATCTGGAAAATGTGGTCTAAGAATAAACTCCCAGGATCGTCTATTTTAACATATCTGCTCCTTTGTGGGAAGAGTGAGTGTGAAAATTTGGGAACATGTGCAGTGGATAAAGCCGTTATTTTATGCAAAACAGAAAAGATCAGTGCCCTCTTTGGATGGATGCAGCTCTGTACCAGGGCACACAGCTTTGTTATTCTCAAAGAAGCCCACAAAGCAACCAAGGAAGCTGTTGCAGCTGGGCACTAGTAGCTGATTCTCTTGGTAACCGTGGGCTGGGTTCAGCTCTCATGCCTGCTTGAGCTGAGTGCGTTTGTGTGGTAAACAACCTGGACCACTCTACGTGGTCCCCTGGTGGTGGTAATGGGCAGGCTTAAGGGGTGTGATATTGGGGAGGGGGCTCAAACAACTCACAGAATGGGCATCTAAGCAAGGTAGAGAGATTCAGAGCAGGGAGGAGTTCAGAAGGGGTGTTTGGCTTGTTCGCTTTTTTTTTTTTCCTTTCTATCTTGGCACTCTTTATTAACAGAACACAGTATAGACTATGCATTGTATTTTGAAAAAGAAAGAGAAGAAAAGGCATAATCTTTGCTGTTGAGATGTTTGCAGGCTAACTCAGCAGTTCCCTCCCCTCATCCTTTCTGACTCACTACTTATTACATTTACTTCTAGTTCTTCCTCTTTAAATTGAAAAAGCAGAGAGGCAAAACCAGACACTGTGATAATGGAATTTTATGTTGTAGTCTTTGATTACACTTCCCTTCCAAAGCCTCAATATTTCACATTGTTAATAATAATGTTCTTTGTAGGAAAAATCCTTAATTTGAAAATGTTGCAGATGGCCTTTTATCAGGAGCTATGGACTGTCAAAATAAATAGATCTAATTATGAACCATTGTTGTTGAATGGGCCATCTTAAATAATAGCAGTCAAGTTTCCAAAAATTAAAAAAAAACCTCACATTTTAAAAAGACCCCAGAATAATTAGTGGTCTTTGGTTGACTGGTTTTCAACAAGTTATTCAGCAGATGGAGACTGTCAGATTTCTTCTGGTACATTATTTTTGTAACTCAGGGGGATTGCATGCAACTTCAGCATCACCTTTTTGTGGAATAGGATTTGGTTTAGGAGAATCCCACTGCACCTGGAGAATCCCACTGCACCTGTACATTAAGATGGAGCATGAGGAAAATCTTGGGAGTGAGCCATTTGAAGAAAATCTAGGTTTGGGTAGGTCAATTTAGGACTGACTGTTAGATATAGCCTTACACATCGTCTCTTGGAACTGCCCTGAAGGTGAAGATGTGAGACAGCTAATATTTCTCTGCAAGAATTCCTTGGGTTGCTGAGTTTTGGTTCTTGTCATCAAGAAAATGTTTGTACCGGAGCAAGATGTGGAAAACCCCAGATGAGAGGCTATTGATGTAGATTCGTGAGCTCTGCCAAAGTAATGTCATTACTGCTGCTCCAACCCCAAGGAAAGATCTTAAACATATGTAAATAGACAAGTTATAAATTGTAATTTAGTATCTGGTAACTGGAAGTCTTTACTTCATTTGTACTGAGTGACTACCTGAGTTTACTAAGGAAAATGTTGGAGATCACAGATTTGAGTTGAAGTCAATAAAACAGGATAAAAGTCTAGATGATGAATCTTAGCTTTTAAAACTGCAGTAAGAGGTTATATTAGTGGAAAATACACATGGATTCAGAAAATATAGATAAATCTATAGCAATTGAAATGTATACTTTTTTCAACATGGAAAACATTGAGTTCAAAATTATTCATAAAAACACAATTCCTAAATTAACTTTAAAATAAATTAACAGTGAGCCTTATTATCCCCATTTTAGTGCTACAAATCCAAGTTATGGAGAGAAAATTTTAAAAGAGACGAGAGCTGTGACGATAATTTAAAATATATTGTTCTCCAGTCTTTTTACATATATTTGAAACCAGTTCATTAACGATGACCTTGTGTAGGAAAAATTGGCATTTGTGCCAAAAAATTCTTTGTGTGTGTTAGTTTGCTTGCATATTTTAGAGTCTTCATATTAAAAGTATAGGAAAGACCTACTTGACAAAGATGAGTTTTGTTGAAATTTTGGGGAGAATATAGATTTGAATTCATATAAATAACACTGATAAAAGTCCAGATGACTGAAACATATTTCCTCTTTTGCTAATTAGAGTTTATTAAGCACTTAAGGTGCAAAAAATAAGAGGTTATATTAGTAGAAAATATGTATAGGTTTAAAAAATTTAGGTAAATCTGTAGATAATTGAACTATAATTCAGGAAAACATTTAATGAAGCCTCTTTTTCAACACCTAGATTAGTTCCCTAAGAGTTATATTCGTATTTTACTGTGAAACTATTTTCTTCCACACCAGAATCTATTGTATGTTGGCAAAGGAAAATGGACTAGTCATTGATTACCACCAAGAGTTTATTACTTGCTCAGGCCAACCCAGTGTTCATTGGGTACGTAAAGTGGAAAGAGTTTTAAATGCTACCTTTGCAGTATTAAGTTTGGGTGAATCCAGAGATATTTGCTGCGAGTGTGGCAAAATGATTATTGTGGAATTGTTTGTTGAATTTCATTTTTTTTTTTTTGCTGACAAAATTCATATTCCCAAGTCCTCTTTCCCTTTATCTTTTAAATTGAAGAGTATTTAAGTGAAAATGCAACGCAAACATATCTTACTCCCCGAACTTCTTGTTTAAATTGTTGGTGTTTTTTATTTGTAGTGGGCTATTTATAGAGATCTTTTTCATAAAACTTGCAGGTTTTTCTTCATAAATCTTGCAGCTTCAACAGAAAAGGAAAAAAGAAACGTATTTCCTCTTACCCCCTTAGTGTCCCACCTCAAGTACTGGACACAAATGTGCAATCCTTAAAGTTTCTCTTGGCTTAGAAAAGCCTTTCTCCTCTCTTGGCTAATCAGGCAGTGTGGAATCAGCAAGGGCCCAGCTCTCACTGTTTTCCTATGAAGTTGTTCCGATGTGTGACACATCCACCTTATGGAGGTTTAAATTGGTTATGTCTTCAGGCTTACAAAAGCAGGTTCTGGAATTGGTATAAGCACTTGATTTATTGGAACATATCTGATGGTGTGTCATCGACTGACCCCTCTGACATGAGCTTTCCTTCAAAAAAGGTTCATCAGAGAATTGAAGTTTCACAATCAGATCTTTGTTTACTAGGCGTATTTTTCAGCCTAAAGGAAATCTTCCCTGGCTCCCTGTAGAAGAAGGGAGTTCTTCATAAAGGAGTTCTTCTCCTTAGGGGAAGAACTCAGTTAAATGTGTTGCATATCTTCACTTCTTTTACTTGAATAAGAAGTTTACAATCTTCCCTGTGGTATTCTTCTTAGGGGAACTTTAGGAAGAAATGTTTGATCCTGAGAGTGGTAACTGGAAGCATGAACTGGAGTATAATATTACCCATTTAAATAAATTTTGCTTAAAATTTTTAAAAAATGATTTTCCAGAGGCCAGGCCAAGGGCAGTTTCCACTTGATATTGGCAATTTCAGGGTGGGATTAACAAGAGATGAGAAAATGAAGATGGAAGGGAATTATAGCTACGTATCAGCAGCATGGACAATTTCCTAATGTGCATCTCTAATTAAACATTGGTTTATTAGTTTATTAATTAGTTCAACAAATATTCATTGGATATCTCTGCTAGGCAAGAATCTGGGCACCAGAGTTACAAAAGTGAATGAGGCACATTTTTCTTCCTTAAGGAGCCGAGAAGGAAATATGCAATTAACTACAGTGATTGTTTCTCACACTACCAAATAAAAGTGAGGCTAACCTATTTCTCAGTGTTGTTGTTTTTTTTTTTTTGAGGACAAATAAATGAAAAAACTTCAACTAGAAAAATCAAAATTCATATTTACTATTGGATTGTCTGTACAATATTGTCATCAGTAAACCATGTAATGGAAATATAGGACTTGGACTGTGTGTGACATTGCCAATTTCAGTTTGTAATTTGTTCAAACTTGCAAGTGATAATTGTGTAATTTCTTTTGAGCAACAGAACAATAAAAACCATCAGTACAAACTCAGAGTATCCTTAGTGCTAGAGATCTCTATTACACAATGATTCCTTACACTGTGTGGAGTATGAAAGTTCTATGAAAATATTTCTCTACAATTCATTTTTATAGTAGTCCTGTCAACAGGTTGTATTAATTCTACTTTTCTGTTGAAAATATGGAGTCTCAGTAATTGTGATTGAGTTAGTCATCCCAGGTTATAAAAACAACAGTCTCAGAAGGATCGCAAATGAAATAGCTTCTGCCTTTCAATCCAGAGAAATGTTTTCTATACCTCAACAAGGACTAATGTAAGGACCACATGTTATGGCTAACCATGGAATATCACAGCTATCACACTGATGAGAGAGGACTTATCACTTCTTAGGTTGCTCAAGAGGATGGCATGGGCAGAATAATGGCCCCCAAAGAGGTTTATGTTCTCATCTCTACAATCTTTGAATATGTCAGTTATAGGATGAAAAAGAATTAAGATTGTGGATGGAATTAAGATTACTAATCAGATGATCTTAAAATAGGGAGATTATCCTGGTGGGCCTAATTTAATATTTTAAGAGGTAGGTAGGAAAACAGAGGGAGTTGTGACTAAGGAAACTAAGGGGCAGTAGTCAGAGGGATATGACATTGTATTCTTTAAAAATGGAAGAAAGGGTCACAAGCCACAGAATGTGGATCACCTCTAGAGCTGGAAAAGGCAAGGAAGCAGATTTTCCCCTAGAGCCTCCAGAAAGAAACTCAGCCCTATGAACCTCTTGTTTTTAGCCCACTGAGACTCATAGGACGTCTGTCCAATGGAACTATGTGATGACAAACTTGTTTTATGCCACTAGTGATAACTTGTTAAAGTAGCAGTAGGAAGCTAATCTGTGGGGTGGCTGTTAGAGCCTGATTTATGGCTCTCTACTTTCAGAGCAGACGGTGTGACTGGGAGTCCCCTGCTATCACCATGTGGGAATGTTACAGGTTAGAGCAATAGTTTATTCAATTATTTACCAATAAACATTTATTGGTACCAGGTACTGTTCTAGGCCAAACAGTAAACAATACATGAAGAATCTTGCCTTCATGAAGCTGTCATTGTAGAAGGGAAAATAAAATAAGTAAGTAAAATGCATCATATTTTAGATGGTGATAAGTAATGAGAAAATTGTAAGGGGGTAACAGTACAGTAATAGGAAGCAGTGTGTGTGTGTGTGTGTGTGTGTGTGTGTGTGTGTGCATGTGTATTTGCATGTGTGTATTAGGTTTGTAAATTTTAGATGAGGCTTCTAGGGCAGGTTCACTGAGAAGGTGATATGTAAATAAGACCTGAGGACTTCTTTCAGGAAAGAGGAAACAGCTAGTGGCTTTCTGACTCAAGCAAAGGAAATGCAAAGGCTCTGAGGATAGAGGGTCCTGGTATGGGAGGGATGGGAGATGGTGAATAGGTGATAATGTCGGTAAAACTTCCAGGATGCCAGGTTGATCTTTCGAATAGTAGCTTATATCCCCCCTAAGGCTGAGCCTTGGAGCTCTTCTCCTCAGCTGGTGCTTCTTTTTATAAAAAATTTATTATTTCTACTGCAGAGAAAAAGCAGACCATTTCCAAAGGGCAGCCTAAGGGAGCTGGAGGCAGAGAGTGCCAGAGAATGTTTCAGTGCTGATAACCAATTTTATGGATCAGTCATTTTAATTAATAAGGAGAATGGGAGAAAGTGATGCAAACAATGTAAGCCCTGGTTGGCATTTCCTTGAATGTTGAATACCTTTTACTTTTTAAAGGGTAAGGAGTTTGGTTAGTGACTGGAACAGGCAGAACTGGGGTTGCTGTAAACTCAACCAGCAGGTCACAAAGTGCTGTTGGCAAATTTTCCTGATTCACATGTCTCATATTTACTGTAATACTGCAGAATAACTTTGATCTTTCTGCCTTTAGACAGAAGTCACCACCACTATCCCCCTAAAGCTATTGGCTAGCATTTCTTTAAACAAGTAGGCTGTACTAAGCACTTCATGTGACTCCAGCAGGAGAGGAAGGGAGGAAGTTACGAGGGTTGGACACCCAGAGCTAAGAAGGAGGCAGTTGTAGGTAGAAGGGCCAACCAGTTGGCAGCAATAGGCTGCACCAGGTATACATTTGCCTTGGGAAATGGGAAATGGGAGGGATGCCAGAGCTTGGTTTCTCACACGGCAAAGATCTATGAAAGAGAGAGAGAATAGTAATGGAGTAAACCAAAGAAAGAAATAGGATGTTTCCAGAGGGATATGGCAGCTTTGAAACATGGCCTCAAAATCCTTTGACACTCCTTCCATCAAGAAGTGGGTTCTGTGTTTCTTTCCCTTGTATCCTCTTGTGACTGCTTGATCAATAGGATGGGGTGGAGGTGTCAGTTTCAGGTGCAGATCTTCAGAAATGGGTTGCTTCTACTTTCTGTTTTCTGAGAGGCTCGCTCCTGGAACCCAGCCACCATGTTGTGAAGAAGCTTCACCTAGCCCACAGAAAGGACCGTATAGAAAGGGACCTGCAGTCAGCCATGTGTGAGAGCCATCTTGGAAGCAGATCCTTTAGCTGGTCAAGCAATCCCAGCTGACATTACATGGCACAGAGATGATCTGTGCCTTCTGAGCCCTCTCCAAATTGTAGATTTGTGAGAAAATGAAAAGACTGCTGTTACTTTCAGCTACTAAGTTTTAAGGTAGCTTGTTATATGTGAACAATTGTAACGTGGTGCATTTTAGGTGACCAGGAAGGAGAAATATCAGGTTTCATGCAATATTGAGGATGCTTTGTTATTCAAGTATATAAAATATAAATCATGATTAAAACCTTTTAACCATTTAGAGTTTTTTATTCTCTTTTTAGAAAAATGCACATATACCAACCTTTTGAATACAGTTTCAAGAGTCTCAATATCTTCTACATCCATCCGTGGGCGTAGACTCCAAGCTGAGAACCTCTGTGATCAGAATCTCTCTTCGCTACTGTTTGTTATAAAGTGCAATTTGGTGTAAGCTCAGTGAAGTAAGAGGGAGAGAGGACACTGGACTTTCTGTTGTTAGACTTGTATTTTACTCCAAACGTTTTGTAGACTTGCTCTTTGAGTGTAGATAAAGTGTAAAACCTCTCTATATCATAATTTCTTGGATGGTAAAATATGGATTTAAAATGTATCCTTTCTTTCCTCAAAGGAATGTTGAAATTTAGAAAAAGAAAAAGGAAGCAAATATGTTTAGAAAAGTCATAACTTGCCCGTAAGAGGTACACAATGAATATTTGTTGAATTTTTAGCTGTTGTTATGCATAAGGGATTGCTTGATTAGGTTGCTGTGGTGTTATGGTAGATATACTGGTTTTCATTCATGGTTCCTGGCTTCTAACTACCACAGTACTTGTTATAATGTTGGGGTACTTGAGGCCTCAGGAAACGGAATCTTTGTAACCTTCTCTTGTCCTCCTTTCACCTGCACAAGGCAGGACTCTAATCTGATTGTCGGTCAAAATACCCTCATTCCAGATCATGTCCTTTGCAGGCACATGGATGAAGCTGGAAGCCATCATCCTCAGCAAACTAACACAGAAACAGAAAACCAAGCACTCCATGTTCTCGCTCATAAGTGGGAGTTGAACACTGAGAACACATGGACACAGAGAGGGGAACGACACACACCAGTGAGGGGAGGGAACTTAGAGGATGGATCAATAGGCGTAGCAAACCACCATGGCACACGTATAACTATGTAACAAACCTGTATATTCTACACATGTATCCCATTTGTTTTTTTTTAGAAGAAATAAAAACAAAACAAAAAACAATACCCCATTCCAGAAAAAGTCCTGCTCTATACCCAAGAGGAAGGAATGCTACACAGACAGGCCAAGAAAAGTCTTTGTGATCGGCATCGATGGGTTTAGATCATGCATTTGTTGTCCAGTGACATTACTACATGGCTGTCAATCATGTCTATGTAATGAAGCGTCAATAAAAATCCAAGAGGATTGGGTTTGTGGAGCTTCCAGAGAGCTGAACAGATGAAGGTTCCTGGAGGGTGGTGCATCCAGCGAGGACACAGAAGCTCGTGCCCCTTCCCTCATATCTCACCCTGCACATCTGTATCCTTTGTAATATACTTTATAATAAACTGGTAAGGGTAAAAGTGTTCCCCTGAGTTCTGTGAGCTGCTTCCAATTCCAGTTAGTCGAGCCCAAAGAGGGGGTCATGGAAACCCCAACTTGAAGCTGGTTGGTCAAAAGACACCAGACTTGTGACTGATGTCTACAGGTAAAAGCATCTTGGGGCTGAGCCCTCAACCTATGGGATCTGATGCTATCTCCAGGTAGACAGTGGCAGAATTGAACTAGAGGACACACAGCTGGTGTCCACTGCTTGGTACGTGGGGGAAAAACTCCATACCTTGGGTAACAGAAGTCTTCTTCTGTGTTCATGACTATTGTTGCAGTGGTGTGAGAACAGGGGATAAACACCTCTGACATAGAAGCCCAAACCTGTAAGGGCAAGATTTTGTCCATAAAACAACCCTGGAACAAGGTCCCCAGGGAAAAAGCACCAAAGAGTGTAGAAGAGAAAAAGATCAATACAGACACCCCCACCCCCATCACCCATGTTAACGTTTACCCTGTTATCCTTAGTTTTTTTTTTTTTTTTTTTAATATTTGATAAGGAGTATCACTCTGTTGCCCAGGCTGGAGTGCAGTGGCATGATCTTGGCTCACTGCAACTTCTGCCTCCTGGATTTAAGTGATTCTCCTGCCTTGGTCTCCTGAGTAAGCTTGGATTACAGGTGCCCACCACCATGCCCAGCTAAATTTTGTATTTAGTAGAGATGGGATTTCACCATGTTGGCCAGGCTGGTCTTGAATATCCTTAGTTTTACAATCAGTGTAGGGGAAATAGGAGAAACAGTAGCATGCAAAGATTGATATCAGTTTACACCAAAACAGAACACTGCCCATGAGAAGAAGGAATTGGAAACAATATACACAAAAGTTTCACAAAATAGAAAAGAACCGGACACTGGCTCTAACATTGGCGTCATTGGGATAGAAAGTCTATTTACATTGTTTCTTATGAGGTCAGCAAAACATTTTGAATAGCCATTCCTTGGCTGCCTGCAGTGGGTCAGCAAATGTGAAATAAAACATGAACTGCAGACCTGACTTTTGAGCAGGTTGTTCCAAGTTTATTTCTTTGCTTTCTGCTGTAGCAGATCACCTTGTCCTTGCACTGTATTGGTAGATTTTTATCATCTCAGATGAAAGAATCCCAGTGTTGGCCAGGACAAATCCAAAACACAGGTGACGAGCGGTAACACCCAATGTTAAAACCTGATTCACTATGGTTTTTCTTTCACGTTGTGAAACTATAAGGATAAAAAGGGGCAGGAAAGTAAAAGCAGCAATCATGCCTGCATGGACTGAAGGCAATTTAGTTTCTATCAGACATGGTGACAGTGATGAATGCATCACAAACTCTCAAACAACAGATGCCAAGCACAAACTGTGTCACAAGATCCCAGATCAAAGATACCTACCATATGTTTAGCTTTCACATCAATGTACGTCAAGTCAGTTTTGAACTAGAAGACTTTAGATATGCAGTTCATTACCCCTTTCTCCTTTTCACCCTTTTTTGTCTCCAAGAAGTTCCCTGAATCTGAATTTAATCATTATTCAGTTTTGGGCACGTTTGCATATAAATACATTACTTGTGATTGATCCAGTGAAAGTTCATGTGCAGGGCTGCCCCTGCCCATGTTGCACTGGCTTTCTGCCCATCCACGCTGGAGCTGGCAGAACCCCCTTGCAGAGGGACAGAAGCCAGTGACCTGGAGGGGCCTGGAAAGAGTCTTAGAAGGGTAATTACAACATGTGTTTCTTCCTTTTAGGAGTATCTAATTGGGTTCAATGTGAAGGCAGCTCACTGTCAGGCACATGGAAGACACTGAGTTGGAGAGGTTGAAACGTGGTCACAAAGTATCCGTGAGCGTATTAAACCCATGAGGATTTATTAGGGTCTCTTAAGCATTTGATTCCCTTTAAGGAAATCAGTGCCAATAAAGAGGCACACAGCTTAAGATGCTGAAGCAGAGTGAACTAAATTGATTTATAGCTCATAGATAGAGAAAGTAAAATTCCGATTAATTTTTTAAACATACACTAAAGGGAAAATTACTATATTTTTCCTAAAGTTTCTTTAGTCTAGGTGTTGTTTACCATTTTAATTACAGATTTATTATTTATTTTCTATAATATATAAGTCTTTCAGGAATTATTATTAATTTTCTCTTTTTTGCATTGGGCTTGGTGCTGGGGAAACAGAGACAAAGTATGCAGAGTCTTTGCTTGTTGGGAAGTCACGCTCTGGCAGCCTGGTCTAGCCATGTGGACAAATAACTACTGTGCGATTTGTTGAGAGAAACAGAAAGCAGGGCAGTGGCACGGGTGGAGGTGCCAAACTGGGGTACAAAGAATTGAGGGAAGGCTTGAGAGAGAAAGAGATCTGAGAGCTCTATCTTTCTAAAAAGTTGGCATATTCCAGGTAGATGGAAATACGATTGAAAGACAGAGGTGGACATTCTGAGAAGGGGGAGTAGTAAATAGAAAACACAGAGGTGGCGATAGATTATGGACTTGGGAATCGTTGGTAGGTTGATAGGCTTAGAGCACACAAATGTTAGCCCAGAAAGACTGGGAAATGATGCTGAAAGCAGGGCACAGGTCATGGAATGACTTGCAGACTGTACCAGAGGCACTTGGATTTTATGAGAGCCTTGTAAGGCTTTTGTGTCAGTGTTGCCAGTGGCCCTCTCATATTCCCTTGGCAGTCACTGTTCCTATACAAGACAACAGCTTCAAGTCTCAGAGACTACAAGTTTGCAAGACTGTAATGACGCAGGCCCAGAGCACCAGGAGTTAACATCCTTGCGAGCAGTGCTCAGACGATGATGAATAAATAGCTTAGATTCTTCACCCCTGGTGAGGATGAATCTGCAACAGGGTTTGTATAATATCTCTGAGGTTCCCAGTGACATTGGGTCTCACTTGCTCACAGCAGTTGTCTGGTCATTCACACACCAGTATTGGCTTCCTTCCCATACTTGCCGTTCTTTCCTACCCTCCTACATTTTGCTTCCTTGGATCCCTTCTCAAAAAACTACTTGTGCTTAAATTCTTAGCTCAGGCTTTATTTCCGGTGGAATCCAATCTGGGACAGGTTTTTGGCTTGCGGAGGAACAGTGGCAATGAGGGTGGACTCTGGATGATTTTCATGAGAATGCAAGTGAGAGTGGAAGACTCTGGGGCAATTTAGAAAGTACAGTTCATTGCAATGATGGCTGAGCTGGATGTATTCTGGGAGAGAGGGCAGGACTTTTCAATGATTCAAGGTTTGGGTTCATTGACTGGTGGAATCCATCAAGTAAAATAAGGACTACAAGAAGGGGAATAGGAGTTTTGGTGAAATACATGGGATTTGGATTTGATTACGCTGAATTTGAGGTGTTGCCATGGACAGTGTAGGCATTAGAGAAGAGAACCAGTTGGGAGACCCCAGTTTGAAAGCTGAGCATTAGCCCCTAAGTAATAGTGGAAGATGTGGGTGTGGCTGTGGTCACTCAAGCTGACCACAGGGATAGGGAGTAGGAAGAACCCGAGTAAAACAAACCTCTGGGAGTACCAACCTTTAACAATCAAATGTACGAGGAGGAACTTGCTACAGAGAAGGAGTGATCTGCAGGACCAGGCAAGGGCCAGGGGAGTGATGTCATAGAAGCCAAGAGAGGGAACAGTGTCAGGAGGAGAGAGGAAGCAAACAGAGTCAAAGGCTGCAGAAGGGTTGGTGAGATCAGACTTAGTGCTCCTATTGGATTTGGAAGGTGAGTGATCATTGTTGTAGTTCAGAAGTTCATACTAATTTGGATCAATTAGAAAAGTAGTAGATATTTCCTCCACTTAAGACATTCAGTTTTATTACTTGAAAAATGGGCTAACCAATAATTGCCTAGAAGAGGGATTGCTTTAATGAATGGATAAGAATAATTTCTAATTATAGGTAAGCATGATTTGAGTTAGTATACTGAAAAATGCTGCCCTATATTTATGTGATTTGTATGAAATTGGGTACTTGGAAAGCTTCAAGTTTGTTCCACTAATTAGGTAAGGGTTTTTCTTTTAAGCTATTTGCTATTTTTTAGTTTTAAGTTGGTCCCTATTTCTGCTTGAATTATCACAGGTTTCAATTTTGTGTTGCCAAAAGGGTAAGGTTTAATCCCATAGCTGATGCCCCTTTGAATTCTGAATAACAATTCTACTTTCTTTATACTACTTAGTTATCTGTGGTTAGGAATCTGGTCTGCAGAGTTAGATTGCTTAGCTATTATAGTAGCTCCAACACTTACTCTTTAAGATCTATGGGCAGGTACTTAGCTTCTCCGTGCCTTGACTTCCTCATCTGTAGAACAGAAAGAATACAACTTTTTCCTGAGGTTAATTCCTAGCACCAAATGAGTTAATTTATATAATGTATTTAAAGGTATGCCTGGCACAGAGTAAATGCTTAGTACATTTTAGCATTAGAAATATTTGTTAGCATTTTTTCTAATTATAATTTGTGACTATTATTAAAAACTAGGAGGCAAAATAGTATAAATAATTATTGAACTATAAAATAGATTAGGTTTTATAGTTCTTAAATTTTCTGCCAAGTCTCTGGACCAGGACAAGTCCATTCACCTGTCTGAGGTCACATTCTTCACCTATAAAAGAGGGAGATTAGAATAGAACATCTTTCAAGCCAGCCATGGTTTTAATATTCTGGGAAGCATACCTTTTGCTTGGAAGTAGTTGATTTACACAGTAATTTTAGCTGTAGTGTTTTTTCCCCTAAGGGAAAGATAAATGGGCAAAAAGGGGAAATGGAAAGCATTTCCATTAGGCAAATGCTTTCTGAAAAGTACAACTAATGTTTTGGTTGGTTTATTTTCATGTAATTCATTTCTTGGGCTAAAACATATAAATCAGTTACTTATATCCAGATGACTTATCATTTCTTTTTTGAGCATACTTACGGTTAGAAAAATTCCAAATGTTTTTCATTTTTTTGCCTTGTTTTTTCATACAAGACAAAAAATTTTACAGAAAAATAATTGTTTTTACTGCATTCATTTCATTTGCTAACATTATGATCTGTACAAAACAGCCCACTTATTCTTTTAGATTTTAAACATGGCACATGTACATAAAATAATAATTATATAATGTGGTATTTTGTTGTATCTTAGCACATTTTTTAGATCTGAAAATTGCTCCCTGTTCTTATGCTGCATGCACTCCAGTGCACCTTTCCCTTGATGAATTATTTTTCATGTGCACACATGGGGGAGCTTTTGAGACACTAGTTTGAATGTTACACTTTGATGACTTTCTCAACAACTTGACCCTAAGATGACAGACTGGAACTCTTCATCAAAAGAAGTGTAGCAGGGTGCAGCTGGCTATAGAACTGACTTCCCTAGTGCTTACTGTCTCATATACAACCCTAGAACCAATTCATAAATCTCTTTGAATGATAGCCATAAATATGGATTCTCTTGCACAAAAGGGTAGGGCTAAGAAAATGAAAAGGAAAAGTGAAGGCAGATCCAGTGTTTTCTAAAACGTTAGTAAGAAGTACATGAGGTCATAAACATGGGGGGCTACCTTTTCCGGTGAAATGGAGGAAGTGAACCAGAAACTGATTTTGACAGCAACATTATTTAAAGGAGTTTCTGAAATGATCAAATATGTTCTTCCACAGAAGAATAAAAGTCTAAACGCAACTGAGAATGTTTTTAAAAATTACACCTGGGGGAAGCAGAAATAAAAGTGAATGGCTTGAGTTGAGTCTATGTTTTTGGTGTCTAGCTTTGTTTGCCATTTAAAGAAAATGCAGGAAAATAGAAATGTGTTAAGTGAAATGAAACCCCACAGGACCTTGACAGGCTTTATGGTTATCTTTTGACCCCAGTTTTTGAGTAGCTAAAACTATAAATAAACATATAAAAATAGACCTGGTGACAGCCACATAGATACATGAAGTAGCCCCAGGAATGACTGGGGCTTTTGTCTGCCCCAGTTTATTTGGAAATAATTCCAAACTATTTCATATATATATATATTTTTTCCAATGCTTATCATAATTACATCTGAAAATTTTGTTCATGAGACAAACTTTTAAAAGCCCTTAAAATGAAAATTCAGTAAGGAAATAAATAGAGCTGATATGTGTGTGTGTGTGTGTGTGTGTGTGTGTGTGTGTGTGTGTGTATTTTGAGATGGAGTCTCGCTCTGTCACCCAGGCTGCAGTGCAGTGGTGCGATCTCAGCTCACTGCAACTTCTGCTTCCTGGGCTCAAGCAATTCTCCTGCCTCAGCCTCCTGAGTAGGTAGGATTACAGGCATGTGCCACCATGCCTGGATAATTTTTGCATTTTTAATAAAGATGGGGTTTCACCATGTTGGTTAGGCTGGACTTGAACTCCTGACCTTATGATCTGCCCGCCTCGGCCTCCCAAAGAGCTGGGATTACAGGTGTGAGCCACTGTGCCCAGGCTGATTTTTAAATGTTATTATCAAGAAAAAACTCTTTAGCAAGTATTTTTTGAAAAGTCTATGGTATAACTAGCTTAATATAAATGTGTATAAAATTAAATCAAATATATCATGATGAACTGAAAATAGGTAAGATTTGTTTTCCTTCTCATTGCTTTTTCATATGTAAGCAGCCAAGTTCATCCTCCACAGTTTGTGTTCAACTCCTTGCTGTTTTTTTCTCTAATCTTTTCCTCAGTACCCTTATTCATTCTCATGGTTTTAACCATTAAGTATATTCCCATTTTGGATTTTCATCACAGACTCCAGTTGTACATTTTCTATTGCCCATTGGATGTTCCTACCTGGATATGAAAATCAGATTGAATGTCAGCTTCCAGTCTTAGCTTCCATCCTCCACTTGCTTCCTTGGCTTCCTTCTTTACCCACCCTCCCAACTCACCAGTTCCTCCTGACTTTCCCCTATCTGTTCACTGAACTACCATTTTTTGAATCACCTGGGCTTGGAAATTTGGTGTCATCTTTGACATTAACCTGTCTCATGTACACAACTATATCAAGGGTTCCCAAGGCTACCCTCGGGCTTGCTAAAAGATGCATGGAACTCAGAAAAGCTGTTATAGTCACAATTATGTTTTATTATAGTGAAAGAATACAGATTAAAATCAGAAAAGCAAAAGATATATGGGGGGCAAAGTCCGGGAGAAATCAGGTGCAAGCTTCTAAAAGTTTTTTTTCCAGTAGAATTGCACAGATGCACTTAATTCTGAAAGCAATAATGTGTAACATGTGCAAAGTGTTGTCAACCAGGGAAACACACTTGAGCTTTGATGTTTCCTTTTTTTTTTTTTTTTTTTTGAGATGGAGTCTCACTCTGTCGCCCAGGCTGGAGCACAGTGCGCGATCTCAGCTCACTGCAACCTCTGCCTCCCAGGTCCTGGTTCAAGAAATTCTCCAACTCAGCCTCCCAAGTAGCTGTGATTACAAGTGTGAGCCACCATGCCCAACTAATTTTTGTATTTTTTAGTAGAGACAGGGTTTCACCATGTTGGCCAGTCTGGTCTTGAACTTCTGACCTCATGATCCGCCTGCCTCGGCCTCCCAAAGTGCTGGAATTACAGGTGCCGCTACTGCTCCTGGCCAAGCTTTGATGTTTTTAATGGAGGACAGTCACATAGTCATGCAGCACCTGTGTGACTTACCTCAGGTACTCAGACTTCAGCTCCCTAAAGAAGGAACAGATACCCATCATGGCATCACATTGCTAGCATGAACTATCTGATCAACTTGTACCACATGGCCCAAGGTCTGAGGCATATAACACTCTTGACAGGTGGAATGTACCAAGGGCTCAAGGCCTCCTCTCAGCAGCTGGCCTAAGTTCAGTCTTGAAGAGAGGTTTTCCTTGGAATGTGCAGGGTTTGAGCAACACAGATTTGCCGAGTTAATCTTCCTGTGCATACACATAAAATCACCAAGCTTTACTGGTTGCTGGGAAAATTCAAAGCACATACTGTGGTGTTAGATATGTGTTTGAGTTCTGCCTCTGAGACAATTAAGTGAGATACAGTTAACGTAATGCTGGACACATAAATACTAAGTGATGTTGATTTCTTCTTGTTGTGGTGGTTTTTATTGTCTCTGCCCTTTTCTATCCAATATCACTTCTTCTGTTTAACCTAAGACCTTATCGTTTTCACCTTCATGGTGCATTAGCTTCCCATATCAGCGAACTTAAGATGTTATGCTGCACTAAAAAACAATCCCCAAATCAGTGTCACTTGCTAAAACAAGAGAGTATTTCTTGATGCTGCTGTTTGTCTATTCTGAGTTGACTGTAGCTCTGCTGCAAAGTATAACCATTCTGCGACCCCGACTGAAGGAACAGCCCTGATCCAGGATATTGTGGCAAAAAGAAAACAGCGGGCCAGGGGCGGTGGCTCACGCCTATAATCCCAGCACTTTGGGAGGCCGAGGCGGGTGGATCACGAGGTCAAGAGATCGAGACCATCCTGGTCAACATGGTGAAACCCCGTCTCTACTAAAAATACAAAAAATTAGCTGGGCATGGTGGCGCGTGCCTGTAATCCAAGCTACTGAGGAGGCTGAGGCAGGAGAATTGCCTGAACCCAGGAGGTGGAGGTTGCGGTGAGCCGAGATCGCGCCATTGCACTCAGCCTGGGTAACGAACAAAACTCTGTCTCAACAAAAAAAAAAAAAAAAAAAAAAAAGAAAACAGCATGTTATAGAACCATACAATAGCTCTTAAAATTTTGCTTGAAAGTGGTGTGTATTCTGTCTATTCCCATTTTATTGTCTAAAGTAAGTGACGCTGCCAGGCCTGAGGTTATTAGATTAGGGATGTATACTATTCCCTTGGAGTGGTGATGGTGAATGTTTGAGCAGTAATATAATCTATCAACTTCCTAGCTGGACTCTGTGCTAAATGGTCATTATACTATCTAAGGAGGCTGGAAACAGACAGGCCACTATGTAATAATGATTTCTGGCATGTCTAAGGAGGCTGGAACTAGAGAGACCAGCTGGGATACTCTAATCTATCCTGTTGACCATCACTAAGTTCATATCCTCAAAGTTCATTGTTGACCATTTATCTTCTCTATAACTGCTGTAATATGGTCTTCTCTTGATTAGTCATGCAAGCTCGTTTTTAAGCCCAGTCACCCATGAAATACCAGTGAAACCATATACACCAGTGAAACCATATACGCTGGTGAAACCATAAAATTAACCGGCATTGGGCACATTTTATCTTAGCGCCTTTTATACCTTTGCTCATACATTCACTGAGATTAAGGATGCTGTTTTGAAAAAAGTTACCGTTTCATTCTCCTTTGAATTCTCCACAGAGCCCAGGTACATTACCCATAGTTATGGCTGAAACATGTAATCAATGAATGCAAGAATAAGTATTCCCTGTGTTCCAAAGAAATCCAGGTGCCATTCAATGACAGTGAGAAGTCAGGCCAAGGAGATGAAGGGAGGCTGAAATCCATTCCATGCTTTGCTCACAAGGCAAGTCCTGAGATGGGATGAGGAGAAAGAAGCATATTTTTCTAATCTCATTAAAGCACTGCATAGTGGGGCTTTTCTTCTTGGTTTTTGTTCACTAAAAGACTTCCTGCAAAGGACCTGCATGCCCCACAGAGACCACATGCATGGATATTATTGTAGGGCAGGAGTAGAAAAATGCTATTTTGGTTCTGCTTTCTAGAAAGTTTCAAGTGCTGGGCCACCCAGTCATCTAGCTGCCCTGCATCCTTTGGATGTCTGTGGCTGAGGACAGCTTCACAAGATTGGGTCCTCAGAGCTGCTTTGCACTTCCCAAGAATGGACCTGTGGACCATGCGCTTTTTGTCCACTCAAATTTTATTTATTTTTGGAGCAGCACCTCTATTACTGGAGAAAGTAACTCTTGAGGTTAAAAACATACTGGAAATAAGAATGAAGAAAGTAACTGGATCAGCTATACTTGCTCTATTTCATGAAAATATTCCTAAAAATAAAAACTAGCTCCTGGCAATGCAGCAAATAGCCAAAACGACTTCTTTGGTTGAATGGTTTTAATGTTTCCCACTCTCCCCCACCCCTCCCCCCACCACCTGTTACAGTTTTAAAAACTGCACTACAAGAGTCTGTTCAAAATTCAGTGCCAATAGGGAATATTGCCTATTAGCCAGCAAAACAGTTAGGAGCAGAAAGGCATGCAACAGGGCTTTGATTGCCCAAGGCAGGGTAACTGTGAGTGTGGGACCTTTATTGCTGCCTTGTAGATGCTTCAGTGTGGGAAGTAAATGTTCAGTCAAATTTGGCATAATAGCTTTAAAACAAATGAAACCACTGTGCATGTTGTCAGCGACAAACTGCTTTTCTTTCTTTTTCTTTTCTTTTTTTGAGATGGAGTCATCACTCTGTCACCCAGGCTGGAGTGCAGTCATGCGATCTCGGCTCACTGCAATCTCCATCTCCTGGGTTCAAGCGATTCTCTTGCCTCAGCCTCCTGAATAGTTGGGATTACAGGTATGAGCCACCATGACCAGTTAATTTTTGTATTTTTAGTAGAAACAAGGTTTCACCATGTTGGCCAGGCTGGTCTTGAACTCCTGACTTTGTGATCTGTCCACCTCAGCCTCTCAAAGTGCTGGAATTACAGATGTGAGCCAGTGTACCTGGTCCTTTTTCCTTTTTTTTTTTTTTTTTAAATTGCATTTTAGGTTCTAGGGTACATATAAAGAACATGAAGGATTGTTGCATAGATACATACATGGCAATGTGGTTTGCTGCCTCCATTCCTATCACCTATATCTGGCATTTCTCCCCAGGTTATCCCTTCCCAACTCCCTACCCCCCACTGTCCCACCCCTAGTTCCTCCCAACAGACCTCAGTGTGTGATGCTCCCCTCCCTGTGTCCATGTGTTCTCATTGTTCAACACCTGCCTATGGGTGAGAACATGTGGTGCTTGATTCTCTGTTCCTTTGTCAGTTTGCTGAGAATGATGCTTTCCAGGTTCATCCATTCCCTACAAAGGACATGAATTCATCATTTTTTACAGCTGCCTAGTATTCCATGGTGTATATGTCCCACATTTTCTCTGTCCAGTCTACCATCGATGGGCATTTGGGTTGGTTCCGAGTCTTTGCTGTTGTAATCAGTGCTGCAATGAACATACATGTGCATGTTTCCTTAGAACAATTTATAATCCTTTGGATATATAATATACCCACTAATGGGATTGCTGGATCAAATGGATTTCTACTTCTAGATCCTTGAGGAATCACCACACTGTCCTCCACAATGATTGAACTAATTTACACTCCCACCAACAGTGTAAAAGTATTCCTATTTCTCCATATCCTCTCTAGCATCTGTTGTCTCCAGATTTTTTAATGATCACTATTCTAACTGGCATGAGATGGTATCCCAATGTAGTTTTGATTTGCATTTCCTAATGACCAGTGATGCTGAGCATTTTTTCACATGTTTCTTGGCCTTATATATGCCTTCTTTTGAAAAGTGTCTGTTCATATCCTTTGCCCACTTTTGAATGGTTTGTTTGTTTGTTTGTTTTTCTTGTAAATCTGTTTTAGTTCTTTGTAGATTCTGGATATTAGCCCTTTGTCCGATGGGTAGGTTGCAAAAATTTTTTCCCATTCTATTGATTGCCGGTTCACTCTAATGATTGTTTCATTTGCTGTGCAGAAGCTCTGGAGTTAAATTAGGTCCCATTTGTCTATTTTGGCTTTTGTTGCCATGGCTTTTGGTGTTTTAGTCATGAAGTCCTTGCCTATGTCTATGTCCTGAATGGTTTTGCCTAGATTTTCTTCTAGGGTTTTTATGGTGTTAGGTCTTATGTTTAAGTCTTTAATCCATCTGGAGTTAATTTTAGTGTAAGGTGTCAGGAAGGGGTCCAGTTTCTGCTTTCTG
This sequence comes from Sapajus apella, assembly GCF_009761245.1. Classification (NCBI taxonomy): domain Eukaryota; kingdom Metazoa; phylum Chordata; class Mammalia; order Primates; family Cebidae; genus Sapajus; species Sapajus apella. The sequence continues at coordinate 77,953,989 of NW_022436941.1, forward strand.
CACACTGCTACCCAGTTTTCCCAACACCATTTATTAAACAAGGAATCTTTTCCCCTTTGCTTGTTTTTGTAAGGATTGTCAAAGATCAGGTGGTTGTAGATGTGTAGCATTGCCTCTGAGGCCTCTGTTCTGTTCCATTGGTGTATATCTCTGTTTTGGTACCAGTACCATGCTGTTTTGATTACTGTAGCCATGTAGCATAGTTTGAAGTCAGGTAGCATGATGCCTGCAGTTTTGTTCTTTTTGCTTAGAATTGACTTGGCTATGTGGGCTCTCTTTTGGTTCCATACGAAGTTTAAGGTGTTTGTTTCCAGTTCTGTGAAGAAGGTCATTGGTAGCTTGATGGGGATAGCATTGAATCTATAAATTACTTTGGGCAGTATGGCCATTTTCACAATATTGATTCTTCCTAACCATGGTCATGGAATGTTTCTCCACCTGTTTGTGTCCTCTCTTATTTCAATGAGCAGTGGTTTGTAATTCTCCTTGAAGAGGTCCTTTACATCCTTTGTTATTTGTATTCCTAGGTATTTTATTCTCTTTGTAGCAATTGTGAATGGCAGTTAATTCTTGATTTGTCTCTCCTTAAGTCTGTTATTGGTGAATAGGAATGCTTGTGATTTTTGCACATTGATTTTGTTTCCTGAGACTTTGCTGAAGTGGCCTATCAGTTTCAGGAGATTTTGGGCTAAGATGATAGGGTCTTCGAAATATACAATCATGTGGTCTGCAAATAGAGACAATTTGACCTCCTCCTTTCCTAATTGAATACCCTTTATTTCTTTTTCTTGCCAGCTTTCTCTGGCTAGAACTTCCAGTACTATCTCGAATAGGAGGGGGAGAGAGGGCATCCTTGTCTAGTGCCAGATTTCAAAGGGAACGCTTCCAATTTTTGCCCATTCAGTATGATATTGGCTGTGGGTTTGTTGTAAATAGCTTTTGTTATTTTGAGATACGTTCCATTGATACCTACTTTATTGAGAGTTTTTAGCATAAAGGGCTGTTGAATTTTGTCAAAGGTCTTCTCTGCATTTATTGAGATAATCATGTGGTTTTTGTCTTCGGTTCTGTTTATGTGGTGGATTACATTTATAGACTTGTGTATGTTGAACCAGCCTTGCATCCCTGGGAAGAAGCCTACTTGATCATGATGGATAAGCTCTTTGATGTGCTGTTGCAATTGATTTACCAGCATTTTGTTGAAGTATTTTGCATGTATGTTCATCATGGATATTAGCCTGAAGTTTCTTTTCTTGTTGAGTCTGTGCTGCGCTTGGTATAAGGATGATGTTAGTCTAAAAGTTGACTGGATAAACAATGAAATGAAGGCAGAAATAAAGATGTTCTTTGAAACCAATGAGAACGAAGACACACTGTACCAGAATCTCTGGGATACAATTAAAGCAATGTCTAGAGGAAAATTTATAGCAATAAATGCCCACATAAGAAGAAAGAAAAGATCTAAAATTGACACCCTATCATCAAAATTGAAAGAGCTAGAGAAGTGAGATTAAAAAAAAACTCAAAAACTAGCAGAAGACAAGAAATAACTAAGATCAGAGCAGAACAGAAGGAGATAGAGACACAAAAACCCTTCAAAAAATCAATAAATCCAGGAGTTGGTTTTTTGAAAAGATCAACAAAACAGACCACTAGCCAGATTAATAAAAAAGAAAAGAGGGAATAATCAAAAAGATGCAATAAAAAACAATAAAGGGGATATCACCACAGATTCCACAGAAATACAAACCATCATCAGAGATTATTACAAACAACTCTATGCACATAAACTAGTAAACCTGGAAGAAATGGATAAATTCCTGGACACTTACAGCCTCCCAAGCCTAAACCAGGAAGAAGTTGAAACCCTGAATGACCAATAACAAAGGCTGAAGTTGAGGCAGCAATTAATAGCTTACCAACCAAAAAAAGCCCAGGTCCAGATGGGTTCACAGCTGAATTCTACCAGACATACAAAGAGGAGCTGGTACCACTCCTTCTGAAACTATTCCAAAAAATCCAAAAAGAGGGAATCCTCCCAAATCTTTTTATGAGACCCTTTTTCTTTTAATAATATTTTACTTATGTTTCTATTTTGCATCAAGGGGGTTGGTTTCTAGATTACTGAGGGCATAAGCCAAGCAAAGCAGAATTAGTGTCACTCATGTTAAGGTATTAATTTCAGTACTAATGAGGTGCTGAACAACATGACAAAGATGATTAGAGGATATTGAATGAAGGTAAATCAAGTAGGTAAACTTAGCTCCTTATGTTCAGAATCCTATATTAGGAGTGGAGTGTGGAGCTAACTGCACTGTGGTTGGAAAGGGTTTTAAATTATAGAGAAGATGAAGTTTCATCAACCCAACATGTGTCCCCTTTACTAGTGGGAAAACACAAGAGCATTTATGTCATCATAAAATATTCTTGTTAATTTACTGAAATACCAATGTGTTTGTGGCATTTTGGGATCACTGTCATTACCATAGTAGAATGTTCATGCTTCATATCTATGCATTCCAAGATTGCTCAAAAATTCCTTCATACCCACCTGGGCAATTATGACTCACCCATTGAACAGAACAATATAGATCTATTCTAGGACTCAAAGGATCTAGTCACCATTTCCAAGACTGAGCACACTTTGTGGAGCCAGGTCAGAATGAGACATTAATGTTGTCTTCATTTAAATATTATATGCAGAAATGACCTATGTATTTCCTACTGAGCAGATGAATCATCTTTTTCAGGAATTGTTTTTCCTCTGTAGTCTCATCAGAGCCTGTTAATATTTTTACTTTGCCCTTGCTTTTTTTTTTCTATTTGAGTATATCTTTTTCTCCTTACAGCATGATGAAAAGTCATTTAATTATACACTTTTGTCTTCAAGACCTCCCTTTAAGCCTTTAGTAGGCAGTAATATAATGATTACTGGTAGGTATAATCAATCAATCATTCATCTCTGGGATCATTCTTTACAGGTTCTTGGGACTTGGTTTCTGTAGGAGTTGGCAAGTAGATGCTGAGTTTTCTGTCTGAGCGGTCACTCATGAGATTTTTGACGAAGCGGATGGACATTTCTTATCTAGGCCTGAGTTAACCCTGTTGTCTGTTGTGGCTAATAGACAATATTGTGTCAAAATTTGAAGCTGATAGCTTTCTGTCAGTATTCTAAGTAGATTCTATTTCTTTAAAGTGGTTAAAGTAGAACAATTCTTCAAACCCTTGATCTGATTTATGGCAGTAGCAATAAAGAGGATTGTTACCCCAAAGGGGCCAGCTGCTTATGCTTGTTCATTCATTCATTCTGGGATGTTTGAGTGCCCATGATGTATTGGCTCTGTGCTAAATACTGGGGGTTCAGTAGTGAGGTCTAAGTCAGATTCAGTCTTTGTCCTCGTAGTGTGTAAAATAGTCAAATGTAATGGGGAATGTGGAAATAGGCAGTGACAATATACGGTATTGTGAGGAGTGCTATAGGGGAGAAGTGCAGTGAGCTCACTGGAGGCACATCAACAGCATTTGGTTGCCTGTATGTGCCAGGAAGTATGCTAAAAACTGAGTTTACAGTTAACTAACAAAATAGACACTGTCCTTGCCATCGTGAAACTTACTACTGGTGAAAATCAGTGTTAATGAATAATTACATACGCGCATACATGTGATGTTGCTATAAAGGAAAATACAAGTTGTGATGAGAGGATTTATCAGGGGTTCTAATTTAGACTGAGTGTTGAAGGACCGTGGATCAGAGGTTGAGGCATTTAGGCTGAGACTTATGGTTTGGAGATATCACTAAAGAGGGGGAAGAGAAAGGTTCCAGATGGAAAGAACATCACTTGCTAAGACCTGGGGCAAGTCAGAGCAGGAGAATTTATTGAGCAGAAAGTTTGGTATGGTTATGTCATTATGTGCAGTGAGGGGTAGAGGCAGAGAAAAGGACCAGGGATGAGGATGAAGAGTGACCAGGGTAACTAATGGCAGCTCTGTCTGGCACAAATTATTCAATAAATGATATCTGTTATTAATTACTGCATAACTTTGTGCAAAGCACTGAACCTTTCTATGTCCATTTTCTTAACTGTAAAAAGGTAATAATCTCTACATAATAAAATTGGTTATAAGAATTACATTAATATATGCAAAACACTTAAAATAGTGCCTGGTGCAAATAAAGCATGCCAAAAAGAAAAATAGGGGTAGGGAGCATTCATTCATTGAACAGTGTTTGAGAGCCAGCTATGTGCCAAGCACAGGGCTGCCACTGGGGAGAAAGAAACAGCTATGTCCCTGTCCCCACAGGGTCAACAAAAATTTACCCTGATAATGAGTTAAAATTGCAATGTGGTCTGTGGCCATACCACCCTGAATGCGATCTTGTCTGATCTCAGAAGCTATACAGGGTTGGGCCTGGTTAGTACTTGGATGGGAGACCACCTGGGAATACCCAATGATGCAGGCTTAAAAAATAAATAAATAAATAAATAAATAAAACTGTGATGTGTTATGAAAATAAATTCTAGGAAATGGAGACAATGAGAAAGGTTTGAGAAAGTTTAGAAGTAGAAAGCACAAGACTCTGATTAAAGAAGCTGATTCCAGAAAGATTGGAAAGTTTTCAAGAAGGAGAACAAGGCTGGCCATGTTGCCCACCTTCAGAGCTAGAACCAGATTATGTAGCTAAGTTTGTCTATGGCTTAAGAAATGAACTGGGATAGAAATTAAAGTGCACAATAATGTATTTAGAATTTATTTGTTGTACTTACAAAATTCCGTAATCATAAAGAAACACACACACACACACACACACACACATATAAATATATCACTGATTTTTAAGCATACTATATAACATGAAAGATATCTTACTTAAAATACTGAAATAGCAAATGAAGTCTGGATCCCAGCTCATTAGACATTTCAAGATTGGATTTAATATTTCACCTTTTTTCTTTTTGAACAATGCCCTGATGATCTATTTGGAGAAGAGATATGATAGTACCCTATATGACTGTGCTTGCTGTATTCTGTTTGCTGTTTCCTGTTTAATTCTGATGGTATTGTGGATAAGTGAGATGACCTTCCCTGGAGCAATTTATGAAAGCATTGTTGAATAGAGAACAGAACATGGTGGAATATTCATGAGCAACCTCAGTAGTTCAGGGTTATTCTCTGACACGATTATTCTTCAGAGCTTTGCTGAGGGCTTAGAGTACCCTAGGCAATATAAATGTTTCTTTGATATGCTCCTTAGTATTTCCTCTTTTTAAAGAATCTTCAAGAGAAATTGCACCTGAAACTGTAGCTGTGCCATTCCTTTTTGCGTTCCTTTTTCACCACCCTTCTAACAATTCAAAATAATGCTGGTGTTTTTTTTGTGGGGAGAGAGATGGCAAAAGGTGTCTGTTGTAATTTACAGGCATGCAGGAGAAAACTGCTTTGCCATCCAACGTTATGATGCTAACACTCAGTTGTTATTTTGGGGGATTGTTCTTGAACTGAAGGAAAATGTGCAGCAGCACTATTAGGTAAATCAGTAATCCTGGCTCAACTGTATCTTTCAAGGAAAGGAAGGCTTGGTTACAGTGTTGAGGGCTTTGGTAGTCACAGTAACCGACTCTCAAAGATGTTGCTGGATCTTATGAATATATTTTGGCAAGGGGGGAATAAGTTTGTCAATCAGCTGAACATGAGATGGAGAGATTACCCTGGATTATCTGGGTGGACCCAATGTAATCATAAGGGTCCTTAAGATGGAAAAAGGAGGCAATACAGTGAATGTCAGAGTGACGCAGCATGAGAAAGTCAAGCAGCACCCAGTCATTGTGAGCTCTGAAGACAGAGGAAGGGGCCATGAACCAGGGAATAAGGACAGCCCCTGAAAGCCAGAAAAAGCAGGAAAATAGATTCTCCTCTGGAGCCTCCCAGAAAGGAATGCAGCCCTGCCAACATCTTGATTAGGCCAATGAGATCCCTTCTGGGCCTCTGATATTCATAACTGTAAGATCATAAATTTCTATTCTTTTTTTCACTAGGTTTTTCATTAGGTAGTTACAATAGTAAAAGGAAACCAATACAGGAGCTTTCTGAAGAGCTCGACAGTTGTAAGCTGTAAGAATCTGGAGATCAGGTAGTCTATTTTTGTAAAGTAAATGATATTACACATATTAGAAGTGGTTTGCAACTTTCAGGCAAGTAATCATTTAGTTCAATAAGACTCTAGAGAAAGAGGTAGCAACTAAAAAGGAAAAAAAAAAAATCAAGGCCTCTACAGGTAGAGTAAATGAGGGAGACTGGCCTGGTCAGAAGAGGATAGGGAAGGGAGGGGAGTGTGGCTGACCAGTGGATACATGGCCAGCTCCTCCCAGTGATTGTTGCCATGAAGAAATGTGAGCTAGATCTAGTTTTTTCAAAAGAAGAATGTTGCTAGATCTAGCTTTTTCAAAAGAAGCCCACATTTTGAAATGTAATGTAAATTATCCTAATATCGAACTCTAGACAATTTAAGTAAAAAGCAGCCACCAAACAAACAAACCTCAACACAAGATGGGTATGACCTGGGGGCCACTAGTCAGAGACAGCTAACCTAGACAGCCGGAATGACTTGTATTTTCACAGTTCTGAGTGTAACACCTGCAATTCCACTTTAGAGTCAAAGAAACTGACGTAGGGAAGTTAATAATTGAGCTAGTCAACGGTAAACATCAGGTTTCAAATTGCGGTGTATCTGATTGCAAATGCCAAGTTTTTTTTCCATCTCACTGCCTCTAAAGTAAAAGGAGGAGATTAATAATGGAGAGATAGAAGGAGAAATAGAGGGAAAACATTTACTATTTACTAAGCACAAAATATCTACTCGGCATTGAACCAGGGATTTTTAAGCACATTATCCTTTAAATCTCACAACAATTTTAAGAGGTAAGAAATATTCTAATTTTCCAGGGAAGAAACCAGAGCCCAGAAGAGGTCAAGTAACTTGTACTTGGTCACACAGATAGTAAGTGTCAAAGAAAACTCAAAAGAACACATTTTCTCAGTGATTACAGGTTTTAGAGAAGAGGAACAATGCTTCCTCTTGAGCCTGAAGAAAATTGAAATAAGGGCTGCTAGGGAAATGCAGGTATTCACACTGCAGGAACTTGTCTGTCTTGGTGCAAGTGGGAAGTAAGGCTATCTGGTAAGCTTAAGAATAGTTTATAAGGGGGAAGCAGGTGTCAGATTGGATACTGCAGGAGAAAACAGGCTGCCACCAGGGTGACCTGTACCGGAGATGGAGACATGATGTCGAATCAATTAGTGGACCATGAGAAAGGCCAATAGACAGGAAGACTTTGAGTGGAAAGAATGTACACACCCTTGCTTCTTTCCTCAGTATCCCTTGCAGGTGGTAACCACAGAGGAACTGAATGCCAGCACTGGCCATTGGCTTGGTAAAAGTTGAAATGTTAAAAAGGCAGGGTGGCTCAACTTCATTAGCCAGCAGGAAATGCAAATGATATCTACAATGCCAAATCAATACCATTTGACATCCATCTGGCTGGCTGAAAGAAAGAAGACTGACAACACTGTGTGTTATGAGCCTGTAGGGCAGCTGGAATGCTCCTAGACTGCTGGTGAAAGTGTAATTGGTAGACTCAGTATCTATGAAAACTGTTTTCAATATCTATGAAAGCTGAACATATGTATATCCCAGAGCCTAGCAATTCCATTTGTATAGGTGTATGTCCAGTGAAAATATGTACATTTCTGTACTGAAAGACATGTGCATATAGTAGTGCTATCTGTAATGGTGAAAAATATAAACAACTCACTAATTTTTGGTGTGATGACAAAATGAAATAGTAGCAATAAAGAAGAATGCGCTATAGTCACATACATTATGGATGAATCTAAAAAATAAAACATTGAGCAAAGGAGTGCATGTCATGATTTCATTTACATAAAGCTTAGAATCAGACCTCTGGTGTTAGAAGTCAGAATGGTGGTTATATTTCAGGGAAGAAGTTGCCTGAGATAGAATATAAGTGGGCTTCTAGGGTGCTGCAATGTTCTAATTTTTAAAATTTTATTACCCAAATGTGTTCACCTATGAAAATCCACTGCTTTTATGATTTGTGTACTTTCTGTGCATATATTATGTTTCAATAGAGAATTAAGAGAAAAAAAAATATATAAGGCCCAGATGGGAGTCTAGGATCGTGACAGGGCAGTGTTGAAATTGCTGACAAGTGCAACTAGGAAAAAAGGCTGAGTTGTTTAATGCATCCCCGATTATATTGCATAAGGAAAGGTGGGGGAATTTAGGGACACAATAGTGACGGGAGAGAATCACCATATGGAGGATTGAATGGGGTGCAGCATCTTGCTGTGGCAAAGTCCACCATGTACCTGTCATGGGATTGATGATAAAATATTACATCAGCTGCATGGCTATATCTAATCTGTTTCAGAAGATGTCAACAAAGGCCATTTGCATAGCGCCATCTGGGAAGTTGATTGTTTCATTTAAGGTGGATACAGAGTAGATTCTAAAAGCTCAATTCTTGAACTTGTATAATTTTTGTCTGTTAACTCAGCACTAGAATTCTGTACAGAAAAATTCAAGGCTGCAGTATCAAATTAAGCAAATCATATGCAATGAAAACAAAGCTTTTGCTCTAGTTGTGAGCTCACATATGGTTTCTCTTGGTTTGTGGTCTCCTAGCCAGATAAATGCAGCAGGTTGATGATAATGTAAACAGCTAAGTTTCCTGGGTGGCTTTAAAGGGAAAGGGACAATTTACTTATTTTATGTATTTACTAAGATTGCCTTCTTTCTCTCACTTTCTCTCTCGCTCCCCCCTCTCTCATTCACACACACACACACACACACACACACACAAAACTAGATTTGGGATCCTTGCCTTAGGAATGTCTAGTCACTATCTGGGTATCTCGGTTAAAATAGAAAGTCCATTTGTCTCATGAATCAAAGATTAAAAAAATGTTGTTAAAGGATTAATTTCCAAAATTGCTTTCCAAATTGCATGGCTGACCAGCTTGTAGCAGTCATCATTAACAAGAACTGTGGAAAATTAAGGTCAGGTTTGCATTTTCTTTCTTATTACTTCTCTTCTAGGTTGATTTGTATTCTTGTCTTTCCTTAAATATTGCTTATCTTCCCCCAAATTTCATGAAGATAATTTCTAAGTAAGTTTCATTTCTAATTTTTCCCGAGTTCCAGAGATTCTGTTGAATGTAGTCAATGACATGTTGTTATGACACCTCTAATGGATTATAAATAGTCCATTATATCGCACATACCAAAGAGACCTTCTGATTAAACACGCAAATTGGGGCCTCTTAGGAATGAAAGGGGGTGCTATTGTTACAGGGTGTTTTCAGGTTCTTGACCCCTCTGCCCCAGGAATGAGGCAAGGGGCCCTGGAGGTGTGGTGGGCTTGTTCAAGTAAATATCGGATCCCAAGAGCTTTTGCAGAAAAGCGATTTATTAGGCAGAGAGAGAAAGAGAAGTAGGGAGAGAGAGAAAGCTAGCGCACCCACGCTATTGTGGGAGGGGATCCCAGAGAGGGAAATTGGCACAGGTGAAGGGCAGCGGGTCTTTAAATCTGGGAGTTATTCCCGCCCCATCCAAGTTTTTGTCCAGTAAGAGGAGTTCTTTCAATCTCCCGCTGGAATGACTGATCTTTGATTCTGACATCTGATTGGTTGTGCGGCCCACCGTCCTCCCATAGCTTTTTGCAGGCTTTTCGAAACAAAGGAGGCTCACCTGGGCAGCCTAGCCTCCCGTTAGACCTCTAAGCTCTCGGATGGAGACGTGAAGGAAGGCAGGTAGGGCATGTCGCTGGGAAGTTCTTGCCTTTGAAACCACGAGCCTTGTGGATGGGGGAAGAGAAGTTAATACATTCCCTCACTATGGCTAATTAGACCAGGGCCATAGCTGTGAACCAGCACTGTCTTGGACACACTGGGATGTTTGGTTACTCTGCCCAGAGGCTTCCCGGACAGGAACCAGCCTTGTGAAGGCTCTGTCCTGTTAGGGTTGCTGCTTCCTGGCCTGGCTGCTCTGGACTGAGTAAATTCACAGGTGTTCAATAAGCTAGATATTTCTCTCTTTAATAAATCCTGCAAGGGTTCTCAAATTTAGGACTTTACAGAGACATTAATTGAAAAAAAAAAATGAAACGAATCTAGGAATGAGCATTATGGGGTCTAATTACAAATAACATTTGTGGATACTACCTGAAAGGTTTTGGATATTGTTTACCAGTTCTTCACTATTAAGTCTAGTAAAAACTCATGAATGAATATCACTCATAAAATGGCCTCGATTCACATCTGGTCTGATTTTTTTTTAACATGTTGACTTCTCTTGTTAGCTTTTTTCCTGCAGACCACACACTTAGTTTTATATGGTTCTTGTCCTGTTCTACTCTGCTTTGTTCTGGGGTGTGGCTTTCAGATGTCGGGGTCTTATAACTAGAAGCAGACAAGTCTCAATCTCATTAAACATAAGGTTTTTGTTGGTTTTTCTAATGGCAAGGTGAGGAAGTCCCTATGACACAGAACGTGGTGTGCATGCTCCTTGCGGCTTGACCCTGGGCCTGGCTCATGAGGCTTCGCTCCCACTTGACCCCTGTTTGCGTCCTGCCTCTCTCTGCCTTGGTACTCTGGTCAGCTGACTTACTGTTCGGTCCTGCGCACTCTGTTCCCAGCTGTGGGAGTTATGGGGCATTCAAGAGGCTTAATGCCTGCCACATTGTTCTGCGGGTTCTGAACCCATGGGGAAATAAAGACGCGGAAGTCAGAGGAGGATCAAAATGTCCTCTTTGCTAATGGTACCTTTTGTTCTGCTGGTGGGTCCCCTGGCTGCCCACCATTCCCCTCTGTGTTGAACTCACCTCTTTAGTAACAAACAAAGCAGTAGCACCTGCCCTGGTGGTTTCAAACAAGGAGGACAGAAGAACACCTGTGCTGTCAGGCTGGTGGCCAGAGTGGAGGGAGAGTGGAAAAGGGGAGGAAGACAGGTAAGAGGAGAAAGAAAACGGCATAGAAAGCAGGGCAGGGGACAGGAAGACAGACAGACAGGGTGAAGGAGAGTGGAGTTCAAACAAGCAGAGGCGAGGAGTGGGAGGTGAAGAAACTGAGAGAGGCTACCAGCACCATGGCTGGTGATGGGTGTGTAAGGAATCTGTATTAGTCCATTCTCACACTGCTATAAAAACATACCTGAGATTGGGTGATTTCTTAAGAAAAGAGGCTTAATTGGCTCATAGTTCTGTGGGCTGTCCAGGCTTCTGCTTCTGGGGAGGCCTCAGGAAACTTAACAATCATGGTGGAAGGGAAGGGGAAGCAGGCACATCTTCATGTGGATGGAGCAGGAGGAAGAGAGAGAGAAGGGGGAGGCACTACACACGTGTAACAATCAGATCTTCTGAGAAGTCTATGATAAGAACTGCAAAGGGGAAGTCCCGCCCCTGTGATTCAATCACATTCTACCAGGCCCCTCCTCTCACATTGGGAATTACAATTAGACATGAAATTTGGATGGGGACAAAGAGCCAAACCATATCAGAATCTTTCTGAAGAATCAAATAATTCCTTCTTCTGCCCCTCACAGAGAATGAATGAATGCTAGAGCAAAGGAAGGCACTGACTCCTCAATACCAACAGGTGTTGGTGGTAATACCTGTTTTATGCATTAAAGCAAGATGTGGGCAGAGGGAGAAAAAGCTCCCCCTAACCCCCACATCCTGCCAACCTCCCTGCCCCTGAACACAGGTCATGATATTCCCAGTGAAACTTAAGTACATCTGGAGCCTGAGACTGCCAGAATGTCACTGTTGAGCCATTTCATGCACAGTGCCCTAGGGGTTGCAGTGGCATTCATGGACAACTGCAATGCCTAACATTGTCACTGAGCAACGTGAAGCCATGTCTTTGTCACCTGTAAACTGCAGAACACAAGCCTTCTGTTTGCAGAAGGAGAGTACGACCCTTCCTATTTTAAATAAAGAAAACTTGTTATTATTGTTGATGTTATTTTATAAAATGGGTAAATTTATGAGCATATTGGAGAACTGTTCTTTGAAATATTTGCAGCTTGGATAAAACCAGGGAATTGTAGAGGATCAAAAACATTTCAATGAATCAAAATAAATTTCTTCCTCTATAACGCTTCTTTCATATTCACTGTATAAGATCCGAGAAAGAACGCTCAGTAATGACGTACAGAATTCAAAAGTGCTCTCTCTGAAGACGGCAGGGAGGGATAGAACAGGTCAGGGCAGAACAGAACTGGCAGCTATTTCAGTCCAATGGGAAGCAGGGGATCATGTCAGAGGCTGGGGACTTAGGCCTGGTGATTTGTCCAAAAGAGTCATAGGAGCACTTGAGCTGTGTCCTTCTGATGGGGTCAGAAAAAATCAATTTAGTATTCAGTGCTTATTCTTCAGATTCAAATATCACAGAAGACTGTAATGAAAAGCATACTGAGCCAGGACATCAGGACTCCCACTGAAAAGCCAGTTCCCAGAGTAGCCAGGTCCCAGCAGGAGGGAGAAACATGAAATTGAACTAACTGTGAGATAGGACAGAAGAAATTTCAGGTTAGTACAACTGGGCAGCTTGTGGAAACTCATATTCTATTAAGGAGTAGGAAAGATGAGCTGGTTTGGGCTACCAGGATGAAACAAAGAAAGAAAATGTTTTTTCAAAGTTTCCATTTGGTGTAGAAATTTTATTGACAAAAATGTCTTCTTGTAAATTACTTTTTATCTCCCAACAAATAAAAAATTGGTTTTCCAAAGGACTCTGTATCTACCCACCCGGGAGGTGTGTTAACCAGGACAGAGTGATCTCAAAGATTAGGATGAGTGGTTGGAGTTTGGATTTAATTTTCGCCTCTCTTGGTCTGGTGTGACACTCACTTATTTCCGTTTTTCAAAGGTTCTAGAATATGTTTCATCTGAGAGATTAAAAAAGAGTAACCAAAAAAAAAAAATTCAGATCTTCATGCCCTTTTAATCTCTTGACTTGCCAGGTAAATGTGGTTGAATTTCATGAGGATGTTTATTTCATTTGCATTAAGTATACATTCTTCCAGGGCTGTGCTGCTCCATCTATTCATGCAGATTCTTCACTGTACAAGTTGGCTGGGCCGCCGGGGCTGAGTAAGTGCAGAAAGGCAGCCACACTCTGCTTGCCAAGCCATGCAGTGTGATGAGGGTCTGTGCCAGCCCAGAGGGAGGGACATCTTTTTCTATTTCACACGAAGGCCTAGCAAGTGGCTTGCATTGCCACTAAGGGTCATTGACATCATGGCCACCCTGAGATGTGCCTGGTACAGTGCTTCGTACACACTGTTATCTGGTAAGTGCTTTTGATGATGGTCCTAGGAATATTTCAATTCAGTGGGAACATTATATGTGTTTTACTTAGGGAGAACATCACCCCAAGTGCCTTGTGCTTGTAACAATAGTGGTGTTTCATCTTTGAGACACTTGATGTATGATCTGAGGTTTTTCTTCTCTTGATTTTTGAGGCAGTTATACTTGAGGGTAAATAGGCCTCAAATTGGTTGGTGTCCTACAAATAAACATAAAGAACTTAGCTTAGATATAAAAACCCTGAAAAATGGGGGAAAAAAAGCCTGTTATCTATGCAAACAAGGGGAAAGGCAGAAGGTAGGAACAGAATGGAAGTCTGTGGCAGGTGCTGTGGCTCCTTTCTTGCTCAGCTCCTCAAGTCCTGGTTCTAGTTTTGTTGAAGAACAAGCAGAAATCATGGAATTTAGAGTTCTGGAAATGGCCAGATTCTTTTTTTTTTTTTGAGATGGAGTCTTGCTCTGTCACCCAGGCTGGAGTGCAGTGGTGCGATGGCTCACTGCAACCTCCCACCTCCTGGGTTTAAGCGATTCTCCTGCCTAAGCCTCCAGAGTAGCTGGTATTATAAGCATGGGCCGCCACGCCGGGCTAATTTTTGTATATTTAGTAGAGATGGGATTTCACCATGTTGGTCAGGCTGGTCTCAAACCCCTGACCTCAGGTGATCCACCCACCGCCACCTCCCAAAGTGCTAGGATTACAGACATGAACCATAGCTCCTGGCTGAAATGGCCATATTCTTAGATGGCCTGAACTACGTAAGTCTGTTGTTTGACTTGGTTAATCTGAGGAATGCAAAGTTCAAGAAGTGTTGTAATCTCGGTGCCCTTGGTACAAGAGTGCCTGCTCTAAGCCTTCACTGTTCAGGGAAACTTGGTAATGTAGGTGTGAGATATTTATCTATCTATTGATTCATCATCCATCTATTTATCTATACGATTTCTTTATTACCAAAGAAAGCTTGCTTGCACAGGTTGGGCAGGTGTTGTAAATGAATGATGCAGAGAGAGATTTAAAAAACAATAAGGAGTGGTAGGAACTTGGCAAATAGAGTATTTCCTGTCTATATGGTGTGGCCTCTATCAGTCTTGGGATTGTTGTCTTGCAGAAAGGCAAACATGCAGCTTCATGGGGGTCCATATCTTCTGACATTTTCCAAAGGAGCTGGAAATCAAGATGTGAAACCTGATTATTAAATATTGACAATTAATTCAACTGTTTGTGCTAACATTGCAAGACTTGTCCTCATGTTGTTGCATGCCAAGGTGGAGAAAATATGTTGGACGCATTAGGTATTTATGAGTCAGTTTGTGACCTCTGCCCTGGTATATAAGTTTGCCCTTAGAAATGCATTCTTGTGGGCCGGACGTGGTGGCTCACGCCTGTAATCCCAGCACTTTGGGAGGCCGAGGCGGGTGGATCACGAGGTCAAGAGATCGAGACCATCCTGGTCAACATGGTGAAACCCCGTCTCTACTAAAAATACAAAAAATCAGCTGAGCATGGTGGCACGTGCCTGTAATCCCAGCTACTCAGGAGGCTGAGGCAGGAGAATTGCCTGAACCCAGGAGGCAGAGGCTGCAGTGAGCCGAGATCCATTGCACTCCAGCCTGGGCAACGAGAGCGAAACTCCGTCTCAAAGAAAAGAAATGCATTCTTGTATTATTTTACAGTTGAATGGAAAGCTTCTCTACTTTTAATGAGTTCTAAAGGAGAAATGTCACCTAACTTACCCGTCTACCATTTGGTGGATAGACTGCTTATGCCACTTGGATTATACAAATAAACATTGTTGTTGGTTATTTAAAAAAATTTTATTCTCTGAAGAGAGTTTTTAAGGTTTTAAAAATGTTCTTTATGGGCTTCTAAGGAGGTTTAGGGTTGTCAGTGAAAAGAAAGGAATGGGAAGGACACATTTCTGCTTCTTGGAATAGAGGTGTTCTGTATACCTTGGTTTCAAAAGTAGATATTTAATCTTTTAGGCACTTTAATCTACATTTCTAAGAAGAAATAGGAACCTTGATAGAAATGCCACCTGTTTTAACGACCGAGTACCAATGGCGCTCTGCCAAGTTGAAAGCAAATCTAGGCAAATTTAAATCAGGCTGGCATTTCACAGAACTGGTGCAAGCATGGTTCATAAAGTTTATTTTTTTGCTTGAGAAAAAAATGACATTTTACTGATTCTATGTAAGAAAACCTTTAAGTTTTTATGAAATACTATTAAGGTCAGAATGAAACATCACAGAATTCAATATTTTATGATAGTATTTAATGTTTTATATTTTATAACATATTTTAATAAAATAACCTAATATTTTACAGGAAAGCTGATTATCTTTCTAATGCTTTCCTAAAGAAATTCTGTAAAGATACACATAATTGCTCGGCCAGTAATAAAGCATGTAATTTCCCCTGCCTTCAAATTTTCCTTCCTATCCACCCTCTATAGCAGATGACAATGATCTTCTGATAGATCTTGGCTTGGGTAATACATCACACTCGCAGAGTAAGAAATCAGAAAATAGCTAAACAAGACCCCTCAGTTTTGGTGGTCTTTCTGAAAAGACAAGTGTGAGAACCCTGAGGAGAACCTGGAGCTCAGCTATTCTCTGTTTCAAACTCAGAAAGGCGTGAGTGAATTCCTGGTAGAGCTGGTAGAACCAGCTTTCTATTATGAATACTGAGAAGTTTGGCCAATTTTATCAGGCTTCTGGACTGATATTTGCATATCTACAACTTAATATCACTTTTCTACTTAACACTCACCAGTAACTTCTACCTATGAGCCTGTAAAATCAAAAGCAAGTTAGTTATTTCCACGATAAAATGGGGCACATGGTATTGACATCTCATTGTATGTGGAACTACGTGGGCCAGCCCATTTCAAGGTGAGATTTTGGATTTTATTGCACATAGGTAAAGATCTTGAACTACAAGATCTTGAACTACTAAGGATCTTGAATTACATGGTCTGGCCTCTGCCTTTCTCTCCAACCTCATCTCCAGTGACACTGGCCTCCTTTGCCTTCTTCAGATAGACTAAGCACTTTCTCACTTCTAGCTCTTTGTTGAACTTGCTAGTCCCTGTTCCTAGATGGCTGTTTCCCTAGATCATTGGCTACTTTTCATTTGGGTCTCAAGTCAAATTTGACTTTCTTAGAGAGGTCTCCTCTGGTGACTCCACTTCTACCATCACTGCAACCCCTCACTCTGTATTATTTTCTTCATACCCTTTATTTGAACTAATCTTACTTAGTATTTCCCTCTCATTAAAATGTAAGCCTTGTGAAAGTAGTACCTTCTCTGTTGTACTTTATTGCTGTATTTTCAGAATCAAAGACAGTCCCTGGCATGAAGTGGGTGCTCAAAAGTATTTGTTAGATGGACGAATTCCAATTTGCCCACATTCAGTGACTTTCCTTGTCATTTGTTTTACTCTTGATTGGAATATAATTTTATTGTTTGGCAGGGATGGACATAATAGGGTTAGAGGGTAGTGGGGAAATTGTAAAAAATGGTACTGGTGAAATTAGCTACGTGATTTGAACAGCAAATTCCAAGTACAGCCTTAAAACAAAAAAAGAAGCAAATATGCACTACTTGAAAGTCTATACTATAATCTTATGGTAGATACAGTTGTCTAAATCGTACATACTCAAAGCTTTACCTCTATAATTCTGATAATAATGGGAAGGCTGGTTACATGTTTGCAGACCATTAAAATAAATATAGTGAACTTCTAGTTTGCTTTGAGCCTATCTGCATGGCTGATAAATGCTTTTCCAATAGAAGGAAGAGAAACTATGCATTCAAGGTGATAAGCAACCAGCCATAAGCACAGCTAGAGTCAGTTTTTAAAAAGGCGTTTTCTCCCCCACCATCCTGAAACTCTGTGATCATTCATGTAATTGTTTATGAATGGTTCATTGGGAACTAAGGTCAACAGAATTACTCTTTTAAACATCAAACAGAAATAAAATAATATTTCTTTTTTTTCCTTGAGTTGGAGTCTCATTCTGTTACCCAGGCTGGAGTGCAGTGGCACAATCTCGGCTCACTGCAACCTCCACCTCCCAGGTTCAAGTGATTCTCCTGCCTCAGCCTCCCAGGTAGCTGGGACTACAGATGCTTGCCACCACACCTGGCTAATTTTTATATTTTTAGTAGAGACAGAGTTTTGCCATGTTGGCCCAGGCTGGTCTCAAACTCCTGATCTCAGTTTATTCACCCACCTCAGCCTCCCAAAGAGCTGGGATTACAGTATGAGCCACCATACCTAGCCAGAAATAAAAAAAATATTTCTTATCTGTACCCTAAGACATGTTAGACAGGAGATGTCCCATGGAGCTGATGAAATTTTAACTAATGCAGTAAATAATCCATTGAGATTTAACCCTCATCAATCATCCTTATTGGTTCCATGTGTCAGAAAAATGTGAAATTCTGTTAAATGCCACATCTTGATGGAAAAATATGAAATTCTTACAAATAAAGCTTGAAATTCTCGGGTTCCCAAAAGATGATTCATTTGACCTTCTACTCATCTTTTTAAGACATGAACAAGAGAAAGCAAAATGGGTTTCTGTGGCCAAAGAATTTCATCAACACCAGTCCATGGGAGCAAATCAGACACAGGGAAGGTGCGTCTCATGACAATTTTTTGGTTTATTTCACATCTCTTGAGCTGAGCTCTAAATACAGTCTCCTCAAGAAGAATGTGCATTGCATTTCTGTGGGACATAAATTGCCTTCTCTCCTCTCTATTTCCAGCACTGATTATAATCTTCAGCAGAAAGCAGAGTTTTACATTCTTGCTGAATTAATAAATAGATGAGAGTAAAGGTATGTAGGGGGAGACAAGGACATAGCCTGTAGTTTACATGAGTAAAATCAGTAACTACGAGTCTGGGCTGTGACATGGTCCTGGCTCACTATTATTATAATTTTTTTTTTTTACAAGTTTTAGAATCTTGGAGTTTTATCTGCTTTATCAATTAGCATGGGCTAAGATGTGCTGCTGTGATGTGGATTAAACAACAACAATTTATTTCTTATGTTGTCTTTCCATTGTGGGTCAGCTGAGTGCTCTGCTCATCCTTGTCACTCAGGCATGGGTTGATGGAGCATCCACCATCTTAAACGTTGTCAATTACCATGCTTGAGAAGAAAGGAAACTCTAAAGGATGTTACCCCAAGTGATTAAATAAGCTTATGTAGAAATGGAATGTAACACTTCAACCCAAAACTCATTGACCAGAACTCAGTGTGCCTGCCCCTACCAAACCATCCACAATGGAGGGCAGAACAGAACTAATGATATTCACTTAGTATTTGCCTGCTTGATTTTTGGCACAGACCAATTTATGAGAGTAGAGAAGGTAAGCTGATTATCAAAGGATGTCTTATTTTCCTCATTAGTTACTTATTGATTTATTGAATCATGATTTCATTCTTTAATGTACTTTACATCAATAATTGATTAACTTTCACAGCTATATCAAGTGGCTATTGATGTACTAATCAATTACTACATTTTTACAAATTAAATAATTTTACAAACTAAATTCAATTCTTGAATGTAGCCAACATTTATTGGGAACCTACTATGTGCTTGATCACTATGCTAGATCCTATATTGTATGGCTTTGCTGAATTATTGTTAAGTCCTCACTCACTTAGCTCACCTCAGAAATGAATACATCTCAATGCATGCAGAGAAGGTTCTTATCAAGGGTTGCCCACTTTGTAGGGTATTGGTGACATTTGAGATTATATTTTCAAAGTGCTTAGCACTGGCAATAGTGATGTTCATAATAATGTTGTAAGCTGACTTGGATTTGATAGTTCATTTCCTAAAATAATTTTTATTCAACTAATAATTCAATTAAACAATGTTCGCTTTATGATTAGTCATGGAGTGAAGACTGCCTTGTGAAGCTCACCATTCATTCTCTAACGGTGGCCTCCTGACTTGGGACACTTACATGGGATTTATTTCTGATGACAACAAGAGCACAGATGCCAACCAGGCATGCAATGGTTTCTGGGAGTAGACTTGACAATTCAGCACTGTCTCTATGAAATGGCTAAAGAAGACCCATGTATAGAGTTAGATATGGACGATGGTACTTACATTTAAGCTTAATTAGGTGTAAATCCTTAACTCCTATATTCTATTTTCTGGTCCTTTGAAGCCAGTCTTTTTGCTCTGTTCTCCAGCCACAGAAGAGACACTCTTCTGCTGACCACTGTTCCCCACATGTTTTCCCTTCAGTAAATAGCAGATGTGTATGGTGGTAAGTTGGTTTTGTGCCATTGCTGTGTGAAAAGACAGATATTCTGAATGAGGATTGTGGGTTATCTTTGTGTTACACCTTCTCCCTTACATATTTCCAAAAGCAACCGCATTTCAGTTGAATGTGAAAATTCGCTCTTGATGATTTACTCAGATTAATGCTGTCATCATAATGTTAATGGGGTAAGGCTTCTTTCTGCAAAGATCTTGGAATTTAATCCTTCTGGTCAGTGTTTTACAGCTTTGTCTGAGAAAGAATGTAATGTGAATATGTTTTTGGCACATGGCTTCAAAAAGCCAAGTCTGCCTTGCTTGACTTTTGTGTGAAAAATCCCACCTGTCTGATTTCACCTCTGCTCCCAGGTCACAGATAGAGGTGACCTTGTGCCCTAGCAGCAAATAACATCCTCTTTAGCCCCACAAGGACATTTCAACAAGAAGGTTCTTGTGGAGGCTTACCCACTTTGTACGGGATTGGTGGTGTTTGAGATTGTGTTTTCTAAGTGCTTAGCCCTGGCACGGCATTACAACTTGCAACATCCTTAGGAAATACCTTAACAAAAGGTATGTATAAAAGCATGAGAGGATGAATGTGAGGAAGGAGCATGTCATATGGGTTTAGAAAATATGGGACTGGAAACGTGGGAGAAGGTGTATGTGTTGGGGAGGTAGATGGGTAAGAAAGAGAACAGGTGGATAAAACACCAATTTACCAAATGATTCCATAATATTAGTGCACAGATAGTGCACAACAACTACACTGAGAAAGGCAAACTGACTGTCTACAAAGGCCAGAAGACATTTTATAAGATGTGTTTTACTGAAAGCGTTGTCCTTGTGAAAAGGTTTTGAGCAAATATTTTAAGAAGTCCTTAGGGAACAAGCAATCTTCCTCTATGTTGCCCTTTCTAAGAATGAGACATTAATAGAAAGTTTCATTCTTTATTTGTTCTATTCAAATATTTATAGGGGAAAGTCAGCTGCTACTTCTTTATAAGACCTACCTTTGAAACTCATTATTTTTCCAAGGTGACTTGTTCTTCTAACAATATTTTTTTTCTGTGTTTGTTTGTTTATTTATTTATTTTATTGAGACAGGGTCTCACTCTGTAAGCCAGGCTGGAGTGCAGTGATGTGATCTCAGCTTACAATACCCTCCGCCCCCTGGGCTCAAGCGATCCTCCCACCTCAGCTTCCTGAGTAGCTGGGACCACAGGCATGTGCCACCACGCCCGGTTAATTTTTTGTGTTTTTGTTGGAGATGGTTTTGTCATGTTGCCTAGGCCAGTCTCGAATTCCTGAGCTCTAGTGATCTACCCTTTTTGGCCTCCCAAAGTGCTGGGATTATGGGCCTGAACCACTGTGCCCTGCCCATAATAATATTCTGTTTAGGCTGTGGAAGACCGTATATATTCTTATTTAAACATTAGAATGGAAACCACCTGAAGACAGAGGTTATATCTTCACCCTTGTTGCCCCCACATAATATGTGCCCAGTTTATGCCTTTTGATTAATTAAATGAGTTAATTAATGAATGAAGACAGACCTAGGATTCCTAATAGAAAGAGAATAAAAACCTATTTCTGTTTGTCCTTCTGCAGGACAAACAATACCAGCATGCGTATCTTGTTTGCTAGTGATTCTATTTCATTTATTTCTGTTATTTAAATTCAGGGGAAAACATAGGTAGTTTTTTCTTGTAATGTCTCAACACTGAACTTGAATGAAACCTTATTAAATAGCATGCAAAATTAACTATTATATATTGCTGCCAAAGGGCTTTGGCATTTTGCTTGGGTATATTATGTGGCTGGCCTGGAAGACTCAGGCCCTGGGATGACAGGCTTATGTCACCATGGGTGACATGGATTGGGAAAGATGGATGGCTATCCCGTAAAATGCCTTATGAGTGCAAAGCCAAAGGCAGTGCTTGGTACCACCCAGGGAGTATCTATCAGAATGAGATATTTTCTTGGCTCAACATACCATACCATAACATGTCTGATATAGTCAGCCAAAACAAGATTATTTATCAATGCCTCTGCCAGCTACCCATGATGGTAAGAGAACCAAAAGCCAAATGCAGTGATCAAAAACACTGCTGAAGAAGTAAAAGGTGAAAGGATGAAGAAAAACCAGCCAGGAACCCATGTTTTGCTTTTCTATCCCATTCCATGGGAATCAGCAGCATAGGAGCATCTACCTCTGTGAAATCCATCTTCTCTGTGGGCAGAAGCGCCGCTCCCTTACCGCGCATGAGTCCTCATATTCTCAACCACATCAGTCACTGGGAATTGAACAAGGGAACACCACAGTATAGCAGAGTGATCAAATCTGTAGCCTCTGTTACCAGACTGCCTGGGTTTCCCTTTCTTCTCTACCACTTATTAGCTGGACAGTTACTAAACGCTCAGTGCCACAGGGTTTTGATAATTAAATAGAGAAAGAAATAAAAATGTTATCTTGTAGGGTTGTAGTGAAGATTAAATGAGATACTGCATACTTACTGCAGTGTATGGGTTTTATTAATAATAGTAGGGTCAAGACAACTACATATATGTGGTAAATAAAGATGTGAAATATGTATAATTGGCTACCTAAGTTCAGTATTTAAGGATGCATCAGAAATGCTAGTTGAATAAAAACATATTGTTATTATTACTTCTGTTATTACCATCACTATTGATGTTATTACCAAGGAAATGTTAAAAAATCATTCTATATACACTATGGATCCTATTTCACACATGAGGAGAATGATATAACCCAAAGCTTTTCATTCTTAGTGCTTCAGTTTTTCAAATGTTTTTGTTCTCAACTCTGTTGAGAGGCAGCAGAAGCCAAAAGACAGGAACCTAGTAAAAATTCCAAATAGAAAGGCACATAAAACTTTACTCTTTGAAATGCAATTGGTCTGGCATAAAAAATAAAAATCAGGCTCCAGTCCCAGGATGAGATAATTTTTTAATGAGTTGAAATTGTAGCTAATAGAAAGTTAAATATAGATAAATGAATTGAAAAGGAGGCAGGGCATAGATTATTCATAATAGGTGTTGAAAGAGCAGGAGTGAATTTCTTTCTTTTCTTTTTTCTTTTTTTTTTTTTACAAAGGTAACTCAGAAAATAAGCTAGACAGTTTAAAAATGAATTCACTGCACAGCTTGGTTCTGCATTCATAGATACAATGAAGCTCAAAAAATTATTTAGTAGCAGCGGCTTATGAGAAGAGCTTGGTTCTGTGGTACAGCAATGTGAGAAAGTTAGATTTTTGGGGCCTCACCTAACCTGTGGGACAGCTCCCTGGCCTCTGATTTCAATTATTCCCTGCTTATTTTTTTTTTATTTTTGGTATTGCTGCAACACATCTGTCTTCTTGTACCCTCTCCTTGCCCTTTCTGTCGGCTTTCCACTGGGATTGAAATGTTTTCTTTCCTCTACCTCTGTTTCTAGTTGTAGTATTTTTCTTTATCAAGCTCATTTTTTCCCTAACCTATAAAAACATCACCAGCAAATTTATGACACTGGAGCTAGTAGCTGTGTTGATGGGCGTGAGTGTCCAGTTCCATAGCTGCGTGCCAGACGAAGAGCAGTAATAGAGCTACAGAGGCCCTGCCAGCACTGCCAGACATGATGCACCAACATTCCAGTTTCCTTGCTTCTGGTGCTTCCAAGCCATGGGGCCCCTGCTGCTACATGCTGTTAATCAAACAAGTGTGATGAAAGCTAAATGAAACAAATTTAGTGTGCAGCATCAATATCAACATCATTTATTTACTCATTTTGGTTCACTTGAATATTCAGCACTATTTTTCCCATAGTAAATGATGAGAAAATAACTTTTTAAAGTGGGGCAAAAGAGGGAGAACTAGTAAATTTCTCAAAATAAATGTTAGAATAAGGTGGAAGCCATTTCAAATGGCTTCCAATCAGACATTTTTAATCATAGATAGATATTGGTATAAGCCAGAGAAAAACACAGTATTCATAAGAATTAGCATTCAGATGTGAATATGCTGATAGTAATATTACTATTTGGATTTCTAAAAATTTATAAGTTATATAAAAATAAGAACTATGGGCCGGGCACGGTGGCTCAAGCCTGTAATCCCAGCATTGTGGGAGGCCGAGGCAGGTGGATCACGAGGTCAAGAGATCGAGACCATCCTGGTCAACATGGTGAAACCCCGTCTCTACTAAAAATATGAAAAATTAGCTGGGCATGGTGGCACGTGCCTGTAATCCCAGCTACTCAGGAGACTGAGGCAGGAGAATTGCCTGAACCCAGGAGGCGGAGGTTGCGGTGAGCCGAGATCGCGCCATTGCACTCCAGCCTGGGTAACAAGAGCGAAACTCCGTCTCAAAAAAAAAAAAAAAACAAAACAAAACTATGGCCCAAGGCAGTCTATTTATATACATGAGGAGTAAGGCAAATGGCATTTGAAGAAAAGCATTGACAACTTGGCTAGGTAAAATGCTACATTTTTATCTTGATAATAAAATGTTCAAGGTAATTATTGGGGCTGTTCAATAAGCAGAACTAGCAAGAACATAATAATCACTCTATCTTGTCAGTGAGAACACTGTTAATATTAATGGGAATGTAATACTGAAGATCCCGGGGATTGATAAAAGGGTAGCTCTAGATCTATGAGACTGACACGCAGCTCTGGAGGTTCCTGACCAGTTAATTATTGACTTCCCTGTAGTGTTTTCACTCTCTTGGGAGCATTCCCAGGACCCTTCCTGAGGCATTTTTTAGTAAATGTGAGAGAGAACTTATTTTCAAATTCTTCTGAATTGAGAACCAGACTAGACGTAGGGATAAATGCACAGTGAAGTAGAGTTGATCCTTGAACAACACAGTCTGGAATGTGCAGGTCCACTTATACTTGGTTTTCTTTTGCCTCTGCCACCCCTGGGACAGCAAGACCAATCCCCTCCTCTCTCTCTTTCTCCTCACCCTACTAATGTGAAGATGATGAAGACGAAGACCTTTTGAATGATCTGGTTCCACTTAATACGTAGTAAATATATTTTCTCTTTCTTATGATTTTCTTAATAACATTTTCTTTCCTCTAGCTTCCTTTATTATAAGAATACAGTATATAATACATATAATATATAAAATATGTGCTAATTGACTATACTATTGGTCAAGAGTAGCCTGTTGTAAAGTTTTTGGGGAGTCAAAAGTTATACTTGAATTTTTTACTACATATAAGTTGGTGTCCTGAACCCCTACCTTGTTTAAGGGTCAGTTGTAGTAGATTAAAAGGTTTTTCATGTCTGGGAAAATGCTCTATTCCTGGACTGTTTCAAGGAGCTTAGGGGTCAACCTGAACTCCAAAGAGTGAAGGGACTAGTGGTTTGATATCTAGGTATACATGGCCCTCTGCCAGGAGACTGTGGAGAATGTAGATTATCATCATGCAACTTGTCCAGTTGTGCAGCCAGATATTCTTGCTGACAATGTAGATATGTGCCTATGAACACTAGAGTACTAGTCTAATGTGCAACCAGATACATTTGCAAAGTGCAGGGAAAGTATAATAGTCAGGAGACCAAACCTAAGGAAGGTTACTTTGGACATTCCTTAGGTTTGGTCTCCTGATTATTACACTTTGAACTTGTTATAGGATTTTCAAATTTCTTGATCTTGTGTGTTTCAGTTATGGTAAAAATAAAAACAAATATAGACAGTACTGAACAAACAGCTTCCAGGAAACTTATTAGTTATTCCTTCTATGTTACATGACATTTCCATAATTCTCATCTGTATTAAGTTTGCTGTGGGAATAGCAATCATAGTATATAGCTCTTACCACCAGCGTTGCCTTCTCGGCATGATTTATTGCAAATTGGTTATATTGGAGAGCAGATTCTGCCAAATGGGTAGCCTAATTAGTAGTCAAATTGTTGTTTTCCCTAGTGATTTACTATCAAGCATATTAATTTCAGTGTCCAGCAGAATGAAATAAATGTCCTGAACTATTTTTTCAGTGACATTAAAATAAAAGGAAACTAACCCAGAGACCAATTACATTTAACAAAATTTATTTGAGCAAGAAAAAGGTCCTAGTACTGGGAAGCATCCCAGACTAAAGATGGCTCAGAATACCCCACCATCCAAGTGTGGTAATTTAATTTATAGCCAGAAAACAGGAAATAACATATAGAGATTACCTTGTTGGTGCAATTCAATGTTTGCCTTATGTGGGCACAATTTGGCAGCTTTCAGCCTGGGATTGACTGAGGATTTGGCTGCTATGATTGGCTGAGAATCAGTTGCTTGGTGACAAGGGTATACTCCTAGATTACAGCTTGCTATGTATGGAGGCTGCTTTGAGCCAGACTTCACTACCAAGTAAAGAATCTGCTGTGTGCCAAACTTAACTCAGTTTAACACATCTCAGCATTGGTCTGAAAACCAATTCACAGTATTTGCTAGTGTGCCTTGCTGTTTTCTGTTACATACTTTGGTCCTTGTATGAACTTCTGTTTACTTTGCAGTATTTCTGTGTTTGCTACTTTGGAATAAAAGTGGTCAGTGCAACTTAAATGATGTTTCTTAAATAATCAAATGAGAGTGATGATTCAAATATACCTACTTTCCCCCATTTTCTTTCTAAATTATTTACCTCTAAAGTAATTATAACTAAGTTTCAAGGTTTGGTTTGGAACATTTTTCATATTACTGTCACTTAGTTCATAGATGTTCATATTTGTACTGTATTCTCTCATCAGTTATTAAGATTCTTGGGAGAGTATATATCTTTTTAAAAAACTTTCTGGAATAGTTACCATGATTTTCCTTCTTATTAATAAGCATTCATGCAGTGGCTGCCTAAATATGATCCTGTGAATGGTAGCATAAAAAATGTAATGGATTAGATGCTATGTGCTCTAGGAGATGAAAATTGAAGACCCTGGCCCAATGAATTTCTCAGCAAATGTTACTGGCTGCCTGGTCAATATATAGTGTTGTGTACATATAAAGTATTTGAAATGTACTTACTAATATATTAATATGACATGTTAAAAGTAAACTATTCTATGGTGTTTGTCATGGATTATCTCTCAGCATCCATTCCAATTTCTTTCTACTGTACCCTTGGTCCTGTGAAAGCTGGAACTATCTCTTAGTCTTCCCTGGAGATAGGTGTCAATCCATGAAGATGCTAGTCTGTTGGGGGAATTCTGCTCCCTAGAACCCTTGTCAAGCATCCCTTAGTTGACATGAGTCCAGAGGTACTGATTTTTGAGACTTGCTAGGCGGAAGGAAAGCAGAGACTAACTTCTGCTATTTTATCTAGCGTGTGGGGCCAGGGGCATATCTTGCTGCTTTGCTCTCAATGCTGGCACAAGTCCAGGACCCATTTGCTAGCTCTGTGGGTGTTAAGAGGCAGGGTGTAAGGTATTGCCTGTGCTGGTGAGGAACATAGTGAACACTGTATGATTTGGGAGCTGGCAGTGGTAGCAGCTGTGTCAGCATCTCCTCTCCCCTCCCCTCCCCTCCCCTCCCCTCCCCTACTCTCCTCTCCCCTTCCTTTTTCCTTTCCTTCTTTTTTTGAGATGGGGTCTTACTCTTTTGTCCAAGCCTGAGTGCAGTGGTGTGACCTCAGCTCACTGCAACCTCCGCCTGCTGGGTTTCACGTGATTCTCCTGCCTCAACCTCCTGAGTAGCTGGGATTACATATGCATGCCACCATAGCCAGCTAATTTTTGTACTTTTAGTAGAGACGGGGTTTCACCATGGTGGTCAGGCTGATCTTGAACTCTTGGCCTCATGTGATCCACCCACTTCTGCCTCCCAAAGTGCTGGGATTACAGGCATGAGCCACCACTCCTGGTGTTTGCTCTCTAACTGTGGCAAGGCACTGTGGTTATGGAACTGGCAGCAACCCAAGGTGGCAGGCAGCTTCCTGATCCTAGAAGAGGTAGCAGTTTCTCCAGAAGCCCATTTCTGTGGTGTGGCTTGGGAACTATTTCCGAAGTCTCAACTTAGATGTATTCAGCCCTCCTCAATGATTCTCTAAGCCATTCAGTTATGTATATTAAATGTTTTTCTTCTTAAAATAGCTAGAGTGGATTCTGTTATCTTTAGTTGAACCATAATCAATATCCCATTGGACTATATGCTTCCTACAAATTGTTTCAATGTCAAATCATTGAGCATTATGTTATTTCATGGAAATTTGTGGGAGTACCCCTAGAAATAATCACAAATATAATTGTGTCTTTTTCAAATCCATCACAAAATGTTTATAAATATTCCATATTTTCCCTCTAATCAGTAAGTTACACTGGTGATATCCCCAGGCCCATTAACTTTCTTTATAAAATATCCCCTGAACTTTCCTCTGAAGCCCAACAAAATTGAGTAGTTTGAGCTATAAAAGCAAGAGCAGGAAGAAATGCAGAATCTCCACAGGAAATGTTTTGCCTTTAGGGTCCTGTCATTCAGACTAGAGATTGAAAATACCAATATTCTACCTACCGTCTAAGGCTGCTTATTTCTATGGCTTAAGGCACAGGGCTAATTAGAGACCAAAGCAGTGGGTCCTATCACCAGGTGAGCCATTTAGTTTTATTCTCTTTTGTGGCCTCAGCTTTTACTCTTGGTCTTGCCTAGTCAGACTGTATGCCTTTGAGCAGAGAGAGTGGTATCAAGGTGGCAGAAAATACTTTCTCAAAATTCTTTAGTGATGATAGGTCAACAGCATCATTTTCTAGAGGGACTGTGCATCCTAGTCAGTCTTGATAGAAAAGAGAGAAATGCAACCTGTCAAGTAACTGTGAGCCATGCTAAGCTGGATAGACAGACAAAAAGGCAGCTCACTACTGTGCCTTGGGAGCAAATTTGTATTATCAGGAAAATGGCATGTATTGATTAAGGTGGAGGTGTGTTAGAAAAATTTTGAGTATATAGGAGAATTTAGTTAACAATAGGAGTTTAAAGAGGTAAAAAAAAAAAAAAAGGCCAAGTGTTGTGGCTCATACCTGTAACCCCAGCACTTTGGAAGGTCAAAGTGGAAGGTTGACTTGAGGCCAGGAGTTTGAAACCAACCGGGACAACATGGTGAGACCACATGTCTACAAAACAACAACAACGAAAATAGCCAGCTGTGGTGGTGCATGCCTGTAGTCCCAGCTCCTTGGGAGGCTGAGGTGGGAGGATTGCTTGACCCCAACAATTCGAGGCTGTAGTGAGCTGTGATCATGCCACTGTACTTCAGCCTGGGTGACAGAGTGACACCCTGTCTCTAAAAATAAATAAATAAAACAGGTGGAAGAAAGATGACCCAGCAATGTGAGGGACTATACATTGCTTCATAATTATATTAAGCTACGGTAATGCTGATTCATTTCCAAATACTGAATTAAATACATACATACATGTTTATAATGTTAAAAGAAGCCTGAAAGCAGGCGTTCTGGTGCTGGCATTCTTCAAGGTCATCATGAACCCAATTTTCTTCTCATTCTGTTATCTGTTTTCCAAGCACATGGCTTCCATTCTCAAGATGAACTCATGATCCAAGATAGCTGCTAGAGAACTAAATATCACCTTTGATTTCCAGCCAGCAAAAAGGAGAGAAGGACTCTCCTTCCTCAGAGGCCCATGCAGTATTTCCTCTTAAATCTTTTTGGCCAGAATTTTTTCACATGGCCTCACTAAGCTGTAAGGGAGCCTGGGAATTTAGTTTATTTTGCCAAGCAGAAATATGCCTTAGAGAAAAAATGGGGTTCTTCTACTAACGGAGAAGAAGAGTGAATATTTAGTGGTCAACTAATCTGCCATAAAGTAGGTGATCTCTGCCATAAGGCTGAGCTAGACAGGGTTATACCATGCTGCTGTTCACTGTGGCCTTTTGGCTCTGTGCTGAGGCTTTCTTCTCTAGGGCCACAAATGGAATTTCTCACCTTTACTTCTGGATAATCCAAGAAACGAAACTGAGTTTCGGAGAATACTGCCAAAACTGGCTGAGCACATACTCAGCTGTGTGACATCAGCAGTGGCACCTGAGACCCTTTTATCTGCTTGTTGTAGTTTTTAACTGCTGAAACAATAGCAGGTGTAAGCTGGAATTCTTTGACACAAAGCCTCTGAACCTTGGCTAGTGTTCTCAGATAAATGCTTATAACAGCTGAAGTTCTTGAAAAAAATATAGGAGGAGGAAACAGAATAGGGATCTTTTTTGAGGTCACAGTCTATGTGTTTTTAGAGCCACTCAAACTCGAATCAAGACCCTTTGACTACCATAAAAACTCTAAAATAAGATGTTTTGTTTGGCCCAAACAGTTTCAGAAAAAAGTTGAAACAAATTTGAAAATTAGTTTATTTCATGTATATTGAATAGTTAGACCATTCGGCCACACCTGTCCTGTACCCTGCATGTTGACAACATCCTAGGACTTAGCAATAGTTGTCATCCTTAGATGGGGCCTGCATTTGCTGGCCCCTAACCATCCACACATTTCTGATATCTTGTATTTGGCCTATTTTTCACTCATTGAATGTAACCTGCTGGATACCTGTAAGCATCTAGACTGTCACCCTTTCCATGGATGGCTCAGGAGGTAACCAGTGCATGAGAAGTTTCTGGCCTACCTCAGTTGCTATCTGAATGGGCAGCGTATGTGGAGAACTCCTAGCCTGGAGAGATGAGAAAGGATGTAGGTTAGAGTTGAGGCACTAGAAGAAAAGATCTTGACAAGGAAAGCCTGAAGGCTTGTCCAGTATGAGGTTGCCAGGAGTCATCTGTGGGAAGACGCAGAACTCCACCTAGGAGCAGCTGGTGTCTCAAGACTCTGACTGATGGGCTCAATCAAACCTAAGCCATGGTTTACAAAGCTGGAGCCAGAATTTAACTATGGGTTGTAGCTAAATTGTTCCAACACAGGTGGAGTGAACTCCTGTGGTATTTTGAAGTGATAATTGGCTAGGGTAATATTTTCAGGGCGCTGGTTCTAACAGATGGTGCTATTTGAAATCCTTCCCTATAATCTCCATGAATGACTCTGTAACCTACTTAGGAGGCTTATTCAAGTGGTTCAAAGCCTAGGCCTGTATTTCAACTGGTTGGCAATCTGTTCGATGTTATTATCTGAAGTGGGCATTACATTTTTTTAAACAAGGAGTATACACAATTGCTTCCCAAACCACTCTCCTCTCAAAACACGTGCTGATAGGTGCATGTATATTTTTGCCACCCTGAAAAATTCACTTGGTAATGACTTTAATATTAATGTACAAAAGAAAAAAAGAAAACCTCAAAAAGCTTTAGGATTCCGTTACCTGTTAGTTATAAAAAAAATCAGGGTCTATCAGCTCCATTGGAAAGAACGGCTTGAGGAAACGTTGCTTTCATCATTTGGAGCTTTTATTTTGGGATTGTGTTTATAAATTTCAGAACAAGTCCTCTTACCTTCTCCCAGCCCAAGTAAGTGGTTGGATTGACATTTGTATTTGCAGAATTTGGCTTGAAATGAAATCTTTTAATTCTGCCTTAGATAGTAAATGCTAACAGTTTAAAGTGACATGATTCTGATCTTTAAATCTGCCCTACTGATGAATGGTACAAATAGGAAAAAAGGAAAATAAAAAGTATTTGCTACTTGAGAAATACACGCAGTCTCTATTTGATTTTCCTTAGATGTGGAGGTCTGTAATTGTAAGATCTGTTTTTATTCATCCTAAGTGGGGACGCCTCAACATTTTAATTAACAGTAGTAATATAAATTACATCAGTTTTATTTCAGTTCAAGTTTTTTTCTTTGGTATATTTAATTGCTATAAAAATATCCATGCAAGCATTCCTTCAGTTTAAGCCAGATGTGTTCAGTGGCTGGGGCAGTTCATTAACTAGAGCCTGCATGTGAGAAAAATAGCAACTGGCTTTTTACTAGTATTTGTCATTGCTATATCCTAAAGCATTCAACTTTTTCCTATTGTGCTATGCTCCATTCTATATCATACTTTAGCTATTTGATTCCAAATTTATTTTATGGTATTATGTTTTAATTTAGTAATTTGCATACAGCTTGGAAAAGTAATTCCTTGAAGATGTTGCTTTGTATCTACATGATAATTAACACTATTTGTATTAATATTAAAAGTATTACCTCTTTTTCCTAGTGGTCCCCAATTTGATTATTAGCCAAATGAAATTATAGATTCTGTTTTCAAAGAAAATTTGCGCATGAGATTTCTTTCCATTTCTTATCTAATGTTAGATTACTGAAATTAAGGTATGCATTTTCTATTTTTACAAATTTTGTCTTTAAAATGTATGTTCAGTTATAAAAGTAATATAAATTCCTTAAAGAATTTGTATAGAATGTAGGCAAGCTGCAAAAAAGAACAAATATTCTAAAGTTCCATGAAAGTCATCATATTAAAAATGAAATTTTGAGCAGTTGGACCTAACATTATTTCCTAAGAATTTTCAACTCTAATGTATATATAATGAATCTATCAAGTGTGTCATAGTTCACATAGCTGTTTCAAATATTTTTTTTCCTACTAAGTCTAATTAATACTGTGTGGAATACTTATGTATAGACCATTTTTATGCTTGAGATTTTTTAAAAATTTGAGTTCTCAGAGGTAGAGTTACTGCTTCAAGAGACTTGTTTTAAACTTAATATTACTGTGCAGGGAATACTCCATAAATCTATATTTCCTAATACTCTGCTGGACTTTTTTCTATGTTTGGAGCAGCAGATGAGAAGTTGTAAGGAGATACAATGGAAAAGGAAGAAGGAATCATAGAATCATTGTCGAGTTTTGCTCCCCAGGTTCTTTTTGCTACCTGAAGGAATTTGCAGGCTAAAGGGAAGACATATTGAATTAGTTGCCCCATACCTATATTCACTACACACCTATATTCACCTTGCCCCATACCTTTATTCACCCTATATTAGTCCTGAATTCACTCCCGAAGGCCAAGAGACAATACCAAGACTTCTATTGTTTCACTGAGCCAAGTCAAATTAAGAAACACTTGAGTTTTTATTGTGTCTTTTGTAGGGCTTATGGGCATATACCTCAGCAGAGTAGGCAGGCAGTACTTTAGGTCACGCCCACTTAATTTCAAAGGCCAGCTTTAATCTCTTGGGCTGATTGTGATTACTCCAAAAATAGTAGAAAACAACTGAGAAGGGAATACCAGGTCCAGATTGCAGTTCTATGGAGGTTTTGTGTAATCCTGAATTTTTGCCCTGCAATGTAACACAACAATGTTTTTTCTGTATTTTTTTTCCTCTGTTCTGCTTTTTCCCATCATGGCAGGTGAACTTCTCAGTGTGTAAGGGATGATATGTAGCTGACTCTTCCAGGGCATGAGAGGTGGGCTGAAGCTATCAGGATAGCAGCTGGCTTTAGTAGTGCATTTAGCTGTCTAGACTTGTGCTTTCTCATTGATTTTGATGTCTGGGCATTTCCCTTCCTTTCTAAATCATGTCTGCATTTAAATATTTTAGAATATTTTATCCAGTGCTTTTTGTTATTTTTCACAAAAACTAGTATTTTCAATATTTCTGTGAGAGAACAGGGAGTCCTTTCTAGTATATTACTGGAAATAAAATATGCAATCTATTCTCTACAAAACAGCCAGGGTAATCTTTTAAAGTATAACTTAGATCATGTCAGTCCCCTACTTAAGACTTTCTACAACTTTTCATTGCTTTTAGATTAAAAGCAAAACCCCTTATGGTTTTCTGTAAATGCCTGCGTGATCTGCCTCCTAAGAATCTTCTTTCTTACCGACTCTCTCCTGCTCCTTAATTTCCAGCCACACTGGCCCTCCCTGTTTCTTGAACTAACAGAGCTCATTCCTTCTTGGGGCCTTTTCACTTGACATTCTCCCTGCCAATGCCACGGACACACTGGCTCTTATGCATCATTCAGTTCACAGCTCAAGTGTCCTCCTCAGAGGGACCTTCCCTGCCCACCCTACTGAAAGTAGCAAGTTTGCCATCACCCAATCTCTCTAGCCCATCACCCTGTTTAATTGTCTGACTTAAGTTGTTTTGTCTATTTGTTCACATGTTTACAATTCAGAATATAAGCTCTGTGGGAGCAGGAAACATTTATCTCTAGTTCAACACTTCAAGCCCAGTACCCAGAACAATGCACTTGTTTGTGGAATGAATTAATGATTTAAATAATTAGCCTATATTATGTCATTCCCAAAGTTGACCGAATATCATCATTGGAATTTTCTTCATAAGGGGAACTGGGTTATAGAAATGTGGGAAGAATACTTAATTAGCATTAAAAACAATATTAAGGACTCAAATTAAAATCATGAAATGTAAGAGCAAATAATAGTGTTTGTCCCCTTTATTCCAGACTCTATTTTAGATATTAAAACTGAGACTCTGGGATGCTGTGAGTGGCTTAAACCTCACAATTAGTGGCAGAGCTGAGGCCAGAAGATGCATTTTCTGATTCCTGCATCATGGCTGTTGCTTAATATCTCACCATGAGTCATGGCTACTGCCCAGTAGATTGGGCACAGCCATAAATATTAGACTGGCAATTTGCTAGAGATTTTGCAAAACCATGGGAAATGGATTGAACAAATTTTCCTGTCATTTTGGTAAGAGGCAGTAAATAATGGTAATTTGAGATATTAGAGAACAGCATCTGAATACTTTTTCTAAAATTCTACAAGGTGAATATAGAGAGAAAATTGTAGCTTTCCTTTCTGCCTATTGCTTTCTGAATGTCAACAGATTACTTTCTTCAGCTTGTGTTAGAATGTCACCAGCAGGACTCACGTCTGACATGCTCTGGACTGTCGGAGCCACTCAATACCTAGGAAAACTTTCCAGTTGAATTTCTCGTAGGAAGGTCAGAAGGAATAAGATAGATAAATGAAAAACTTATTCAGCATTACCATAATCTTTATGAAAGTGGAAAAATTCATCCTGGCAAATTCAAAATCTATTACAAACTCATGCATGTTGCATATGTATTTTTAAATATTTTATAAACTCAAATAAAATAAGTGGAAGAAAACAGTAGTGATAAATTTAAAGTTCTTAGTTGAATGAGTAACTTTGAATTTTACTCAATGGATATAAGCTTTGCTTTTTTTTAATAAAGAAAATAGGTTTGTTAAGAAGCTATGGATATATTTCAGAAGTACTTCAGTGATTTTATTGTTTAAATGGAAATTTGGATTATTTTGGAAAACAGTCTGATAATATGTTTCAAGCATTTGAACATATTTACTCTCCTGGCCCAGCAATTTCACTGTTAGAAATTCATCCTATCTTAGGAATCTAGCCTAGGGAAAAATCTGAAATTAGTCGTCTTGGCATAAGGATGGTTGCATTAATAATACAAAGTTGAATAGTACCTAATATTCAAGTAGCAGTATAATTTGTGGCAGATTCATTTGCTATAGTTTTATGCAACTATTTAACAAATATAAATAAAATTATTGAAATAATGAACAAAAATTCTTTTAATATAATGTGAATTTTTTAGAAAGTAGGACCTAAAACTACATATATGTACATGTAATATGTATATAGTATAATCTCAAGCATGTAAAAAAAGATAAAAAGTTAAAAGATTGCAAAAAAAAAGTCAAAGTATTAATAAAGATTATCTCTAGGATTTGAATAATTCTATTTTCTCCTTTACGCTCTTTTTATTTTCATTTTTTCTCCAATATATTTATTATTTTAATCAGAAAATCAATATAATTTATTTTAAATCTTAGCAAATGAGCATAGTGAATAAACTATGTTAAAATGTGGTTGGAATTTTGTTGACCCTCTTTATAGAAGACTATATAGCTGTGTGTTTTTCTTATTTGCATAAATAGGTCCCCTTAAAAAAAATCTTTGGGTAGATACTAAGATCAATTAAAATTGAGTAAATTTACTCTCTCTCTCTCTCTCTCTCTCTCTCTCTCTCTCTCTCTCTCTCTCACTGTGTGTGTGTGTGTGTGTGTGTGTTTAAACCATTCATCTCTTGTGTACTTACCTCCCGTGTTACTTTCATAATGAGACTGAGGTAGTTGATGAAAGTTTGAATTCTTGCATAAAGATTTCATTAATTCATTGCATAGGTTATAGGATAAAGTGCAAGAGAAATGTTTTGTAGAAAGAGTACTTGGTAGAGAATCAGAAGGGCTTTATGGGTTCTTCATCGTGGTCACCTTAATACCTTTATCTAATAGACGATTGATATAAGAGATTGATACCTAGTTAAGGAAGGTCATGATATATTAACTTTCTAACAGTAAATTTAAGGTGCCCAGAAAAAAAATCAACCAAAACTAATGAATAGATAACTCTATTGTTATTGATTGAATTATAAACTTAGAACCCTTAGCAAAGCAAAACTCACAGCCCAGACCAAATCCCTTGCTATGTCCATTGGGGAAGGATTAGCAGCAAGATAGCAGGTGTATGGGGGATCATTTCATGAAGCAGGGGTAGAAAGGAGACTCTTTATATACTTCTAACCTTTTTTTATTGCCTAACTTATATTGTCTCATTAAGAAGAGACAATATAATGTAGCGGCCAACAGGTATGACTTAAGAATCGCTGGACTCAAATTTGCCAGTTTATGACTCTATAATACTGGACAAACTACTCTCAATTGTGTAATTTGGAAAATGTGACTAATAATGGTCCCCCCCACAGAAAAAGATGAATCATCTTAAGCGTTTGAACCAGAGAGAACTTAATTGATTATGCAGCTGAGGAAGGAGGTGAAAAGCCAAGTGTGGTCACTAAACAACCCAAATATTAGCAATAGCAGGAAGCATCTACTAATTCTAACTTTAGGGACAATATGTTGGAGACAGTATTAGTGTGGTCTAGTGACTGAGGCCACTGGAATCATGGTGGAACTGGAGGAGGCATGGGAGAGACCATTTTGATGTTAGAGATTCTGCTCAAGGCACCAAGAGAGGAGAGAAATATCTTGATGTTCCCATTTTTCTACTCTTTAGTCTTGTAGCCAAACACAGCCAGAAGTCAACTGACAGGGAAACCTGCATTACCTCTCTTTAGTACAGAGCAGAGAAGGGGAAAGGTGAAGAATGGCCATGTGACAGGCAACGATCCCTACCTCTGAGGTATTATGTCTAAAGCCTTTAGAACAGTGCCTGGAAGATATGTGCTTAATAGACACTACCATTGTCATCGTTGTCATCATCATCATTGGTGCCATCTGCAGAGTAACAACGTCTTTTTGTGAATATACTTTCCATGTTGGGTGCTAGGAGATCATACCTCATTACAGCCCTTTTCCGGCCCCTGCCATGGTCAGGTTTCTAGTCATTTTGGCATTTTTAGTGTTCGGTGGCACAGGGGTGTTCTACTTCCCATTCTCATCCACCCTGTGTTGATTACGTTTAGAGTGACCAGACCTAGTTCATAGATGACTAGAGCTGAGCCAGGCAATGCTCTAAATAATCCAGGCAGTTTTAGGGACATGATAAAAACTCACAACTCTGTGGAAAATGACCCTTGGAAGTTAACTTTAAAATTAATGTTTTTAAAATTAGGATTTCCTTATATATTCTAGTCTCTTCAGACTTGAGCTTAGCCATGTCCTGCAAAACTGAAAGAATATATATTTAATTTTTTGGTATTTTCTGTAGCTTGGCATTAAAGTTAATGCATTTAAAGGAACAGAAGCTTGACAAGATGCCTTCATAGGCCCACGAGGAATAATCACATAGTTGCCTACTTTGAATCATAGACATAAAATAAAAAATCCCATCCAGGTAAGTCACGAGGCTTTGCCAAAGTGCCCTCTTAAATTGCCTCCCTTTTGAGAACACACTATTTATTGTAGCATTTTGCTAAGCCCTTGGGAATTTCTTTCCTGAGAGATTTTTTACCAGTATGAAAAATAATGGCTTTTCTAAGTTTTGGAATATTGTCAGTCTTTTTATTTTTCATTAGTTTTCCAATTACCCTATTTTTAGAAATAACATTTATTGATCTCAAGGAGTTAAGCATTGTCTTGTTTTCTCTGGTGCTGTATTCTTCACATTTAATGCCAGATCTCAAATAAGTAATAATAAAAGATAATAATGACTAAGAGTTTTTGAGCTTTCCTCCACGTCAGTTATTGCCCACAGTACTTTGGTTTCA
The DNA here is from genome assembly GCF_009761245.1 of Sapajus apella. Classification (NCBI taxonomy): domain Eukaryota; kingdom Metazoa; phylum Chordata; class Mammalia; order Primates; family Cebidae; genus Sapajus; species Sapajus apella. Next base: position 77,991,809 of record NW_022436941.1, read on the forward strand.
TTCTCTCATTTGATGTGATGTAGGAACTTATAACAACTCTATGAGACAGGCACTTTACTTTAAAGACTAGGAAACTGAGGCACAGGGGTTATAAATATCCCACAGTCACCAAATCATGCTGCTGGGCTCAGCTCACACTTTCTACTACTATTAATACATGGTAATGTTGACATCTTATTGTGATTATTAAACAATAAAACATAAATGGACAGGGAAAGAAGTAAATGGAAATAAAGTGTGTGAATCCCTCAGAATGGTCAAAGCAGGAGATGCTTTTAAAGAGCATCTGCTTCAGCCTTCCCTTTTATAGCTGAGAAAACCAATCTCTAGAAAAAAATGAGCTTTTTGATTATAAAGGAGACTACTGAAGAAGTATCAAGTCTCACGCATCCTTCTTTGCCTTCCATGAACAGAGTTCTGACCACGTCCCATGTCATTCTCAAGCAGAGATTGAAAATCACCTTGGTCCTTTACTTGTTCCAAGGAAGCAAACATTTTATGGTTTGAAATTGTTTCTCTTGCATTTGCTTTGCAAGAGGTTTACATTATTCTCTCCTGAAGTGGGTGGACTGCTTGTTGCTCTTCTTTGCCTCTAAATTCATGTTGATTAGATGGTGGTGGGGTGGAGGACTGATGGGTTTATGTTTGGTTGGTGAGCTAGCTCCAGCATACTATAATTACTACATTTTCAATCTGGTGCATAGTTCTGAGTTTTGTACATCCTTATCTGGCTTTTCACTCCTTTAGGTTAATTTTGGCCTTGGATGGTGCCCTTTTAAAGTCAGGGTAATAGCAACACATTGTTTTTGCTTGGGAAATAGAGTGTATGGGCTCCTTCTCTTGGTTTTAAGCATTAACAAGGTAGCGAGGATAAAAGGTGCTGTGTTTGGAGTCTTTAAATGGACTTAGTATTTGGCTTGTCTACAGATCTTTCATGAATTTTAATCCTGGTATTCAGATTTGAGTCACACACCTAGGGAGTGGTGACCATAACTCTTCCTTCCCCCTCCAGCTCTACTTCTGGGTTAGCATGAACTGACCACTGTAACCTGCTCTCAGGCTCTACACAAAGACTCTTCAGAATCCACCTGTGGCCACTTCTGTGAAAGGGCATGGTCACGGTCACAATGACATGGATGAAAAACCAGAGAGCAGCAGGAGGAGCCCAGGGATAGAGAGAGGAGGCCTGGACGCCTGTCTGGGCTCAGTGCCATGCCTTTGGGTCGGTCACTTGACTACTTTAAACCAAGTTGACTCTCCTGTAATGCAAAAGGGGTTTAATGATCTCTGTGGCTCTAGAGTTTTGTAGTTTTTACTGTTCTTTGAAGCGTGAACATGAATTCAGCAGAAGAAAAAAAACAAACAACGTTTTTCATTCAGAACAGTTTCAAGATACTGCTCTGACTCACTGGATGGCAAATCATAGTGAAAGGGGAGTCTGACTCGACTTCAGTTTTGTATTGCTTTTGGCCAGCATGGCTCTTTATGGTGTGCTTTTTGTATAATAAAACGGCTCTCTAGAGAATACTCTTACATTTACTTACTGAGAGATAACAGAAGTTCAGAATAAAAACTCACAGAAATGAAAGACTGGGAAAATAGTTTCCTCTTTTCTATTACATATAGTGGAACAAAGGCTGATATTTGTGTTTATGCCCCTTTCTGAGGACAATGTCCTTGAAATTCTGTATTATTATTATTTGTCTTTGTATGTAACTAGATTGTTCAAACTCTCCTCTGAACTTTGTAGCTTTTTCATGATATCTCTTACCTGGAATATTCATAAAATTCCACTTAAATAGCCACTTTAATCTGTAAATTTTATTTGCTTAAGGCCTGATCTTGGCCACAAATGAGAGTACTTGTGTTTTGTTTCTTAAAATGATGTAACTGCTCTGTGAAGGGGCATAATGAATTTGTGTTCTGTTCTATTCCTCTTCAATTACTTTTTCAGGAAAGAAGGCTATTATGATTTCTTGGAGAAGTGGGAGGATTGTGACATCACCATGTGCTAGTCATGGATGAAAGGAGAAACTATTAACATCTGAGGCCTGAGATAAAATTCCCATTACAACCTCTTTAAATATTTCTGTGTTTAAATGGGGTGGGGAGACTATCCACTCCACACATGTAATCCGTTTTCATTCTCAGCCTAGTGAAATTCATTGTTTCTTTTCCCTAGATTAAAAAATAATAATAGGATGCTCTACAGGTTCTTTTAGTTTGTCAAAAGACAGATAATTCACAGATTTTGCTTTCGTGTAGCTTATGCAATGTCTGAAAAGGCGCTGGAAGCACAGATTCCCTGAACATGGCCCCCTGGGCCCGGATCCCTGTTTTGCTTTCTTCGGAGAGCTCACTGGCAGCCTCCCTGATGCTTAGTGCCAGTTCTTAGGTGCTCCAAAGCCACATGCTCATTGACATAATCTCTGGTGGTTTTGGCTGGGTTATAATCTGGCTTATTGAGGTTTGGTTCAAGGCAGGTGCCTTTGGGTCAGGGATCTTCTGTGAGCTGAAATGAAAGGTTCTGGCTTAGAGGAGATTTGACTCTGCCAAATGAAAGTGGCACATTTCCAACTGCGCATGCCGAGTTGCCTCGAACACATCCGTGCAGAACACAGACATGCATTAGGCAGCTAGCTTGTGGAAGGCAGTGTGCTGAGCACATGGGGGAATAGTAAGACACATGGCTGCCATGAAATAACTGCTTCCAGAAAGCACATGTCGAGTTGGAAGGATGAGCCAAAGACACACAGAGAATATCACTAAGCCTAAAATGTGACGTCCTGAAAGCGTGCTGGTATGAGACCCATGGAGTTGGAGAAGAAGAGATTCTCCTTCCAGCAGGGAGAATCGGGGTTGGAAAGATGAGACATGCCATATTACAGTAGCCCCCTTTTATCTCAAATTTCACTTTTTGTGGTTTGAGTTACCTGTAGTCAACCATGGCCCAAAAATACTGAATGGAAAATTTAAGAAATACACAATTTATAAGTTTTAATTTTCACTCTATTCTGAGTAGTGTGATGAAATTTCATGCCCTTCTGCCTGGGGTGTATAGCATTCCTTTGTCTAGAATGTCCATGCTGTCCGCGTGACTCACCTGAAGATCCCTTAGTAGCCATCTCATTAACAGATCTACTCTGGAGGTATGGCAGTGTTTGTGTTCAAGGAACTCAGTTTACTTAATAATGGCCCAAAGTGCAAGAGTAGGGGTGCTGGCAATTCAAATATCCCTAAAGTGCTCCCTTTAAGCTAAAAGGTACAAGTTTCAACCTAATAGGGGAAGAACAAAAATTATATGCTGAGGTTGCTAAGGTTTATGCTAAAAATGAATCTTCTGTCCATGAAGTTGTGAAGAGGGGAAAAGAAATTCATGCTAGTTTTGCTGTTGCACCTGAATATGCAAAGGTTATGGCCACAGTGTGCGACAAGTGCTTAGCTAAGATAAAAAAAAAAAAAGCACTGAATTTGTGGGTGGAAGGCATAAACAGAAATGTGTTCTGATTGACGGCAACTAGGTTTGGTATTATCAGTGCAGTTTCAGGCCTACAGTGGGGGCCTTGGAACATAATCCTGGAGATAAGGGCGAACAATTGTATAGAGGACCTGGGTACTAATGATGCTAAGGATTCAGGCCCATCTCCTATTTTGGGAAGTTTCCTGCTGTGTGTATGGAACCTTGGAAAGAGGCTGTCCTTCCGTCCCTGTACATTCTGGCAGCCCCTGGCACTGCTCATAGATAGTCGTGTGACTCAGGCTGGGACTCTGACTCTAGAGAGAGTGGATCAAGAGGCTGTTAGAACTTCTTCTTGGTGTCAGTGGTGACGCCCACTGGGTTTCAGTGGCAGCAGCAGCAGTCCTGGTTGTAATTCCTGCTACAGGATGGTGGTTGTGATCTTGCTTCTTGGCATCCTGCATGCCTTGGCTTTTGCCCATTTTCTGTGCTTGGCATTGGAGCCTCCTACTGAGTCTGAACCAGCATGTCCTTCCAATGGAGTCTACTTTTTTTCTCCTCCAGCTAGCCAAGGCTGATTTCTGTTATGGCAACAAGAATTCTAACAGCACCTTTGTGTCAAGGGCTTTCATTGTTTGTGCTGACTCACCTGTGCAGCTGATCTTCTGCTATTTTTCTCTGGGTACTCACCTTCCTTTATCTGCATGTATAACTCCCTGCTTTGAAGGCTGAACTCCAGCATTTTTAACTTTTCCTGAGTTATTGAAGAGAGTTTAGTGTTTATTATTCCTCTGTACAGGACAACATTTTATAATTATCCATTATGCAGATTTTTTTTTACATTGTACTGTATGTCTTTTATTTTTTTAATCATTTCCGTTTGCCTATGAGCCCGTGAGAAATATTTTTTGGTACGAACTCTATTTTCATTTTGTATTTCCAAATCCAGTTAATATTACATGCTGTTGTACAACTGAACAGGTCTGTTTGTGGGGAGAGATGTTGTGTTGGAATTGTGAACTTGAGGAGAGTGAAAAATACAGAATAGCTGTTGTGAGGCAACTGGTGATACCAAGGGAGGAATAAAATGATATCTGAAATGTGTGAGGGCCATCTGATATTGAGTAGTATATATTATTTTCCACTTTAAGAAGTCTGGTTTATTTAGGTATTATTTATTTATGGTAAAATTCATCCTTTGTATTGTAGAGTTCTGTATAAGTTTTGACAGCTGCATATAGTCATGTGTATACCACCAGAATCAGCCCTCCCTCTTACAGCCAGTCTCTCCCCATATCTCATAGATTTTTCTCCTGGAAACAACTCATCTATGCATTTACATATGTGTATATAAATTCATATATTTCTTTTTTTGAGGCAGATTCTCTGTCACCCAGGCTTGAGTGCAGCAGTACAATCTTGGTTCACTGCAAGCTCTACCTCCTGGGTTCAGGCAATTCTCCCACCTCAGGATCCCGAGTAGCTGGGATTACAAGCACCTACCACCACGCCCAGCTAATTTTTTTTTTTTTTGTATTTTTATTAGAGATGAGTTTCACCATGTTGGCCAGGCTGGTCTCAAACTCCTGACCTCAGGTGATCCACTGGCCTCGGCCTCCCAAAGTGCTGGGATTACAAGCGTAAGCCACCATGCCTGGCCTATTAATTTATATTTTAAGGAGTTATCATAGTTCTACAACTTTCCAGAATAATGTTTTATTCACCTGGAGAGATAAAATAATGGGATAGTGGACTTTTGTCTAGGAATAGAGTTGCTGAAATTAGCAAATTCAAATAACACATGCTAAAAAGTATCCATTACTTATATGGAATTCAGTTTAACTGAGCATTCTGGATTTTATCTGGAAACCCAACCTAACCCCACTGGATGGATATTGCCAGTGTGGTAACTGTTAGAACTCAGGGTAATTTGAAATTGGCAGACAGAGAAGGAAACTGCAAGAAGAGGTCATCGATCATCTTAGCAGAATTATTCAGCTATACAGACACTTGGTGACAACCTAAAAAAAGAGATGAGGGAGTTAGATTTTTGTATGAAGTAAGAAATTCACTTGTTTGTGCATGAACAACATATGTGAGGCTGCTTTGAAGACTGAAGTTCTTGGTGTTCCAGTTTGTAAACCAGTTCTACCTCGTCACCTTGCAGCCACATTGTGCTGTGGAGGAGTGGGACTCAGGAAGCACTGGGCACCCTGAAATAGATGGATGTAGTCTGTGGAAAAGGGAGAAGCACACACTAGGGTTCCACCCTTAAGAAAATGAACTTTTCCTGAGTTATCAAAGTGAGTACTTGCTATTTCTCAAGATGGCCATGCCAGAAACGCACATTTACAGTAAAATTCAAGTTGGTAATAATTAAAATGACTGGCCTCTAGTTTATCTATACATTATTGAAACAAAAGGGCTTACTAAGCAATGCCAAGGAAAGAAACTTCCAAGTAGGTTCTTCTTACTTTACATAAAAGAAACTTCCAAGTAGATTCTTCTTACTCTATATAAAAAGTAGGTTCTTCTTACTCTACATAGTCTTTTACTATTTTAAAAGACTTTCAGCAAGTCCATTGTTTATACCACTGTGAGTCTTACCTTTCTGTTTTAAATCAAACTTGGCAGGACAGTTAACTTGGAAATAAGTTGTCAGTGTTTGGTCTGAGCGGTAGCACTCATGTCTGGAATTCGTCATTCTTTTTCTCACTCCCCGAGGCTAACCCACCCTGTGAGGCCATCTCCAATCCCAGATCCTGACCAAGTGACCATGCAGCTAAGCTGCTTGATAATAGTTTCATATCAAAAAAAGGACACAAGTTTAAAATTATTTGACCTATTAATGCTATCAGTCTATGACTTACAAATAGCATCTTTGGTTTCTAGGTGTTGGCAAGGATTCTCTAACTTAACCAAACTCTAGCCGCCCTCCTCCGAACCCCCTTCTTGACTAGGCCTTGACTTCCTGTCAGAACTCTAGATTCTCAACACAAATGATTTCGTCCACTTGTGCCCCACATTAAATGACTTACGCAAATACTAGAATAATTTTTAACAGCTCGAGGCCATGTCACTAGGACTGCCCTACCCCTCTTAGGATTCCTGCCTGAGGAAGCTCAAGGCTGCCAGGAGAATTTACTGTTTGTTAGCCAATACCCTGCAGTTAGACCCAGCCACCCTTTCTTAGTGCATTACTAAAAAGGGATTACAATTGTGAATCCTTGCCCGGTAACCTTTGTTAAATATATGCACTTCCTGTAAGCTCAAGGGTGTCTTTCTCAAGGACCTGAGAGCCATTCTTCTAAAGGGTAACCATCAGGAGAGCTGGGCCTCTGTCTTTTGGTGTCTGGACAGACAGAATCCTAACTTCCATAATTGCCTAATCAACATTTATGTTGACCAGCCCTTTGTAATTTTTCACTTCTCTGACTTCTCTAAGCCGGCTCCCAGCTCCCACCCCTTCCTACTCTCTCATTTCCCTTCTAAAATACCCACCCCGTCTCCTCTGTACAAATCAAGGTTGAGTTCAGTTCACACTGCACCCCTTTCCCTATTGCAATAGTATATTAGTGGTTCAAATCTGTCCTCCCCACTTTAACTAGTGTCTGGCTTCCTTTATCTCTGACAGTGTGAAGAAGCTGGAAATTGCAAGGAGCATGGGAAGGAGATGATTTGGGGTAGGCATCTTTTATTTTTCAAATCATATTGCATAGAGGTGGCTGTCTGTTCTGCTCATACTCCTAGAACAGGCCTTTGTTGTATCTTGCTATATGTAGGAGACTGGGACTAGAAGGTCACTCTGTTCAGTTGTTTTCAGACTATTATTAGGTTGTAAATGGAATTCATTAAAAATCATATGAAATACACAAAATAAAGCAGGTGAAGGCAAAACTGCTGTTATGGAAACAGGTGGGAAATGTAGGGAGCAGTGGCTTGAGTGTGCTGGGCTTGTGTCTCCTAAATAGGAAATACTACCCACAATGGGATAAAGAACCCATAAAGACTCTACAAGTGGAGAATTAGAGGACATATCTTGTGTAATCCTGGCAGAAGGACTAGGCATGAAGTCAGAGCAGGAGATGACTCAGAAATCCTGATGCTTAGAGATGTTACCCTGTGGCTACTGGGGTTACTGCGATGAACTTTGCTTGATGTCTGTAATGTGATTTACCAATACTTATTCTATTCCCTTACCCCCTAACTTGACAAGATGAAGAAGTTAATGTTATTAGCTTCTCAGATTGGAAGATGATAATTATTAGGTGGGTCCATTGGGAGTCAGGCAGGGGTGAGTTGTTATCAAATCAGAAGGAGTTATCAATAGGGCACTATTAATCAATTAGGATTGAATGTGAGCTATCTGAATTTGTCATTTCATGATGTATACAGGACATGTTTACATAATTAAGTCTTCAAAAATATAAAATTAGGAAGACGTTCACATAACAGAAATTTTGAGAGACATTGACATCCTATTATGATTGAGAAAGAAAAACACATAGACATTCACATTGGGAAGGAATGACTACTATCGCTTCTCGGCCTTTTGGCTAAGATCAAGTGGGAAGGAATGGCTACATCTAGTTATGGCAGCAAAGCTGTGTGTTGATTGATATTGTGAGAGTGACTTAGTGATTGGGCACTGTGGCTAGGACAGAAAGGATAACCCTGAGAAGCATAATGCTCTTGTGTGCAAAAGCCATGTAGAAATAATATCTGGACTTGATATTGACGTGTTGTGTATTTCCGTATTTTTTCTCTATTTTCTATCCTCCTCCTCCTCCTCTCTTTTCCTCTTCTCTTTCAACCTCGTGTTGAAAAAAAAAAAAAAACCCTGAAGTTTGCTTGTAGAAATGGGTGAGATTTGTGAGTTATGATGAATTGAAATTATTTGCAATCAAATGGAAAGTTGTAACAATAAGTGCGGATGGATGCAGCTTACGCGTAATGCATATGGTGAATTGAGGAAACTGGTAGAAGTTTGAGGTGTGATTGACAGGTTTAAAGGTAGCAGAAATAGAGTAGTTGCTTTTGGTGTTTTAGATTTTTAAATAATACTTTGCTCAGGCCACACATTAGTCAGTCAGACACAGAGTAGGAACCATATTTGGAACCTTCTGAGCCTCCACGTAGGCTTATTCATCATCCTTATGTTAGGGTGACAAGGTTCGGAGCTAAAACCAGAGAGAGAACGCTGCAGCAGAAGCCTCTTCCAGACCCACCGTGTCAGTTTTGAACTGAGGCATTTTCTGTCCACAGCCATATGCAGTGTGAACGGGCCACAGATGTACATTAAGTGAGTGGGTGAAATAACGTTTGGTGGGAAATGATGACAGTTTTATGGCATTAGTCCTTGGAGCCCCAGGTGCACTTATTCATCTTTCGTGTATTTTAAGCTGTTAGCCTTGGGGATACTTCTGCTTATTTGCATCTGTATTTTAAAGATGAGTCCTGGAGTGAATCAGTGAGGGTAGCAAGTCATACCTGAAGTAGGAGAAGAGATGAGTGGATCTTTGTAGGAGAAGAGATAAGTGGATCTAGTTATCCCTGAATGAGGAGAATATATCAGCATAATGAAGAGATGTAGGGGAAGCCCATCCTTTCCTTTTTATCAGCCAGCTCACTGAGCTTCTTTCATCTGCCTAAGAGCCAACCTTGGCCTGGGATGTTTGCACCAAGCTTTGGATATGCCCCTTGAACGTCAGGATTCTGTACCTGGATTATCCTGGCACAGAGCATGAATTATAATTCCTGAGCTCAGCGTATTCTGCCCTTTGAATTTTCTGTTAGGAATTTTGAGTCTTCTGTTTCTGACTTTTTGATGAATCATATCTCCTTGACAGAGTGAAGGCTCTTTTCTTTAAATGACTCATAGCCATATCTATATACAACCACTGAGTAATAAATAACTCATAGCCATAGCTACATATGGCTACTGAATTGAGTGATTAATAATTTTGTTGTAATAAATTTGAATGAATATGTTTTTGTCAATTATGTGATTGTGGCTATAAAGATAGCTAATAATCTTTATTAGCATTTGGACACTGTAGATTTTTTTCTTGTGATTTTATAACTTCCATTTTCCTGTGATACACGTACACTATGGAATAATATGCAGCTATGAAATAATAAAATCATGTTCTTTTTAGCAGCATGGATGCACCTGGAAACCATTATCCTAAGTGAATTCATGCAAAAAACAGAAAACCAAGTATATCACATGTTCTTACTTGTAAGTGGGAGCTATCCTGGACACACACAGACATAAAGATGGAAACAACAGACTCTGGGGAGTCCAAAAGGAGAGAGGGAGGGGAGCAAGGGCTGAACAACTTCTTTTTGAGTGCTGTGTTTACTATCTGAACAACAGGATCAATAGAAGCCCAAACCTCAGTGTCATGCAGTATATCCGTATAACAAACATGCATATATACTCCCTGAATCTAAAATTTAAATTTAAATTTTTAAAAAGTTCAGTTTTTTTGACTTAGGCTTAAATTTCCCACCCCTAAAATTGTCCTTATACAAAGTATGCTTAATAGTAGCTGAAATATTTATTTAAATCCACATTCTAACAGCAAGCACAGTGAACGCAGTTTAGATAACATTTCTTTTATCCATCAGCTAGAGTGAGATGCACAGAACAGTAAGCAAGTACCTCAAGACCTTGGACTTGTTAGAGATTCAGCGTGAGTTTCTAAGCAAGAAAAGGCAGGAACATGAGTAGCATTCCTATCAAATAGCTATTGAAGCAGGGTAGTTTAGGAAAGATGATTGTTACAGAAACACAATCAGTGAAATGGTCTGGTAGAAAGACTATTCCTTTCTTATACTCCCATAGAATTTACTTCTAAATAATACTGCCCTTAGACTTGAGTAAGTATATTCCCTGCCCAGCCCGGCATTTTAGAGGACCCTAATTAAACCCTCCTCTTGCCTTCATCTTCCCCACAGGGCAAGGATTCTGTGAGTCTAAGTAATCATATCCCCTAGCCCTCCCATGTAAGCCATGATCTGGGTATCTGGACTCTGGAATTTCCTGCCATGATAGTCCTAAACCCAGACACAGGTCTACCCTTCAGAGAGAAGTTTGCATTTCACAGAATGGGTGGCCGAGGGGCAGGGGATGTGGATGGATGACAAATCATGTGTCCATACATAAGTTAGCAAATCTCAGTGAAGGAATAATTTGGCAAGAAGAGAAGGAGGGTAGGCTAGAGCCTGGAGGCCAGCTTATTCTGAACCAGTAAATTCTGGTGCAGAACTTTTCTTGGGTGCTTTGCATGTATTTCCTCATTTAATCCTGCAGAACACTTCATGGTAGTGTTTTACTGTCACATTATGGGACAGGAAAATGTGGCTCAGGGGAGTTATGTAACAGACCCAAGGCCAACTGACTTAGTGAGAAGTTGAGCTGAGATTAAACCTCAGGTGATTGAGCTTTAAAGTGCATGTGTTTTTCTTCCTTGTTATGCTGCCTGTGATCAGTATCTTTGCTTTTATACTTTCCCAGTTCTTTCCAGAACCTAGCCTGGTGCTTGGTACATGGTGACATGCAATAAATATTTGCTGAGTAAAGAAAACAGGCCATTTATTCACCTTTACTAATTATTTATTATTTATGAATTTATTTATTCACCTTTGCTATTAATGGTGTATACAATATAGCAGTAATGTAGGTGAGGAATTTCATATCAAATATACTAAAGGGGACATTTCACTCCTGATCCATGTGTACTGGATGGAGCTGTTGATCTCCCTATGGCCATGTAGCTTATGGGCTCATCTCTCCATTTGTGAGTTTAGTAAATTGCTGCAACTGTTCTGGCTAGCAAGGACTCACATGTTCCAGAACAAACTTTTATTCAAGGAAAATATTAGTGAACATCATATATGCTGCTGTAGTCCCAAATCTTTTTCTTTTCTTACTTAAAAATGGCACAAACTCTGAGTATTAATATGATTCAAGAAGAAGCTGTGAGAATGCCAGCCTCACAAGAGTTGATTGGCAGGGTCCCTCTGTTGGTGTGGCCTCGTTCTCAGCTCGTCTGGGCAGTAGTTCTTCCACCTGTGAGGGCTGATGACGCGGGTCATTCCTGGAATGGTTGGTGTGCTGTCCTGGGGCTTTGTCTTTCCCTGTGCTCACTCCCACTTATCATGGATGCCAAGACAATTCTCTGCTGTTGGCAGAAAGCCATGGAACATGTTTCCCTAATTCCTGCTATAGGCTTATTCTGGTATTTTCCCCATGTGCTCCCATTTGCACACTTAATTGTTTGGGCTTATTTGTCTTCCTTGCTAAATGGTAGGCTCATTTGCAACAGGCTTTGTATCTCTCTTGTTTACCATTGTATCATCACATCTAACACAACACCTTGTAGTAGACTACTTAATAGATATTTACAGAATGACAATGGACTGTCATCATAGTTGAGTCATTAACTCCTTTTTCAAAGAAGTTCTAGCATTAAGGTATCACATAAAAATGTTCCTTTCACAAAACACTTACATTTTCCTCTATACTGTAATTATATCTACCTGCTAGGAGAATCACTAAGAGTGTGGTCACTGTGTACCTTCCAGAGTGACTCTGTTTCTCATTTAGAACTACTGTTTGTTACTGTGATTCCTTTAAACAAATGGTTTTGCCCACATAGAGCTGTTTGTTCACTGACACAGGCTTAACTGGAAAGAACTCACAGGTTGCTTCTCACCATTAACAGCTATTATATTATTTTTACCACCAGTTATACCTCAGTTCTGCTTCTATCTTTACAACAGCAGGCTTTGGTCATTTTTAAAGTTGTTCAAGTTTAGATTGCATTGACATTAAATCAAATAATATAGGACAAACAACTATGTATTTTCACTGAGAGTGGGCACAGTAAAAGGCTTCCAGGCTTTTTCTCCTACTCTTATGTCTTTTCCAGAAGCTTCCTATCTCCGTAAGGAGCCTGAGAGTTATTACAATTTATTTATCCCCTACTTACATATCCTATCCCACAGAAAACTGTTTAATAGAATCTACTGTAGCAGAGGCAAAACTTTACCTCTGCTCTCTTAGAATCCCAGGTGGACCTGATAATGAAATTGACCTAAGATGGATTAATAGGTGTATTAGTCCATTCTCATGCTGTTAATAAGGACATACCTGAGACTGGATAATTTACAAAGGAGAGAGGTTTAATTGACTCACATTTCTGAAGATCTAGGGAGGATTCAGGAAACCTACAATCATGGTGGAAAGGGAAGGAAACATGTCCTCTTCACATGGTGGCAGCAGGGAGAAGTGCTGAGCCAAGCAGGGTAAGTGCTCTTTATAAAAACATCGGTTCTCATGAGAACTCACTCACTTTCATGAGAACAGCATGGAGGTAACCGCCCCCATGATTCAGTTACCTCCTACTGGGTCCCTCCCATGACACATGAGGATTATGGGAACTACAGTTCAAGATGAGATTTGGTTGGGGACACAGCCAACCCTATCAGCTGGATAAAAGCGCATAAGATTTACATAACACAGGAGCCCTCATAAGGAAATGAAGACCCAAACAAGTGGCCAAACCTAAATGTTTTTGCACTAGTTTGAATAAGGAAAGACAACTGTGGAAAAGTATCTAAATTATGTGGGAAGACTAAAGGAAGATCAGTAAGAATTATTTTAACAAGGTCTGCGTATTCAGAATTCTCTTGGTTGTGACTCCTCATAAAAGAATGTTTCTTTTCTCTTGTTAGAAAGAGAGCAATTTTCACATGTCAGTTTTTATCTCCTGTTTTCAGGGTAAAAAGGGAAAATATTAGAATGCCCTTTTTGCCTCTGCTGTTAAGCTAGTGACTTTAGCTCAAAATAATCCTTATACCAAAATGGCATATTCTGGAGTGCATGTTCTGCCATTCTTCACTACTAAATAGCAGAACATATGCTTACCTATGTACTAGCTATTTCATTTCTGGTATATGCCAAACAGAAATGTATATGTGTGAGCCAAAAAAATTCTTATACCATCATTATTTGTAATAGTTCCAAATAGAGAACAATCCAAGTTTCCATCAATAGAAGAATGCATACCTAAACTGCCATATAGCAAATATATAGTGGAGTATTATACATCAATGAAAACAAAATGGTTTTACTGTTGTAGGCAACAATATAGATGAATATTACAAACACAATGTTGACTAAATCAATTTCAAAAGAGTACATACTGAATGATTTGATTCCATTTGTATGAAGTTCAAAAATTGGTTAGCTAATATTGCCATTTGGGGGATAATAACTGGGATCCTGTCTTTTCCCTTGGAGAGCCAGAAGAATGGTGTGTTTTCAGAAAGAGTGACCAAGACTTCATAAAATCGCAGAAAAGTCTCCTTTCCCCAGAACATTATTATTTACTTATCTAGGTGCTGCCAACCACATCCCATTGTGTCCCTTTAGTCATTGTATGGAAGGGGGTCAAATTGCCTTAGTCTCCCAGTTACTAGAGCTAGATACCCAGCTATATGAACAGTTTGCTAAAACTGGAACTCTGAATTCTAATGCCTGATAAGCAGGGTTAAGCTTTTGTGAAAAAGAGACTGTCTGAGGTCAGAGGAAAGATACTATCATCATCATTGTTGTGATCATAATTATTATTTTGATTTGTTTACTCACATTTTAAAAAATTATATTTGTATAAGCTATTAGGTTTAATAGAAATGTAGAAAAATATAAAAACCACTTGTTCAGTATAATAAATTTTCATATAGTGAATATATCCATGTAACTTCCAGGTAAATGTTTGTGATATCCATCTATATTGTTGCCTATAACAGTGGTTTGTTCATTTTTGTTGCTGTATAATATTCCACTATATATTTGCTCTATGCATTTAGGTATGCAATCTTCCATTGATGAAAATTTAGATTGTTTTCCATTTGGAACTATTACAAATGATGCTGGTATAAAGATTTTTGTATTTTTTTTTTGACTCACCCATATACATTTTTGTTTGGCATATACCAGAAATGAAATAGCTAGTATAGAGGTAAGCATATGTTCTGTTATTTAGTAGTGAAGGATGGCAGAATATGCACCCCAGAACATGCCATTTTGGTATAAGGATTATTTTGAGCTAAAGGCACTTGAATAAGAGCAGATGCAAAAAGGGCATTCTCATCGTTTCATTTTCCCCACTTAAAACGGGAGATAAACACTCACATGTGAAAGTTGCTCTCCTTCTACCAAGAGAAAAGAAACACTCTTTAACAAGGAGTCATAGGAGAATTTTGTACACACAGATCTTGTTAAAATAATTCTTACTGATGTTCCTTTAGTTTTGCCATATAATTTAGTTACTTTTCCACAATTGCCTTTTTTTGTTCAACCTATTATAAGAGCATTTAGGTTTGGCCACTTGTTTGGGTCTTTATTTCCTTATGAGGGCTTCTGTGTCATGTAAAACTTACGTGCTTTTCTCCTATTAATCTATTTTATGTCAATTTCATGATCAGGTCTACCTGGGACTCTAAGAGGGCAGAGGTAAAGTTTTGTCTCTGCTATAGTAGATTCTATTAAATGGTTTTCTATGGTGTAGGATATGTAAGCAGGGAATAAAGAAATTGTAATAACTCTCAGACTTCTTAGAGAGATAGGAAGTTTCTGAAAAAGACCTGTCTAAAAGTAGGAGTGAAATCCTGGGAACTTTTTACTGTGTCCACCTCAGTGAAAATATATAGTTGTTTGTCCTATATGATTTGATTTAATGTCAATGCAGCCTAAACTTGAATGACTTTAAAAATGACCGAAGCCTGCAGTGGTAAAGATAGAAGCAAAAGTGAGGTATAACTAATAGTTAAAAAAAAAACATAATAGCCGTTAATGGTGAGAACCTGTGAGTTCTTTAACCAGTTAAACCTGTGTCAGTGAGCAAACAGCTCTGAGTGGGCAAAACGATTTGCTTAAGAAAATCACAGTAACAAATAGTAGTTCTAAATGAGATACAAAGTCATAAGAAACATTATGTACATGATGGAATGTTGTAGGTAAAATTTGATCACTTGACTGGTTATTTATCCTTACTTAATTCTTTAAATTTTCTTATGGCCTAATAGTGCAATTATCTGAATTTAGCTGATCAGATTTTAGGAAAAACATAGGGCAAAATTTAAACTGCTGAATTCAAGTGTCTAGTGTTATGTATCTTTACTTTTACCTTTAAAGGAGAGTCAGAGATAGCTATCATAATGGTTAAATAAAAAATAATGACAACAGCAGATGCTTTCAGGGATATAGAGAAACTGGGCCATTCATACATGGATAAAGGGAATGTAAAATTGTACAGCCACTCTGGAAAACAGTTTGGCAGCTTCTTAAAAAACTAAGCATGTAAGTATTATACTCAGTAAAAGCATTCCTGGGCATTTATCCCAGAGAAATAAAGACTTCTGTGCTTACAGAAAAACCTGTATATAAGTGTTTATAGCAGTCTTATTCATAATCTCCTAAAATTGGAAGCAACACAGATGTCCTTGCGTGGGTGAATGATTAAACAAACCGTGGTACATCTATACCATGGAATACTACTCAGCAATAAAAGAAACAAACTATTGATACACACAATGATCTAGATGAATCTTGAGAGAATTATGCTGAATGAAAAAGGCCAATCCATGAGGGTTGTATACCATATGATTCAAATTATATAACATTGTTGAAATGACAAAATTATGAAATGGAAAACAGATTAGTGTAGATTAGTAGTTGCTAGGGATTAAGAACGGAAGGAATAGGAGGAAACTGGGTGTGGCTATTAGAGGGGCAACATGGGAGATTCTTCTAATAATGGAGCTGTTTTATTTTATTTTTTCCCCTCCCCCAGTAATGGAACTGTTTTACATCTTGACCATATAAATGTCAATATCTTGGTTGTGATGTTGTTACCATTGGGGAAAACCAGCTAAAAAACTGATTTTGTATTATTTTTTATAACTGCATGTGAATCTACAATTATCTCAAAATAAAAAAATAAAAAAATGAGAAGAGAGCCAGGGAAAGTTCTAGGTAGTTTTTCTTAGATCAATTCTTTTTTTCTTTCTTTCTTTCTTTTTTTTTTTTTTTTATTACCCATCCATTTCTTACATCTTATAGATTGTTATCAAAGGAAGGCCACTGTCTTTGCTTTCCATTAAGGACAAAATTATTGGAGACATCTACAAAGATTTTGAAATTCTTCATGCAGACTTTCAGGGGACCATTAATTCACATTATTTTACCTGTAGGTATATATACAATCAGTTATGAATCTTAGATCTTTAAGAAGCAATATATGTGAACTGATTATAAATAAGTGGGAGGTTGTTTGAGGTTATTTTCCCCCTATAATTGCTTTTCTTCTGTCCCAAAAGAACCTATTTGACCGGTCATTCAGTTCTGTGAAGTTTTCCTGTCCTTTAGTTCTCATTTGGATTACGTGGTTCAGGGATCAGCTTAAGGGATAATAGAGGCAATGTAATGAATTTTAGCAGGAATAAAGCAATTGGGACTTTTGGTTTGTTTTTCAGGGTTAGAATGTAATATCCATTTTCTAGTTCCATGACTTCCCCAGTGCAATGCAATTCTTTTTTTTTTTTCCCATTTATTTATTTTATTGCATTTTACATTTTGGGGTACATGTGAAGAACATGCAAAATTGTTGCATAGGAACACACGTGGCAGTGTGATTTGCTGCCTTCCTCCCCATCACCTACATCTGGCATTTCTCCCCTTGCTATCTCTCCCCAGCTTCCCACCCCCCACCCTCCCTCCCCTATTTCCCCCCAACTGACCCCAGTGTGTAGTGCTCCCCTCCCTGTGTCCGTGTGTTCTCATTGTTCAACACCCGCCTATGAGTGAGAACATGCGGTGTTTGATCTTCTGCTCTTCTGTCAGTTTGCTGAGAATGATGGTTTCCAGGTTCATCCATGTCCCTACAAAGGACCCAAACTCATCGTTTCTGATGGCTGCATAATATTCCATGGTGTATATGTGCCACATTTTCCCTATCCAGTCTATCGTCGATGGGCATTTGGGTTGGTTCCAGGTCTTTGCTATTGTAAACAGTGCTGCAATGAACATTCGTGTACACGTGTCCTTATAGTAGAACGATTTGTAATCCTTTGGATATATACCCAGTAATGGGATTGCTGGGTCAAATGGAATTTCTATTTCTAGGTCCTTGAGGAATCGCCACACTGTCTTCCACAATGGTTGCACTAATTTACACTCCCACCAACAGTGCAAAAGTGTTCCTATTTCTCCACATCCTCTCCAGCATCTGTTGTCTCCAGATTTTTTAATGATCGCCATTCTAACCGGCGTGAGATGGTATCTCAGTGTAGTTTTGATTTGCATTTCTCTGATGACCAGTGATGATGAGCATTTTTTCATATGTTTGTTGGCCTCACGTATTCTTTTTGAAATGCTGTAACTCATATCGTGGGGGGCCTCACCATGTCCTTTTAGTTTTTTCCACTTCTATATCATTGTGCGCAGGAGCTTCCAGGTTTTGGGTTATTATGTCTTTGAGTTTTCTAGTCTGAATAACACCTGTTTAGAAATCATTTTTTCTGAGAGCTATAGTTGACTATACTTTGTTTCCTTTTGTTTCATAGGATTATCTCACAAATTCTATGAAACCATATGAGGTTCAAAGTAACCATATGAGGCGTAGGTATTATCACCTCCATTTTATAAAGACTTAAGGAAGCTAAGTAATTTTTCCCTGGACACGTAGTTAGTAAGCGACAGATTCAGAACTTGAGTTCAGAAAGCTAACTTCATAGCCTACACAGTTAGCCTCTCTATTTTTGTTTTTGTTTTGAGACAGAGTCTCATAGTGCCCTTACTTGCATGCTTGGTATGAGGAAGGTGAGAGAGTTCCTCTCCTAGGAATTCTATCTTCCTTCAAAGTCAGAGACAGTATTATTGGCTGAAGGTGAGGGGACAGGAAACAAAAGTAAAGGTGTAAAAAGAGCTGAAAAAGTTTGAAATATGTTAGGATTTTGTGTGTGTGTGTGTTTGTGTCCATATATACTCAATGTTTAGCTTCCGCTTGTGAGAACATGCAGTATTTTGTTTTCTGTTCCTACATACGTTTGCTTAGGATAATGGCCTCCAGCTTCAACCATGTTTCTCCAAAGGACATAATCTCATTTTTTTATGGCTGCATAGTATTCCATGGTGTATGTGTACCACATTTTCTTCACGCAGTCTGCCATTGATGGAAATTTAGGTTGATTCCATGTCTTTGCTATTTGTGAATCGTGCTGTGATGAACATACGCATGCATGTGTCTTTATGGTAGAATGATTTAGATTCCTTTGAATATAAACCCAATAATGGGGTTGCTGGGTTGAATTGTAGTTCTAACTTAAGGTTTTTGAAGAAATTGCCAAACTGGCTTCCACAGTGGCTGAACTAATATACCTTCCCACCAGCAGTGTGTAAGTGTTTCCTTTTGTCTGCAACCTTGCCAGCATCTGTTATTTTTTGAGTTTTAAATCATAGCCATTCTGACTGGTATGAGTATCTCATTGTGGTTTTGATTTGCATTGCTCTAATAATTAGTGATGTTGAATATTTTTACATGTTTGTTGACTGTGTGTATGTCTTCTTCTGAAAAATGTCTCTTTATTTCCTTTGTCCCTTTGTGATGGGGCTGTTTTTTGCTTGTTAATTTGTTTAAGTTCCTTATAGATGCTGGGTATTAGACATTTGTCAGATGCATAGTTTGCAAATATTTTCTCCCATTCTGCACGTTGTCTGTTTAGTATATTAATAGTTTTTTTTGCAGAAGCTCATTAGCTTAATTAGATTCCATTATCAATTTTTAAATTTTTGTTGCAATTGTTTTTGGCATCTCTCTCATAAAATCTTTGCCAGACCAAAGTCTAGAATGGTATTTTGTTGGTTATATTCCAGCGTTTTTATAGTTTTAGGTTTTACATTTAAACTTTAATTCATCTTCAGTTAATTATCGTATATGATATCAAAAAGAGATCTAGCACCAATCTTCTGCATATGGCTAGTCAGTTATCTTAGCACCGTTTATTGAATAGGGAATCCTTTCCTCATTGTTTGTCTTCATTGCCTTTGTTGAAGATCAGATGATTTTACATGTGTGGTATTATTTCTGGGCTCTCTAGTCTATTCTGCTGGTATCTATGTGTCTGCTTTTGTACCTGTATCATGCTGTTTTGGTTACTGTAGATTTGTAGTATAAAGTCAGATAATAGGCTGCCTCTAGCTTTATTCGTTTGCTGAGAATTGCCTTAGCTATTCAAGCTCTTTTTTGTTGCATACGAACTTTAAAATGGGCTTTTGAAATTTTTTGAAAAATGTCATTGGTAATTTGACAGGAATAGCATTGAATCTGTAAATTGTTTTGAGCAGTATGACTATTTTAACAGTATTGATTCTTCCTATGCATGACTGTGGAACGTTTTTCCATTAGTTTGTGTTATTTCTGATTTCTTTGAGCATTGTTTTGTAATTCTCATTGTAGAGATTTTTCACCTCCCTGGTTAGTAGTATTTCTAAATATTTTATTTATTTTGTGGCTGTTGTAGGATTGTGTTTTTGATTTGGTTCTCAGGTTGGATGTTATTGGTGCATAGAAATGCTACTGATTTTTGCATATTGATTTTGTATCCTGAAACTTTGCTGAAGTTGTTTATCATATTTAGGAGGTTTTGAGCAGAAACTATGGGGGTTTTCTAGGTAAAAAATCATAGTGTCAGCTGGGCGCAGTGGCTAATGCCTGTAAATGCCAGCACTTTGGGAGGCCAAGGTGAGTGGATTGCCTTAGTTCAGGAGTTCAAGACCAGCCTGGACAACATGGTGAAACCCTGTCTCTATGAAAATACAAAAAATTAGTCAGTCATGGCTGCATGTGCCTGTAATCTCAGCTACTTGGGAGGCTGAGACAGGAGAATCTCTTGAACTCAGGAGGTGGAGGTTGCAGTGAGCCAAGATTGCACCGCTGCACTCCAGCCTGGGTGACAGAGTGAGACTCTGTCTCAAAATAAATAATAAATAATCACAATGTCTGCATACAGAAAGTTTGACTTTCTTTCTTCTAGAATGCTTCTAGCTTTTACCCATTCAATATGATATTGGCTGTGGATTTGTTACAGATGGTTCTTATTATTTTGAAATTTGTTCCTTTAATGCCTAGTTTGTTGAGGGTTTTTAAAATGAAGTGTTTCTTAATTTTATTGAAAGTCTTTTCTTCATCTATCAGGTGATCATGTAGTTTCTGTTTTTAGTTCTGTTTATGTGATAAATCACATTTGTTGATTTGTGTATGTTGAACCAACTTTGTATCCCAGGGATAAAGTCTACTTGATCATGCTAAATTAGCTTTGTGATGTCCTGATGGATCCAGGACATAGTTTGCTAGTATTTTGTTGGTGATTTTTGCACCTATGTTTATCAAGGATATTGGCCTGATGTTATCTTTCCTTCTGTTTCTTCCAAGTTTTGGTGTCAGAATGATACTGGCCCCATAGAATGAGTTAGGGAGGAGTCCCTCCTCTTCAGTTTTTTTGAATAGTTTCAGATGGAATTGTACCAGCCAGCTCCTTATATATCTGGTAGAATATGACTGTGAATCTTTCTGGTCCTGGGCTTTTTCTGGTTAGTAGGTGTTTTATTACTGATTCAGTTTCAGAGCTTGTTATTGGTCTGTTCAGGATTTGAATTTCTTTCTAGTTCAACCTTGAGAGGTTGTATGTTTCCAGAAATTTACCCTAAAAAATTTTAGATTTTCTAGTTTGTGTGCATTGAGGTGTTTGTTATAGTCTCTGAGGGTTTTTGTATTTCTGTTGGCTCACTGGTAATGTCCCCTTTACCATTTCTAATTTTTAAAAAATTTAGATCATCTCTCTTTTTTTTTTCTTTGTTAGTGTAGCTAGTAGTCTATCAATGTTATTTTTTCTTTCAAAAAACAACTGGATGCATTGATCTTTCATATATATATGTATGTATATATTTACATTTAAATTTCATTTAATTCTGTTCTGATTTTGGTTATTTCCTGTCCTCTGCTAGCTTTTGGGTTGGTTTGCTCTTTTTCCGTTTCCTCTAAGTGTGATGTTACATTGTTAAACGAAAATCTTCCTAACTTTTTGATGTGAGCATTTAGCACTATAAACATTCCTCTTAACACTGCTTTAACATTGATAAGATGGAGATTCTGGTATGTTGTAATTTTGTTCTCATTAGTTTCAAAGAATTTCTTGATTTCTGCCTTAATTTCAATGTTTACCCAAAAGTCATTCAGGAGCAGGTTGTTTAATTTCCATGCAATTGTATGGTTTTGAGTGATTTCCTTAGTACTCATGATATGGTTTGGCTCTGTGTTCCCACCCAAATCTCACCTTGAGTTGTAATCCTCATAATCCCATGTGCCAGATGAAGGTAATTGAATCATGGAGGTTGTTTCCCTCATGTGGTTCTTGTGATAGTGAGTTCTCATGAGATCTCATGGTTTTACAAGAATCTGGCATTACCCCTGCTTGCACTCACTCCATCCTGCCACCCTGTGAAGAAGGTGCCTGCTTTTCCTTTATTTTCTGCCACAATTGTAAGTTTCCTGAGGCCTCCCCAGCAGTGCAGAACTGTGAGTCAATGAAACTTCCTTCCTTTATAAATTACTCAGTCTCAGGTATTTCTTCATAGCTGTGTGAAAATGAACTAATAAAACTGATTTCTATTTTTATTAAGCTGTGACCTGAGAGTGTGGTTGGTATGATTTCTGTCTTTTTGAATCTGCTGAGAATTGTTTTATGGCACATTGTGTGGTTGATTCTAGAGTATGCACCATGTGCAGGTGAGAATAATGTGTATCCTGTTGTTTTTAGTTGGAGAGTTCTGTAGACGTCTGTTAGGCCCATTAGGCCAAGTGTCAAGTTCAGGTCCCAAATATATCTTTGTTAGTTTTCTGCCTCAGCGATCTGCTTGATACTGTGAATGGGGTATTGAAGTTTCCCATTATTATTATGAGGTTATCTAAATCTCTTTGTAGGTCTCTAAGAACTTGTTTTATAAATCTGGGTGCTCCTGTGTTGGGCGCATATATATTTAGGATAGTTAGGTTTGTGTATTGAATTGAACCCTTTACCATTATATAATGCCCTTATTTGTCTTTTTGATCATTGTTGGTGTATAGTCTATTTTGTCTGAAATTATAATAGCAACACATGCCTTGCCTGGTAGAATTTTCTTTGTTCCTTTACTTTGAGCTGATGAGCGTCACTGCATGTGAGATGGGTCTCTTGAAGACAGAATACAGTTAGGTTTTGTTTCTTTATTCACCTTGCCATTCTGTATCTCTTAATTAGGACATTTAGCCCATTTACATTCAAGTTTAACATTGATATGTGTGGATTTGATTCTGTCATCAAGTTGTTAGCTATTGATTATGCAGACTTGATTGTTTTATAGTATCAGTGATCTATGTACTTAAGTGTGTTTTCATAGTGGCTGGTAATTGTCTTTTCTTTCCATATTTGGTACTACCTTAAGGACTGCTTGAAAGCCAGGTCTGGTGGTGATGAATTCTCTTAGCATTTGCTTCTCTGTAAAAGATCTTACTTCTCATTTGCTTTGAAACTTAGTTTAGCCAGATATGAAATTCCTGGTTGGAATTTCTTTTCGTTAAGAATGCTGAATATAGACCTCTTCTGGCCTGTAGGATTTCTGCTGAAAGGTCTGCTGTTAGCCTGATGGAGTTTCCTTTGAAGGTGACTTGCCCCTTCTTTCTGGCTACCTGCAACATTTTTTTCATCCATTTCAACCTTGGAGAATGTTATGACTATGTGTCTAGGGAATGATTGTGTTGAATGGTATCTCACAGGGGTTCCCTGCATTTCTTGAATTTGAATGTTGGCCTCTCCATGAGGGTGGGGAAATTTTCATGGACAATATTCTCCAATATATTTTTCAAGTTGTTTGCTTTATCCCTGGAAGAGCCCTGTCTTCCAGGGATATCATTGAGTTGTAGATTTGATCTTTTTATATAGTCCCATATTTCCTGGAGGTTTTGTTCTTTCTTTTTTATTATTCTTTTTCTTCATTTTTGTCTGACTGAGTTAATTCAGAGAACTGGTATTTGAACTCAGATCCTTTCCCCAGCTTGGTTTATTCTTCTGTTAATACTTGTGGTCATATTATGAAATTCCTGAAGGGAAGTTTTTTTTTTTCCTCTATCACATGAGTTTCTTCCTTTCTTAAAATGGCCAGTTCATCTTTCAGCCTCTGTATTGTTCTGTGTCTTAGATTTCTTGGATTGGGTTTCAACTTTCCCCTGAATATATACGATCTTTGTTCCTATCCATATTCTGAATTCTATGTCTGTCATTTCAGCCATGTTAGCCTGGCTAAGAATACTTGCTGGGGAACTAGTGCAGGCATTTGGAGGTAAGAAAACACTCCGGCGTTTTGAATCGCCAGAGTTCTTCTGCTGGTTCTTTTTCATCTGTGTGAGCTGATGTTTCTTCTGTCTTTGAAGTTGCTGTCCTTTGGATGGGACTTTTTGCTTTTATCTTGTTTGATGACCTTGGGTGTTTGATTGTGGTATAAGGTTAATTCAGTCCACTGGCTTCATTTCTGGAAGATTTTAGGGGGCCAAGGCTCAGCTCAGCACTTTTGGCTGCATGCTATAACTTTGGAAGGCAGTACCGGGCCCCTGGCTTTGTTCTCTGGCCCCTCAAGGTTAGCAGCCTGCTGTGCTAGAGAGGTCAAGAAGTTCCTGGTCTTCTGGCCACAACATTTGAATAGGATGTGCTGGCCAGGGCACTTCATTGGAGTGATGGCAGCAGAATCCATGCTTGCTTGTGCATGTCAGCAGCCACAGCAGCCCAGTGAAGTGCATGCATGTTTGCTGTGGTGGAGCACTGGCGGGAATGGAGCAATGGCATTCCTTTGCATGCTCAGGCAGTGGTGTAGTGGGGTCCTGGTGCTGGTGGAGGCGAGGTTGCCTGAAACATGATAGTTGTTGTGACTAGTGGGGAGTGAGTTAGCTTGAGAAGAGCCTGGAATTGCTAGCTAAGATTTAGGGCCTGTTTCCATAAGCTTAGTAATACACATTTTCTTTTGCTAATTAAGAAATTCATGATATATCCATATTTTGTGAAAAATGTGAGTTAACAACACCTGAATAAGTAAGAGCAAAGATTTTGAAAGAATTGAGAAGGTTGCAGTGAGCTGAGATTGTGCCAGTGTACTCCAGCCTGGTGTCAGAGCGAGACTCCGTCAAAAAAAAAAAAATAAAATAAAGTGCACGTGTTAATATAAGCTACACTTCAGTGGCAGAGTGTATTTCTGATTGGGATATTATCATATTACTAATAGAGTGGACAGATGGCATTATCGGTAATTCCATAGTTGGTGGCAGCTACTTAAACTCTTACTTTATTGTTAGCTCCAATAAACACCAGATATTTTGTTAATTATCCCGACAAATGGCAGAAACAGGTTTTTATTGGTGAAATTAGGGTATTGTGAATTGACGTAAGAACATTTTAAATGAAAATATAATGTATACTACATCCTCAGTGAAACTGTTTATGAACCTATTGAAGCTTATAGTCTGTACCCGGAAATGGTATCTAAAGCTTGACATGTAAA
The DNA here is from genome assembly GCF_009761245.1 of Sapajus apella. Lineage (NCBI taxonomy): Eukaryota > Metazoa > Chordata > Mammalia > Primates > Cebidae > Sapajus > Sapajus apella. Next base: position 78,016,921 of record NW_022436941.1, read on the forward strand.
TAACTCTGTGCCTAAGCTATGGTTAAGATAAGTTGAAAGTGCTTCATTCTGTAAGGGTGACATAATTGTGCATTTGCGATATTTCTCTATGTGCTGGCAGAATATGTTCTGCAAGGTGGTAATCTGAGTAAATCAAAAGACAGGGAATTGGGACTTTAGGTTAACAGAAGGTAAATGTATGAATGCCATTTTACAAAACAAGTCACATTTGAATGGAAAAACATATTCTGCAATTAACTCATTTAAACCTGGTAGCAAGGTTATATGTGAGTATTCATTATCACCACAAATATGTTTATGACCACCATGATAAATTAGATTGAATACAAATTTTGCAAATGGTTTGGTTTAGTTCACAACTGTTAAAGAAGGAATAAAACAACTAAGAAAAAAGAAGTGAGAAGGATGAAAAATGATGATTTCTTTTTCAGACTTAGGAGGCTGAGGTTGGAAGAAAGGTATTCATTTGAAAATATGTGAATATTTAGATATCTCTGAGGTTTATGTATTAAATGAACTGGCTGAGGGAGAAATGTTTCCTTTTTTTGAAGAAACTGACCAATTAATGCTGTTTAACCATTAAGACCTTGGTTGGGTTAAACATTAGAGGTTATTTTAAAGAATAACAGGGTTTACCCAGAAAGGTAAACTAAGTCATGAAATTTTTATTTTTACCCTTGATCCACTGGTATTAGGTCTCAACCATGTTTCTATCCACTCCAGAAGACAAGCAGATATTTCTATGAATCTGAAACTAACTCAGCAAATGTAGCCTCACTTTCTAAGTGGTGTTTTGGCTGTGGAACACAAGATACATATACCTGGAGATAGAAATGTGTCAGTAATCACTTATAGAAATAACAAATGCTTATTTTAATGAGTTGGACTCAGCTTAGTTAACAGGAATTGCCTAAGTGGAAACTTCTTATTTCCTAAATATGGGGAATGTTATGAGGCATGCTGGTGGGAACACAGGAGAGCACATGACATAATTATCCACTACTTGCAACATTTCTTGTTTGGCTGGAGAGGGATCATACTCATACAAGAGGGATAAAAAGATGTTTAAAGAAGTGAGCAAAGGCTCAGAGAGTAATAAAAAATAAAAACTGCCGAAAGACTCCATAAAGGAAGATTCAGGAAGAAGTATGTCAGAGGTAGAGCAAGAGCAAGGGTTGGATTTGCTGACTATTACTAATCCATTTCTCAGGAGCATGTTGAGACGCACATGGGAGGTTATAATGGCTGGATCTGTCAGAACCTTATTCTGTTGGCCAGAAGTCAATCACACAGCCCCAATTTTCTGCTAGGGTGGCTGGAAAATAGTTATCCTGGAAAGATGGTGTGGTTTTTTTTGAGCATGTAACCATTTTCTGCTACATGTCCGCTGGAACTTTGCAGAATAAACTTCAGTTCTTCTCCCCCTTGTTCGTTTTTTAAACCTTTCCTTTCCAAGTGAGACACCATTAGTTCTATTAGCTATTATTCATATATTATTGTTCCCAAACCCTCTACTATCCTGGCCATGATAAAGCAAACATTCTTGATTTTTATTGTTCTTCTCAAAATGAGATGCTCACTGTAGAACATAATACTCTAGATGTGGTTTTTTAAATGCTGGTAAAGTGGGATCATTGTTTTCATTGATTTCATAACTATAAGGTCAAAGAGAGGGCCAAGACTGAGGACTTTGCATTTAAAGAAAAAGAAGAGAATTTGAAGAAGGAAAGGGGTCTCCATGATGCCACCTCAGTATGGCAGCCGTGGGAAGCACTAGTGGTAAGGTGCTATTCTTTCCTACTTCTCAAAGAGGAAAAAAGGCACTCACACTCACAAATCAAATCTTTTCCATCAAAACTCCAAAGTGAAGTCAAGAAGAACAAGTGCACTCAAATTATGTTGCTTATAGATTATGGATTTAAATTTTAAAAACCACCAATGATTTCTGTATTAAAATCATTTTATTGTAATTTTAACTAGTCTACATGCCTCACGTAGTGTCTAGGTTTTATGCTCAATAATTTGGGTAGTTGTCCAAATGATTATATCATATACAAGCAAATTAGCATTGCTATAAGGAACTAAAATTTACCATCTCCCATTTTCACCTGCTGCTAATATGGCACTGATGTTGTGCCATTCAGCATGTGGCCCCCATTCCTAATGTTTTCATCTCTAGATCCTTTGAAGAGAGAAAAAATGAGTATTTTTTTCTTTTTTTTTTTTTTTTTAACAGTATGCTTTCAGTGTTTTCTGTTAAGAAATGTTATAACCCAAGGGAGTGGATGTTCTTATCAGAGAGGAAATTGATTGAAAACTATTTAGTTTCCAAATTCCTAGAAGAAGAGAAAAAGTCTAAGCATCCAGCTCTGTAACTAATCTACTAATGTGATGATGTATTTCAAATATTTTTTTTTTCTAAATTGAGTTTTGGATGTCAAAGTTTCAGGATCCACTGGTTTCCATAATTTTAGTTTGTCCAGTTGCTTATGGTTAGACATATTGTGAACAGTGACATTATACTTCTCTTTTTCTATAAATGTGGCTGCTTTTCAGTGTTGAAGTTGTAGGAAACAGAATTCATTGTAATCTGAATTTAAATTCAGCTTCCTGTTGCAGCTTCTCTCCTCCCCCTCCTCCCTCATGTTTCTTCCTGTCCCCAGATGTCTCTCAGAGGCAGACGCTATGGCCATAAATGACATTTATTGATTTGAGTACTAGTGACTTTTTCTTGACAGGTTCACCCATAGCAATATTTAAGTAATATTAACAGTTTCCCACCAAGCATTCTGAATAAACTAAACAGTATCTAGGCAGAAAGCCATGTACTTTTAGAGCTCAATATGTTTATAAGATATATGGAGACAAAACACAGAGACAACATAAATACCTATTCTACTTGGTTGTAATCTGCCAATTTATATTTTTCAGAGAAGAGTTTATCACTAAATCACTGAGAGGAAGAGTAGGATATCTGGGGGAAATGGTGGTGGAGGGAGGCACGTTTGTTATCCAGAAAAACGATTGGGAGCCAGGGAGGATTTTCAAATTCCAATCCCTCAGCTCAATCTTGGGGCATTTGTCTTGCCATCTGAATTATCTTGGAACCCAGAAAAAAACTGGTTGTGAAAACCACAGATGCAATTTTCTTCTTTGGCTTTTCCCATAATACTATAATTATAAACCATGCTGTGTTAGAGTATAACATTCTTTGGAGAGCACTTTGATCAAATTTTGCCTTATGTGGCAACATTTAGAAACATAAGCCTTTGTGGGATTTCTGGCTCTTCTTTTTACTGATGGGCTGATAATCTTATAATAGCATTAGTTTTGCCACCAATTACCAAAGATTTGTTATTATTGGTTTTTAAAGTTGGACAATCCTTAAATGTTACAGCAACATTAGAAACAGACTCCCAGAAGGGGGTGAGTCAGACTGGTTTAGAAACCTCCAATCCTGGCTATTTGGTACCTCAGAATTCAACAAGGGATGTTGGAACATTTTCAAAATGAAATGAATTTAAATTCAGTTTTGTAAGAGGTTGTACTATAGAACACAGTGAAAAAGAGAAGGTTAGCTGGAAAGTCAAACATGATAGAATTTGAAAATTACTAGGCTTTAGGATATGAAAGTATTTCCCATATGTTAAGACAGAATTTGTATTCTCTTTTTTCTCAATGGCATTTTATGAAACTATATATTCCTGCTCTTCTATATAAATAGAATAGAAACATCTCTATTTTTAAATTGTCATGGAAATAAGTAATGGCCTGTGAACAACATGACTTTTTTTTTTTTTTTTGAGATGGAGCTTTTGTCACCCAGGCTGGAGTGCAATGGCGCTATCTTGGCTCACCACAACCTCTGCCTTCTGGGTTCAAGCAATACTCCTGCCTCAGCATCTTAAGTAGCTGGGATTACAGGCACCTGCCACCACACCCAGCTAATTTTTGTATTTTTAGTAGAGACGGAGTTTCACCATGTTGGCCAGGCTGGTCGTGAACCAACATGGTGAAAGCATGGCTTTCACCCTCCTTGCTTTCTCCCTCCTTGCTTTACTATTTTGGTGAATTTTGAGGGGCATACTTTGCGGGAACATTGTGATTATTCACCATTACTTTTAATGGAAAAAAAAATGCAGTTACTTTTACACCAACCTAATATTTCCTTGGCTAATCTAGTGTGATTTAGGGACAGTGATAAATAAAGGATGAGAAAGAAAGAAAAGGGCTTACTAGTAAATGCTGACAGAGCTGGGGCACTTTCACAGTCCCATTGGCATGTTCCATGGGCCATTTCACTTTCAGATGGTTTGTTTGGCTGAATTTGGACGCTAATCCCTGGAGTTTTGCCTTTCCTCTTGTGACCTGAGAACTTGCTGGCATATACAAGTCAATTTTCTTAATAGCTTTTCTTCATTAGTCTGTATTCTCCAGTGAGTTGAAATGTCACATTTACTTATACTAAAATTTTATACTAGACATATTTAGATGTCTTTGGCATTAAACCTTTTTTAATCACTTGTCTTTCTTGTCTAGAGCTAGTGTCGTAAGGTCATTGTTACAGGTTTCTAATACACTTTATGACCTAGAATGGCATAACTCTCATTGCATCTTTTTCCTTTGATTTTTTAAAATATATATTTTATTGTGTTTTAGGTTTTGGGGTACATGTGAAGAACATGCAAGATTGTTGCATAGGTACATACATGGCAATGTGGTTTGCTGCCTTCTTCCCCATCACCTGTATCTGGCATTTCTCCCCATGTTATCCCTCCCCAACTCCCTACACCCCGCTGTCCCTCCCTTAGTTCCCCCCACAGACCCCAGTGTGTGATGCTCCCCTCCCTGTGTCCATGTGTTCTCATTGTTCAACACCTGCCTATGAGTGAGAACATGTGGTGTTTGATTTTCTGTTCTTGTGTCATTTTGCTGAGAATGATGCTTTCCAGGTTCATCCATGTCCCTACAAAGGACACAAACTCATCGTCTTTTTTTTTTTTTTTTTTTTTTTTGATGGCTGCATAGTATTCCATGGTGTATATGTGCCACGTTTTCTCTGTCCAGTCTATCATCGATGGGCATTTGGTTTGGTTCCAAGTCTTTGCTGTTGTAATCAGTGCTGCAATGAACATACATGTGCATGTGTCCTTAGAACAATTTATAATCCTTTGGATATATAATATACCCACTAATGGGATTGCTGGATCAAATGGAATTTCTATTTCTAGATCCTGGAGGAATCACCACACTGTGCTGCACAATGGTTGAACTAATTTACACTCCCACCAACAGTGTAAAATGTTCCTATTTCTCCACATCCTCTCCAGCATCTGTTGTCTCTAGATTTTTTAATGATCACCATTCTAACTGGCATGAGATGGTATCCCAATGTGGTTTTGATTTGCATTTCTCTAATGACTGGTGATGATGAGCATTTTTTCATATGTTTGTTGGCCTCATATATGTCTTCCTTTGTAAAGTATCTCTTCATATCCTTCGCCCACTTTTGAATGGGCTTGTTTTTTTTCTTGTAAATCTGTTTTAGTTCTTTGTAGATTCTGGATATACTTATAACTCTTATTTTGTTGTGAATTTCTTTCTTTTAATATACTCCTGAATTTTATTAATATATTTAATTAGTTATGTTTGTATTTTCAAAAAGTGAGATAGGTGGATCTTTTAAAAAATAATCATTGTCAGGTATGGTATTAAGTTTGAAATAGCTATTAGCTATTACATTACTTTTAATGGCAGGAACCACAAATACTTTTGCAACAATCTAATATGTAAAATGAATATAGTAGGCTTCCATTGTTTATCTGTGTTGTGGAATATAGTGTAATTCTAAAAAAAATTACTTCTTATGCCATTTTTGTTTTGTGTTTTGTGTTTAGATTGATTTTCCTGAAAGCTTTTTCTTTTGTTTCTGCTATATATTTGTTCTACTATATTCTGATTTCGATTTTTTTCTGGATCAGTTTCATCATTTCATATTCTTACATTATTGCAACTAATTAGTTTATCACATTAATTGGAATAGGATTGCGTATGTTATTCATTTGTATATTTTTAATCTTGTTTCTATATTTAGTCAAATCTACTTTGTCATTTTTAATGAAATCTAAACTTTCTTTTCTTACTCTTGCAGAGTTCTATTTACCTAATTGCCGTTTTTCTGCTTTTACCTTTATTAACTCATTTTTCCAACTTTCTTTTGGGTTCTGATCTTTTTCTAGGCTGTTAAATGAATATGTCATTCTGTTTTGATTTTTATTGATTCATTCCTGTGACTTTTCTTCAAGTTATTTTGTTGGCCTTTACTGAACTTCTGCAGTTTATTGAGTTGAATATTTTGTTATTTTATTTTGTTCAATTTTTTAAATGATGAGATCCCTGAATGTTGTGGGTTTTTTTTCTTTTGAGTCCATATTTTACCACAAATTATTAGATTTTATATAGATTTTCAATTGTTCTTAATTTTAAAGTAGTTTGTAATTGCAATTTGGATTTATTCTTCAGCCTTTGTCATTTAGAAATGTTTTAAGATTTGCTTTTGTGTTTTTATTTTTAAAGATTATCTTCTGATATTAATTCCACTGGGTTATTTGTATGTGTTTCACATATTTATGCATACTTATGTTCTATATAATTTCTATGTTTTATAGCTTACAACTGCATCTATCTAATATATGAACAATTTTTGATCAACTTTTTTACAAAAGTATTTTCCTTGAAAAATCCAAACATTTAAATGTAACTGTTAGACCAACTTCATTAATTGTATTTACTTATATATATACTTTATGGTCCTTTTAATTTCGCAGCTACTTTTTCTCTTTAAGAGAGTTTTGTTTGACATTAGCACTGTATTTCTATCAGTTTCTTCTTACAGTTATAACTTTGTGTGTGTGTGTGTGTGTGTGTGTGTGTGTATACACATATGTATATATATTTATACATACACATTGTAATATATAATGTCTTACGGGCTACGGCGTTTCCTTAGAATCTATATCTTATTTGAAGCTAGCATATTTAAAATTTTTTTTTAAGTAAAAGGTTTTATTTCTTCCTGGAATCCTGCAGGATTTTTTTTTCCTGTTTATTCAGTAGTTTAAAAGTGTCAGATGTGTTAAAGTTTAGGTCTTTCACTGATTCATTTTTTTCCTGGAGCCATGTCACCCCTTTTCCTGAGGTTAGGAAAGATTTTTTTCAGATGTGTATTTGGTTATTGTTTCTGTTTTATTTCTCTGGACTCTCTGGGAATATTGATGAGCTGTATGTTAGCTCTCTAGTCTCTCTTTTTCAATTTTTTCTTCTTCTCTGACACACTTATCCTTTCTCGTTGTGAAGGCTTATAGAACTGTAAATAATGCTTAAACCCACGGTCTTCAGTATCAATTAATTCTTGTATTTTGTTTTTAGTTTCTATGTAGTCTTCCTTTTAAAAAATAATCCCTCTCCATTTTCATTTTACCCATTGTCCATTGTCTTGTTTAACCTGGCTGGAATCCTCTTTATTTCATCCTGTTTTCTTTTCACAGAGGCCAATGTCTTGGTTCTCTGTTGAGGATACCAAGTAGTCTTTTGAGTTTTTCTTTTGGATTCTGCAGTAAAAAATTTTTGGAGGTTTGTTTTGAATTTTTAGAGCACTGTTCTCTTTCCTTTGTTTTGTGTTGTGTGTGTGTATGTGTGTGTATACACATATATCACAACTAAACAAACTAGAGAATCAAATAAATATATATATTTTACTCAAATTTAAGTAAAACCACAAAGATACCCAAGTTGAGTGGGTTTTTTAGTCTCACTCTTTTTCTATTACAATGGTGGTGAAAACTTCAACATCCAGCTTACAGTTTAATGAACATCACTGGGTTTAGTTGCCATATCAGTTACCATTTTCTGGTAATTTTTTTTTAAAGTACTTCCTCTCAGTTGGCTTTTGATCTTTCAGCTACTGCAGGCTGATTCTTTGATGCTGTAAGAAGCAGTTTTACATGGCATCTGTAATTCTCAACCTATCAGGATTGCTCCTCTGTGCTCTGTTCACCTTTTCTCCCCAGTTCATCAACCAAAGGCTCTATCTCTGCAGACTAAGCCTTTTGGAACATGTGGCACTGTGGGCCTCTCACCCCTGCTTTCTGCTCATTTTTTTCTTAAAGATGCTGGAATGGTGGGAGAAAGTACATTTGCCTCTGAGTAAAATTCCCCAAACCGAGAACTCCGGGTCTCTTTCACCCAAAAAAGAAAAGAAGGAGTGCTTGCTGTGGCAGCACATATGCTAAAATTGGAACAATACAGATAATATTAGCATGGCCCCCACACAAGGATTACGTGCAAGTTGCTGAAAGGTTCCGTATTTTTTTTTTAAATACAGTAGTAAAGGGTTCAATTCAACAAGAATAGATAACTATCCTAAATATATATGCATCCAACACAGGAGCATCCAGATTCGTAAAACAAGTTGTGAGAGACCTACAAAGAGACAGACTCCTACACAATAATAATGGAAGACTTTAATACATCACTGACAATATTAGACAGATCATTGAGGTAGAAAATTAACAAAGATATTCAGAACCTGAACTCAGCTCTGGATCAAGCAAACCTGAAACACATCTACAGAATTCTCCCCTAAAAACAACAGAATATACATTCTTTTATCGCCATACAGCACTGACTCTAAAATTAATCACATAATTGGAAGTAAAATACTCCTCAGCAAATGCAAAAGAACTGAAATCATAACAGTCTCTCAGATCACAGAACAATTAAATTAGAATACAAGATTAAGAAATTCACTCATAACCACACAATTACTTGGCAATTTAACAACCTGCTTCTGAATGACTCTTGGGTAAATAATGAAATTAAGGCAGAAATCAAGAAGTTTTTTGAAAGTAATGAGAACAAAGACACAACATGCCAGAATCTGTGGGCTGCAGCTAAAGCAGTATTAAGAGGGAAATTTAGGCTGAGTGTGGTGGCTCACACCTGTAATCCCAGCACTTTGGGAGGTTGAGGCAGGTGGATCATTTGAGGTCAAGAGTTTGAGACCAGCCTGGCCAACATGGTGAAACCCTGTCTCTGCTAAAAATACAAAAAATAGCTGGGTGTGGTGGCGCATGTCTGTAGTCTCAGCTACTTTGGAGCCTGAGGCATGAGACTCTCTTGAATGTGGGTGGCAGAGGTTGCAGTGAAAAAGGTCGTGCCACTGCACTCCACACTCCAGCCTGAGTAACGGAGTAAGACCCTGTCTCAAAAAAAAAATGAAATTCCCACATCAAAAAACTGGAAAGATCTCAAATTAACAATCTAACATCACAACTAAATGAACTAGGGAATCAAACGCAAACAAACCCCTAAGCTAGCAGAAGACAAGAAATAACCAAGATCAGAGTTGAATTGAAGGACATAGAGACATAAAAAATCCTTTAAAAAAATCAACAAATTCAGGATCTGTTTTTTTGAAAAAAGTTAATAAAAGAGACCACTAGCTGGACTAATAAAGAATAAAAGAGAAGGGTCAAATAAACACAATTAGAAATAATAAGGGGGATATCACCACTGACTCCACAGAAATACAAATAACCATCAGAGAATGCTTTAAACACCTCCATGTACATACATTAGAAAATCTAGAAGAAATGGGTAAATTACTGGACACATACACCTTCCCAAGACCGAACCAGGAAGAAATTGAATCCCTGAATAGATCAATAATAAGTTCTGAAATTGAGACAGTAATAAATAGCCTACCAACCAAAAAAAAAAAAAAGCCCAGGACTAGATGGATTCACAGCTAAATTCTACCAGAGGTACAAAGAGCTGGTAGTATTTTTGCTTAAACTATTCAAAAAATTTGAAAAGGAGGAACTCCTTCCTAACTCATTCTATGATGCTAGCATCATCCTGATACCAAACCTGGCAGAGATAAAACAAAAAAAGAAAACTTCAGGCCAACATCCTTGATAAACATCTATGTAAAAGTCCTCAATAAAATACTGGCCAACCAAATCTAGCAGCACATCAAAAAGCTTATCCACCATGTTCAAGTGGTTTCATCCCTGGGATGCAAGGTTGTTTCAACATATGCAAATCAATAAATGTGATCCACCACATAATGAAAAACTAAAGACAAAGATCACATGATTACCTCAATAGATGCAGACAAGGCTTTTAATAAATTCAACATCCATTTACATTAAAAAACTCTCAATAAACTAGGTATTGAAAGAACATACCTCAAAATAATAAGAGTCATATATGACAGACCCACAGCCAACATCATACTGAATGGCCTCTCTCACCATTCAATATAGTATTGGAAGCTCTGGCCAGGGAAATCAGGCAAGGGACAGAAATAAAGGATATTTAAATAGGAAGAGAGGAAGTCCAACTATCTTTGTAAACAGAATGACATAATCCTATATCTAGAAAACTCATCATCACAGCCCAAAAGCTTCTTAATCTGATAAGCAACTTCAGCAGTCAAGATACAAAATCAGTGTGCAAAAATTGCTGGTATTTCTATACACCAAAAGCAGGCAAGCAGAGAGCCAAATCATGAATGAACTCCCGTTCACAATTACAACAGAAATAATAAAATACCTAGGAATACAGCTAACAAGGGGAGTGGAGGACCTCTTCATAGAGAACTATAAACCAGTGCTCAAAGAAATCAAATATAACACAAATGGAAAAACACCATGCTCATGGATGGGAAGAATCAATATCATGAAAATGGCCACACTGCCTAAAGTAATTTACAAATTCAGTACTATTCCCATTAAACTACCATTGACATTGTGCACAGAATTAGAAGAAACTATTTTAAAATTCATATGGAACCAAAACAGAGCCCAAATAGCCAAGACAAGCCTACGCAAAAGAACAAAGCTGGAGGCAGCGTGCTACCTGACTTCAGAATATACTACAAGTTTACACAGTAACCAAAACAGCATGGTATGGGTATCAAAACAGACAATAGACTAACGGAAGAGAATAGAGAACTCAGAATTAAGACCACATACCTACAACATCTGATCTTCGACAAATCTGACAGAAACAAGCAATGGGGAAAGGATTCCCTACTTAATAAATGGTGCTAGGAGAATGGACTAGCCATATGCAGAAAATTGAAATTGGACCCCTTCCTTATACCATATACAAAAATTAACTCAAGATGGATTAAAGACGTAAATGTAAAACCCAAAACTATAAAAAACCCTAGAAGAAAGTCTAGGCATTACCATTCTGGATGTAGGCACAGGCAAAGATTTCATGACGAAAATGCCAAAAGCAATTGCAACAAAAGCAAAAATGGATCAATGAGATTTAACTAAATTAAGGAGCCCCTGCACAGCAAAAGAAACCATCATCAGAGTGAACAGGCAACTTACAGAATGGGAGAAAATGTTTGCTGTCGATCCATCTGACAAAAGTCGAATATCCAGAGTCTATAAGGAACTTAAACAAATTTACAAGAAATAAACAACGCCATTAAAAACTGGGCAAAGGACACAAAAAGACACTTTGCAAAAGAAGATATTCATGCAGCCAACAAGCATATGATAAAAAGCTCAGCTTCACTGATCATTAGAGTAATACAAATCAAAACCACAATGAGATACTATCTCATACAAGTCAGAATGGCTGTGATTAAAAAGTCAAAAAATAACAGATACTGGTGAGGTTGTGGAGAAAAAGGAATGCTTTTACACTGTTTCTGGGAATGTAAATTAGTTCAACCATTATGGATGACAGTTTGGCGATTCCTCAAAGACCTTGAGGCAGAAATACCATTTGATCCAGCAATCCCATTACTGGGTATATACCCAAAGGAGTACAAATCATTCTATTATAAAGATACATGCATGTGTATGTTTATTGCAGCACTATTCACAATAGCAAAGACATGGAATCAACTTAAATGCCCATCAGTGATAGACTGGATAAAGAAAATGTGGTACATATACACTATGAAATACTATGCAGCCACAAAAAAGAATGAGGTCATGTCCTTTACAGGGACATGGTTGGAAGTGGAAGCCACTATCCTCAGCAAACTAATGCAGGAACAGAAAACCAAATACCATATGTTCTTACTCATAAGTGGGAGCTATCCAATGAGAACACATGGACACATGGGAGAAAAACACACACTGGGGCCTGTGGAGATGGTGTGGTTTGTGGGGAGGGAGAGTATCAGGAAGAATAACTAATGGATGCTGGGCTGAATATCTAGATGATGGGATTACCTGTGCAGCAACTACCATGGCACAATTTTACCTATGTAATAAACCTGCCTATCCTGCACATGTACCCTTGAACTTGAAAGTTGAAGAAAAAAAAGAAAAAAGGATGCATTCTTAGTTTTCTATGTCTACAAGCCAAGCAATTGGAAGTGAAAGCTGGGTATGCCATGGAATAACTAAATTCCCTTTAGGGTTTCAAAGTTAGAACCTATCTTTTTCTTATAGATGATAGAATTGATTGTCCATTTGTTTTGGTTTCAAAGGCTATCTTCAATGATTTTAGTGACAAGTTAGTAACAGCAGCGTTACATGATGTTAGCCAGAAGCTTTTGAACCTAAACTTCCTATCAGAAGGCTAAAAAAACCTAATTTTTTTCAGCTAAATCTCTGGTTCTACTTCATTCCAAGTAGAACCAGAGATTTAAAAATTATATGATTAGCACACAAGCTCTAAATAAAAGAGCTCTAAATAAAAGAGCTTGTGTACTAATCATTTAATTTTTAAATCTCTGGTTCTACTTGGAATGAAGACATAATCCTGTAGCTAACATTAAAGTATGAATTTTTAGTTGTTTCCTTTCTTCTTTTCTTTGAAGTAAGAATGCCTCAAAAGAATATGTGAAACAGAGACCTAAAAGTTCCATGGTGACTGCTGAAATGTAACAGAAATACACCGTGTTTGAATTTACTGTGATATATTCCTAATGTTTTATATTTGGTATGTTCTCTTGTTATTGCTGATACAAACCAAAGAACAAGAATTTCCTTTATGCCACTGATTGGCAAAGGTCATATAGAAAACGAAGGGTCGGTCAGATAATGGATGCTAATCATCCTTGGATACCTTGACAGGAAAACACAATTGAATTGCATATATTAGTGGAAGAGAAAAAACATTTTAAAAATTGTTCTTAATAGAGAAAAAATGATAGGGGAGCTAAAATTAATGTGAAAAATACAAGAGGAAGTTAAGGGATTAGAGTGGGAGGGAAATTAGTGAATATCTATTTGCGTGCATGATTGCATTTTTGAAATAATTAGTTGCCTAATTGTGTATCCAGATATAGTAATTGTTGTTCCATAGTCATGATTTATTTTAAGTATTCACAGGGTGTAATTTTCAGTTGTATAGATTTTTTTTTTCAGAATCAAATTGCAGAGGAATACATTTCTTTGAAATTGCTTTAGGGATGTGTTTATAACTCATTTTGGAAAGAGTAGAAAGAATTTTTCCTCTTCCAAACAGCTATGAAGGTGGATAACTTCTCTGATCTTTTTGTAAACACTTTTATGGTAGTTGAATGGTATGCAGTTAGTCATAAACAGGAGAGATTGAGGAAAAATAACATGCTTAATGCAAATACATTTTCTGTACCTGATAAGTTAATTGAAATTTTTCCTGTAATCTGTTTTTTGTTTGTTTGTTTTTCTGGTAGATGTTGATTTAAAGTAAGATAAAAAAGAATTGTCAAACTCTATATAAACCATAGCCAAATGAAGAATTCACAGTTTTTGCTCAAGTAAGGAATTATCTGGAATGAAAGTACCAAAAGAATTTCATAATTTAGAAGTACATTATTTTGAATGTACATTTGAACTAGCTAAAAATTCTGCTCTACAGCTGAAGGCACTGGCAGTTTGTTAATCACAGCCATAAACATGAGTCATCTACAATTGGAGTGGGCCTCACACTTGGAATATCTTGAAGATGTTTCTTCTTTGGCTGTGCTAAATTAAGCATGCATGGAAGTTATATTGTGTTAAAATTTCCACAATACAATCCTATTGGCATTTCCTGTATAAGTGGCTGGGAATAGAAATTCTCTTTTATGAATAAAAACACTTTGCCTTTTTATTTGGAGGTGAACCTACTAACCTTTGGTTATAGAATAATACCAGCAATTTTATTATAAAGTATATTTCAGTAATTGGAACTGTGTTTGATAATAATTGGATAGAAGGTATAATAAAATGAAAAGAGAGAAACTTCTCCAAAAGAGTGAGTTAAAAATGTTTTGGTGATGAAGTTGAGAGGAGGCCCAGATTTATAGCATATTTGGACACCATAACACACTTCTCAATACATTGATTTCCATATAAATGCTTGTTTCTTCAAACTCTTTGAATTTTATAGTATTTTCTCCCTTCTGTTATTAACAGGTTCTGTTCATATTAGATCTTAGAAAATTATCCAATGATTAATATTTCTCCATACTTGTAGCTAATGATATTTCTGTTTTTGCCTAGGATCCTTGTTACCAACCTGTTCTAATGTCACAAAGCTTGGCAAACCTTACCCAGGAAGGGTAAGGTTTAGTATCTATGAATTTTGTAAATACTTGATGAGAAAAGTTGCTTTTAAATTATTTTGAATTTTATTAATACCAAAAATATTTGAAAAAGAGAAGCATGTATATTTTTTCCAATATTGAAAGCTCATTCAATATAGAGATACTTAAACCTTTTTATTCATTATACTTTAAGTTCTGGGATACATGTGCAGAACATGCAGGTTTGTTACGTAGGTATACATGCACCATGGTGGTTTGCTGTACTCATCAACCTGTCATCTACACTAGGTATTTCTCTTAATGCTATCCCTCCCCTTACCCCCAACCCCAGACAGGCCCCAGTGTGTGATGTTCCCCTCCCTGTGCCCATATGTTCTCATTGTTCAACTTCCACTTATGAGTGAGAACATGTGGGGTTTGGTTTTCTGTTCTTGTGTTAGTTTGCTGAGAATGATGGTTTCCAGCTTCATCCATGTCCCTGCAAAGGACATGAACTCATTCTTTCTCATGGAGGCATAGTATTCCATGGTGTATATATGGCACATTTTCTTTAGCCAGTCTAAAAACACTGATGGGAATTTGGGTTGGCTCCAAGTCTTTGCTATTGTGAAAAGTGCTGCAATAAACACTTGTGCATGTATCTTTTGCAATAGCATGTGGGAAGGAGATTGGAAAAACATGGACTCATTGTACAATTCAAATACACTGACTTTGTCAAATTTTGTTACATTTGGAAAGTGTTGTGGTACTTATTAGAAAGTATGTGTGCATGGGTGTATGTATAAAAATATGGCTCTTTTAAAAAGCAGGCTTACTGAATCTTTTTGTGAATAATAGCTGCATTGCAGGTAAGAAAACACCTCAAGACATTGACTCTAATTGTACAGGAAAAACAAAACAAATAAAGGAGATGAAGACTAGGCTGCTGTCATTCTGTGCCATCTGTGACCAATTTGGAAAGCCTAGAGGCCTGAGAATACCTCCTCCCCAGGGTGCTATTGCAGCATCTTCAGGGTCCTGAGTCTGAATGTTCCTGTTTTATGTAAGCATTGCACCCAGAAGAATGGGTCAGAGCCTCTCTTATGGTCTGAATGTTTGTGTCCCTCCAATATTCATATGTTGAAGTCCTCACCTCCAAGGTGATTGCATTAGGGAGTTGAGGCCTCCAGGAGGTGAATAGGTGATCCTCATGAATATGATTGGTGCTCTTATAAAAGAGGCCCTAGGTATCTCAGTTACTCTTCCATTACGTGAGGACACTGTAGGAAGGTGCCATCTATGAGGAAGCTGGCCCTTATTAGACATTAAATTTGTTATTTTCTTGATCTTGGACTTCCCAGTCTCTGGAGTTTTGAGAAATAAATTACTATTGTTTATAAACCATCCTGTTTGTGGCATTTTGTTATAGCAGCCCAGGCGGACTAAGACAGCCTTTTAATAGTCAAGGGGATCTAAAGAAATAGGTGAACCAAGCAAGTCAGTCTGCAGCTCAGAAAACGCAAGTCCCCATTCAAGCAGCTGCCTGACAACATTAGCTGTAATCTCCTGTGTTTGTGCCTGACTTGCTGCCTCAGTTTAGCTCAGTGGTTCTCAAATGGGGGCAACTTTGACCATAGTAGGTGTTGTCTGGAGGAGACATTGTCACAGCTAGGGGAAGGGTGCTACTGCCATCTAGTTGGTAGAAGCCAGGGTTGCTGCTGAACATCCTGCAGTGCACAGGACAGCACCTACTCCCAACCCAGCAAGCAGTCATCTGTGGGAATATTTGATAAAAGCCATCTACAAAAAGTCCAACAGCTCACATCATAATTAAAGGTGATGGCCTGCTTTTCCCATAAGATTGGGAACAAGGCAGTAATGTCTATCCTCATATTGCTAGTCAACATTTTACTGAAGGTCTTAGCAACAGTGCAAGAAGAATTATTAAAATGCATAGTTTTCAAAACAAGAAGTAAAGCAGTTTTTATTCATAGATTACATGAACAGGTGCTTAAATAACCATAAAGAATAGCTTCAAAAAAAGTGACTTGAATGAATAAGTGAATTTAGAAAGGTCTCAGTATCTTAGTCAATACAAATTCAATCATGTTTATGAATACAGTTGATAATTAAAAGTAAATATTTTAAAATTTTATTTATTATAATGCCAGAAAATAGAAAATACTTAGTAGTAAATTTAATGAAATATGTGCCCAGTTCTTACACTGGAAACTACAATTTGCTGAGAGAAATTTAAGAAGACTTTAGTAAATGGAGAGATATACTTTGCTCATTGATCAGAAGACTCAATAACAATTTAGGATATTAATTTTCCCTGAGTTAATCTATAGATTCAAATTTATCTTAATCTTCATCAGAGTGGCTTTTATTTTATAAGAATTGACAAACTTATTCTAAAATTTATATGAGAGAGTAAAGAAGGTAGAATAGTCAGAATAATCTTGAAAAAGAAGAGCAATTCCACCTGACTCTACTTTTCCTATAAAAATACAGTTGTATTCAAGATTACAACTTGAATCTTGGCATAAGGTTTTGGCATAAGAATAGACAAATAAATGAAGGAAATAAAAGTGTCCAGAAACAGTAAATTGATTTTTTTTCAAGACACCAAAGCAATTAAGGAATGAAGAGTCTTATTTACAAATGAAATTGGAATAAATTGATATCCATATGAGAAAAATAAATTTTTACTTCCTAGCTTCATACCTCAGACAAAAATTAATGAATTAGAGACCTAAAAGTAAAAGCTAAAACTCTGATACTTCAAGAACAGAATATGACAGACTCAGAAAATAATAACCCTAAAAATTGGTAAATTAAACTGCTCATCAAAAGACATATTTAAGTAAATGAGTAAGCAAGCCACTAATAGGATTAAAATATTTGTAAAACATATCTGACAAAGGACTTTAATCAGCATCACATAAAGCACATCTACATTAATAAGATGAAGACCAAAGAAAATAATAAAAATGGGCAAAGCATTTCAAGGGACACTTCACTAAAGTAAATATACAAATGGTCAATGACCACAGTAAAGAGTGCTCCACATCTTTAGGCTTCAGAAAAATGCATTTGCAAACACAAAGAGATACCATTATACATCCGCTAGAACAGACAAAATTAAAAAGGTTGAAAACACCAAAAACTGATGAGGAGTTAGAGCCACTAAACTCTTATACATTGTTGACAGGAAAATTAAATGTTGTAACTACTTTGAACAAATGTTTTGCAGATAAATAGTTACTTTCACCTACCCTGTGACCCAGAAATTCCACTCCTATTATTTACCCAGAAGCAAACATTTATATTACACATAAAAAGTATACTACACCTATTTGTTAAAATATTCATAATCCCACATATTAATCAAAAGGAAAATCAATAAATTTCGTCACAATTGTACAATGTATGTCTCTCAGCAACAAAAATGAATGAACTGATACTTGCAACAAAATGAGTGACTCACGGACAAAATGCTGAATGAAGGAATCGAGACAAAAAGGAATACATCTTGTATGATTCCATTTCTAAGAAGCTCTAGAACAAAACTGATGTTAGAAAAAGGTGATTGCCTCTGAGAGGGAAAATTGACTAGAGATGGGAGAACTTTCTAGGGAGATGGAAGTGCTCTCTATCGTAAAGATGTAGGTTACTCAGTGTTCAGGAATACTTCTTTTTCTTTTTGTTTTGAGATGGAGTTTCACTCTTGTTGCCAAGGCTGGAGTGCAATGGTGTGATCTGGGCTCACTGCAACCTCCACCTCCCAGGTTCAAGTGGTTCTCCTGCCTCAGCATCCCAAGTAGCTGGGATTACAGGCATGTGCCACCATGCCTGGCTAATTTTGTATGTTTAGTAGAGATGGGGTTTCTCCATGTTGGTCAGGCTGTTCTCCAACTCCTGATCTCAGGTGATCCGCCTGCCTCAGCCTCCCAAAGTGCTGGGATTACATGCATGAGCCACCACTCCTGGCCCAGGAATCCTTCTAATCACTTTCAACAGGGATAGCTTATGAAGTAGTTCCTTAGTTTTTTTTCTCATAAGGGGAGGCTAACGCAGAGAACCGCTTGAACCTGGGGGGGCAGAGGTTGCAGTGGGCCAAGATCACGCCACTTCACTCTAGCCTGGGCAAAAGAGGGAAACTCTATCCCAAAAAAAAAAAAAAAAAAGAAATTTGTACTCTTGGAAATAAATATTTCATAAGGAAACTTTAGAATTATCCAATCTGCATGATCAAACAAGGACCTATTATCATTTTGGGCCATGTCTTAATAGAGAGGAGATAGTTCAAAATTAGTCATATGTTTACTCAACAACATGATTATAAAAGCTAGTCTTAGAATTGAGCATAATTAAAGCTTTTTATTTTTATTGGTATTAATAAATAGTATTACTAAATTCATTGACAGTTCCAGTCTTTGCAATATCTTTTGTTGGGGAATGGGGAGAGGACCTGTTCATCTAATTAGAAACACATCTACATTTTAGGAATAAAATATTTTACATATACTTTTAGTTATTAAATCTGCAAACTCTAGAATTGGAAGAAGTAAACTCTTCACAGCAAAATTTATGAATACTTGATAGTCAGAATTAAGTTAAACATCCAATAAAATTAGACTTGTTTGGAAGAATTGTAGGATCATTGGCAAGAAGTATGTTTTATGTTGTTTTAGATGTATACTATTTTGTCTTAAGGTTTACAAGCTAATCAATAAAGATTCTTGGCAGAGATAAGCAAAAAAAGTAATTTGTATTTAGCATACCAAGTGGATCTAAGTTATAAGTGTTATTTGATGTCTTGAAATGTTTGGCTTTCAACTTTGTTTAAATGAATATAGGCTTTACTTAGACATGCCTAGTCCCTCTGTGGATTCTCTCATAATCCTCAGTCATTGTAAACCAAATTTAATAGTCCAAAAGGATATTTTGTTTTGGCTGCATGGTATTATTGGAACACAGTAAAAATTTTATTCTCTAAATAATGTATTTTTCTGTTAAGAAAAATAATGTCTGTCTTTATAGAGATAGTTATTTCAAAATGTAGTTTTCAATATGCACTTGGGGGTATGAACATAAACACACATACACAGGGTTTGACATCATATCTAAAATGTTGAATCTACTTAACAGGAATGTTTCCCTATATAACTAAAAAGTCTGTATAATGTGTATTATGTGTATTATATGAATTAGGTATCATAATTAACCATTATTTTATTGCTGGTCATTTTCTCATATTAATACAGATTGTTAGGGGACATCTGTGTGCATACATTTTTATTTACATTTTGGATTATTTGCTTAGAATAGATTCCCAGAAGTGAAACTGCCAGGTCAAAGGCTTTTCCCAGATTATTTCTCAAAAATAAATTCCCCTGTATTCTATACAAGTATGCTTGTCTTGCTGCCCACTTGCTAGCCTTACATGTTATTTTTATTTTGTTATCTATAAATAGAATCTCAGTGTTTTAGTTTGCATCTCTTGGATTACTAGTCAGTTTGAAATTTAAAAACCTGTCTTTTGAGGCCTTTGTCTTTTAGGGTTTTTAGGATTTTCTTAATGATTAGCACCATCTCTTCTCTAAAAATATTTGTTCACTATATTGTAATAGATATTTTTTGCATTTAGTTATTAAGCTTTTAATTATATATTTGATTTTTAGTTTAGAAAAGTAAAGTTTTCTTCAATGGAGTTCTTTTAAAAATTGAATTCTTTGACATTTTTATTATTTTGTTCAAAGAACCCTATGGGCAAGTGGAATCTTATACTTTTATTACCTAGAGAGTAGATATCATTCGAAGTTTGATATTTAATCTGTGGCATATAATTGACTTTTATTTTTGGAATACCATGCTTTAAAACTACAACTAAAGGAAGACAGATGGTTAGCTTGTCTTCTTATTTCCTGAAAATGCCCAAGATTGGAACCAATATTATCAGTCTCTAATGGAGTTTGGCAATGTCAAGATGGTTTGTATCCAGGTCAAGATGTTGAATCAGTGTCCAGGTCATTGTTCATTAAAGATGTTGCTCTTTGGATAAATAGGAAACCCAGAAAAATGGTTCTAACAATTTCTGTTGCTACCTCACATTCCTTCAAGACAGTACAGAACATTTTGTTCTTTAGAAAATATTCAGGTCTCTTTCCTTGGGTTACAGCACTTACTATTTGTCTGTTTGTATTATTGACTTGTGATCCTTTTTGGGGGGGTTACAAATACATTAGGGGAAAGAATATTTTTAACAATCATTATGCCTTTGCTTTATCTATGTCTATATACTCTGCTATTTGTTGTTATTATTATTATTTTTTGAGACAGGGTCTCACCCCAATTGCCCGGGCTGGAGTGCAGTGGTGCAATCATGGCACACTGCAGCCTCCATTTCCCCAGGCTCAGGTGATTCTCCCACCTCAGCCTCCTGAGTAGCTAGGACCACAGGCTCACGCTACCATACCCAGCTAATTTTTTGTATTTTTAGTAGAGATGCGATTTTGCTATGTTGCCCAGGCTGGTCTCAAACTCCTGAGCTCAAGCGATCGCCCACCTCAGCCTCCCAAAGTACTGCGATTACTGGTGTGAGCCACTCTCCCAGCCTCCTATTTCTTGTTCTATATGTATATTTCATATTAATATATACTTTTTTTCAAGTATGGGTTATTCCATATCAACAAACCATTAATTCTCTGCTCTTCTACAGTCATTTCTTATTAGTTGTGTCAGTTCTTAATTTTACCAAACATTCATTTCTTTTTTTGTTTCTTATACATTTTGTTTCCTTGAGATCTTCAGAATGTATATTAATCTCCATTCTGTTATGATTTATAATCATTTACTTCTCAGATGATTCCTCTTTTAGTGCTTTATGCCTTCTGTTATATTTTTACTACTTTTGATCTTTCATTGTTCTAATTTCACTTCTTCTCAACCCACCCCCACCCTGTTATGTGACTGGCTGGTCAGATGAAATCCATTATGTTCTATATATATGTACATATTTTACTTAAACCGCCAGCGGAGACAGTATTCTTACTCACACATATGAGTACTGTCCTCTCTGTGATGCAGCAATCATCTCTTGATGTATGTAGAAAGTTTCAATCCTCATCAATAAATTACTGAAGGCCATCAAGTGACCTTCATATTTCCCCACATAACTCAGGGAATTTTACATTAAAATTACCCAACTTAGGAAAAATCAATTCAGTGACATGAGATAAGATGGGCTGTCAAAATTACAATGTGTCTAAGGTGATTTTTTTTTTTTTTTGATCGGACTGGAAACACTAATCTGGCACTATTTTAGTTGGGGTTTCCTGGTACCTTTCCAGCCCATAAAAATTTCTATAAAATGGAACAAATTACACATTTAATTATAGTTTCAAAAATTTGCATTCTTGGATGAAACTTTTTCTCTTGTCCCACTCTTGCCATAATTGCTGCACTGTCTACTGTTAATTTGCATTTTAACTGAACTTTAAACATTTAACCAGAGGATGGTGCAATAGGAGATTCTATAGCCATCTCAGTAATTAGTAGGCAAGTTATTTTTTATTGCTATTTTAGCAGTAGGGAAGTCTCCTCTACAGAGGTGGGAAAGAGTTGATAATTTTCAAAGTAGGCTCTTTACTTTGTGGTTTGATGAGAGAAACAGAACAGAAGTTAGGAATGGTGAAATTAGAAGAGACAGATGGTGCGAGATTATCATGATTTATGGGATCACCCAAATTGTCTAAAATTTACGCCAGAATTTTTTACATGTTGTGGCAAAATGTCATGCTTATTTTGAGCTCTTATAGATACATTTAAATCAGACATACTGGACTTTGCATTCTGTTATTTTTTTTTGAGGGGGGTGATATTTAAGGAGTTCTAGAAATAGCCTACAGTAGACTTAGTCAGTGTTTCCAGCAACTAACAAATTTAAATGTTATAAACATTTTCTAAAGCATTTTTCTTTAAACCACTCTGGGGAAAGACATGAATGTAAGATGACTGATTCTTAGATTATCTGCATTTAGAACAACCTTCTTTTAGCTGCAAAAACATAGTGATGGTATTCTCAATGTGAGACAGGGAAGATTTTAGTGGGCACAGCAGCTGTTGACTCAAATATAGTTATACATGTTCCTTCTATGTTTTCTTATAGGTGAATCAGCAGTTTAGTTTGTTATGAAAATTAGCAATCTATAAGATGATTCTGAGGAATGAATTCTCAGAAATTTAAGGTACACACATGGCATGATTTGGCGAATATGAAGTGCCGAAGTGAAATACTCATATCCCATTGTGATCAGTGATGCTCTTGTTGCAATTATGGTCACGTCAATAATAAAACCAATTTGATATGATTGAAAATAACAAAAATGATTTTTTAAGGGAAAATAGAAATGATTCATGTAAGTGAGAAACCTCAAAATGAAAGCCCATAAAATACCAGCTATGGATTGCTCAGTATGGCTCTTAAACTTTTTAAAACAAACTTTTCTGAGTGCTGCATTTTGAAATCTCTGACTACATGAGAATTGTCTGGGAAATAAAATACCAATTACACAAAATAATCTTTGTAGTTAAAAACCTTGTTTGCATACATATCGCCAGTTAACTATTTTTAGTCCCATTTTTCCTATGTGCCCAGCGGTGAGCTAAAAGCTGTGCATTTAATGCATTCTTCATTTTGTTTTTATTTTGTTTTATTTTGTTATTTGTAGAGATGGGAAACACTCAACAAAATGATGTTAAGCTTCTTTGGGAGAGAAGAGGACATTTGCATTTTGAATTTAGAAACATAAATTAGAGGTTTAGGAAGACTCATAAATGTGTAGCAGAGGTTTGGCAGTCAAAGCTAGAAGCTGACCACCACTTTAGGGATCATTTAACCTCTTCCTCTAAGTATTTGATGTAAGATCATCAGTATATTTCATCTGTGAAATTATCCAAAAAGATGAATCTGAAGAAAACAGTGCTTGTAGATCTGAGGGGGTAATATACTTGGAGGAGTTAGTCTCAGGATAGCCCTAGGTGATGATAATCCTTGCACAAACATAGCACACTGTTAGAACAGTCAAAAGTCTGCAGAGGTTAATAACAGCCTTGTTTCATTGGAATATTTTGAATCACTTCTAGAAATAGGATTTAATTTAATCAATATTTTATTTAGCTGTAGGTACAATATTGATGCTAAAGAAGTTCTTGTCGAACCAACAAATGGATGCTCCTTTAAAATTCTGGAGCCATCACAAATGGCATATTAGGGTCAGGTACCTCCCTCTAGGAGCCTACACACAAAAGCAAATGTACCCAAATAGCAATAATCAAATAAAATCTTAGGGGATTGTGTAAAATAAGAGCTAGTAACAACTGTTGATTTAAAGATTCAGCCATTTCAAACCCTTTTAGAAGTTTGAGGAATATAAATTAGAGTCCAGAGAAAGAATAAACAAAATTTTTTGACAACGATGGAAATGTGAGGCAAGATTGGATATTGCTATAAGGAAGAAGTAGCATTTGAGCTGGGTAGGATTTTTACATTTAGAAACATGAATGGGCACGTGTAGAGAAAAGGAGCCAGAGGATCCTGGATTGAGGGAATTATTAAATTCTTCATTCTACATTTACTTATTACTTCTTTCGTACAAGACACTAAGTGCTAGGAACACAGGGTAAATAAGAATTTTAGTTCTTGTCTTTGAAGAGCCTCCCAACAGTAGAGAAAGCCCCTACTTGCAAGAGGCAAGCAATGGTGCCCTAAGGCCTGAAGGGGGCGCCTCTCCTACACAGCAATACCAGCGTAGAGTTTACTCTCATGGTACCTCAACCCAACTGACAGCTAGAGGAGCTGCATTTTCTGGCAGAAGGTGCATTTTCTTTATTTGTAGCCTGCTTTATACATGCTTTTTGCCAGTTATTCAGGCATTTCTCATCCCTCTAGACCTTAAGTTCATGGAGGCCATAAGCTAGGTTGCACAAATTTTTGTATCCCTCTGTGCTGTCTAGAATAGTACCTTGCATAAACAATAATCATTAAAGACTTTTGGGATATAATTAAGTTTTGTGTTTACTGGAAAATAAAATATGTCTCATGGAAGGCATGGTTGGCCTATTCTTTGCTAATCCAGTCTTTCACAGTCTTTAAGTGTGTTTTGTGGCAGAAGCAAACAGTAGTTAATACTGTGTTGAAGCCCTACCTTGCACACTTGATATTCTTTTTGAACCATGAAAACTTTACCGGCATTTAAAAATTCTCATCTCTCTGTGGCTAAGGTGTTTCATGTTAAGGGGGAAACAAAAAGAGAAACATTAGCAAGCACTCTTCTCATTTTTTTTTCAAGTTACTTATTAAAAAGCCACCTTTTACCCCAATTTCACATTGAATTTGAGTTCATTCCTACCTATCTGACACTAAGTCAATATTCTGAGATTGTTTCGGAGGCTTCTTATTTTTCCTCAGCTGTAAACTGAATTACCTTTTAAACGATTTTCTAGCTAACAGTAAATGGTCCATAAAACATATGAATAAAAATGAGGGCAAACATTTCATGCTTAAATAGCTATAATGGTAGTTGGTGTAATGGGCTGGAGTTTCAAAAATAACCAGTGATGAATCTCTTAGTGGCCACATCATATTATCTATGGTTTTTGAAAAAGGGTCATTTGCAGCTATTCCAACACACATTTTACTCTAGTTGACAGTTTATGATGTTTTATTTTACATAAACAAATGTCTGTCTGTGGAGTACAAATGTCTATGGAGATCAAATGTAAGAAAAAAGTGGGCATGACTTGGTTTCATTGCTGTCATAAATGGTCTTTAAGAATGTTGTTTTTCTTTAGAAAATATTACTTTAAGTATCTCAATTGCTTGCTATATTTCATAGGAATGGTATCACTTTACAGCTTCTTCCAGGGTATGTATGAATCTCCTCTCTCACTAAGGAAACAAATTCTGCTATTTCTTAAATAGTTTTGTGTGTGTGTGTGTGTGTGTGTGTGTGTGTGTGTGTGGCACTTATAAGAATTATCATGTTTCTCAGGTTGTTGTGACAGATTGAAAATAGCTATGCCTGAATTCATGGTGAAGGATATGTGTAGTGTTAAATGGGCGTCCTGTTTGCCTGAAGTTGTCCAATCAAAATGCCTTCATTGATACCAGCTATTTCCTTAAATCTCTGTATTTGCTCAGACACTGAAATGTTACTGTCCCTTTTACTTGTGCACTATGAAACATTTTAGAATGCTTTTCAAATCTTGAAATCTGGTGATTGTATTGCATTTGAAACAGTTTTATAAACAGTCAAAGCTAGTCATGTGATCTACTGGTTTTTTGTTGAAACTGCCACTCACATGCCAAGGTTTGTACAAATAGACCTGAAAGGAATTATCAAGGTCATTTTATTGCAATCCATTTTTGAGGAATTTGGGAAATTGTGGGTACCACCTCACTCTATGAACTTGTAGCAGTGAGCTGAGGCTGGCAAGGTATTATCTCTTTGTTTTCACTTTAGTAGTGTTATATTCACACATAGCTTTCCTTCTTAGGGTAGAAGTCTTCCTCTGCTAACCTTTTGCTGTGTTGATTTTTCTGAATTTCATTTTTTTATTCTTTAGCCCCCAAACAGATTCATTGTTTTTCCCCTCTGTAATGTTTTATTTATATCTGTGTATTTTGATTAAGGTTATTTTCTAGTTGTAATGGGGAGCCTTAGGCAGGTTCTTTTGTTTGTACTTTTCTAAATAATCAGGACTTGACACAAAATTACAAGCTCAAAAAGCAAGAGCCAAATCCTTCTTATTCTTCATATTTTTCAGCAGAGTGCCTTAGCAGACACTATGCCCTCTATAAAAGTCTGCACATTAATGCCTATGACAGTCTAGACAGCTGCTCTTTAGCATATCTTTGTACTTCAGGTTCCCTTTGTGGTGGTGTATGTTTCCCAAGAGTCCCAAATCTATTGATGACTATTGTATTTGCTATTATATTGTATCATATAGTTATTATATAGACTGATGTACATATAAGTAAAGAGAAGTGTTTATGTGAAAACTAAATAAAATGCTAGTGAATCTGCTAAAAAAATGCTGTAGAATTAGGTGTAGGTGAGCCAATCACAAAGGACTGGGAGGAAATGTGAGTGATTCTTAAGTCAGATTCATTCTCAAGTGCCTTAACTTCACAGTTATAAAGAAACACTATGGAACACTGTGGTTGGGTGTGGTGGCTGACGCCTGTAATCCCAGCACTCTGGGAGGTTAAGGTGAGCGAATCACCTGAGGTCAGGAGTTCGAGACCAACCTGGCCAACATGGTGAAATCCCATCTCCACTAAAAATACAAAAAATTAGCCAGGCATGGTGGCGGGCACTTGTAATTCCAGCTATTAGGGAGGCTGAGGCAGGAGAATCACTTGAACCTGGAAGGCGGAGGTTGCAATGAGCTGAGATTGCGCCATTGCACTTTAGCCTGGGCAAAAAGAGTGAGACTCCATCTCAAAAAAAATAAGAAGAAGAAGAAGAAAAAAAAAACACTGTAAGTCACAGATGATGCATAATGGATGTTCTTGATGTAAGACAACATAGAAATCTAACTAAGAGATTCAAACTCAAAGAAAATGCCTTGGCTTTACATCAAAAGGGTAGCTAACTATGTGCATTTAAACGTTTTTATTTATGAAGAATGCTTGAGGTATTATTTCTGAATATTCTTGACTTTATTTATTTAACAAATTGGTTGGGCCAGGCACGGTGGCTCATTCCTATAATCCTAGGACTTTGAGGGCTGAGGAGGGTGGATCATGAGGTCAGGAGTTGGAGACCAGCCTGGCCAACATGGTGAAACCCCATCTCTACCAAAAATACAAAAATTAGCTGGGTATGTTGGCATACACCTGTAATCCCAGCTACTCAGGAGGCTGAGGCAGGAGAATTACTTGAACCTGGGAGGCAGAGGTTGCAGTGAGCCAAGACTGTGCCACTGCACTCCAGCCTGGGTGAAAGAACAAGACTCTGTCTCAAAAAAGCAAACAAAAAGAAAACAAACTGGCCAACTGCCTATCCTGAATATATCAGAGAAGAGGGCTTCTGACAAGAGGATAAATCACAAGCCTCTAGCTGTTCTCTATTTTAAAGTGGGGATGAAAGGTGAACAAAGTGTTACAGATTCTCACTATTTCAGTATCTAATAGTGGAGAAAGATCATCAGGTAAATCTATCTGGTCTGGACCCAGAAGAATCATCTCTTTCATCAGTGGGTCTCTGTAGGTGCAAAAACATGGCAGACATAGGGAAGCTGTCCTGTTGCCTTAGGTTGTCCTGGAGAAATACCATCAGGGTCTCTTTTCTGTGATGCAGCTCATGCCAGGGTACACTGCTATCATCCTAAACCTTTAGCTAAAAGCAGATAACACACTTCTTTTTCATAAACTGCATTTGTTTCTGAATTAGGACTTTAGTATTACAGTTAAGACCTACAGGCATTGACTACTTTGGGGAGAAGTCTGGTGACCAAAGAGAGTGTTCCTAAAAAGTACAACTTCCTGGGAGTTTCCCTACCTAGGGAGGAGATTGTCTCAGGGACTTTTTACCCAGAAGATAACTCTATTATAGCAGAAATACAGGCTACCTTTTTTTCATTAGTATGCATTTTTAACATTAACTAATTTTTAATTTCCTTGAGATCAGGTAATAGAAACATTAATAGCTCTCTATACTACCAGGCATATCTACCTAAAACAAGGTGGGTGTTAAATAAATGTAGAAATAATGATCAAGTTCCCAAAATGTACTATTTAGTTCTTTTGCATGATAATTTTAATAGAAATTTGTCTCCTATGACAAATTGCAGTTTTACTATATCAATTAGTTGGATCTTGTCTCATATTTCCGTTCACTGTGCTACCTACTGTGGATGATTCTATGTATTTTAATGTTGAGATGTGACCACGAAGTATTCATTCAGCTGGTTTCTCAGAACTGGCTGAATATGGGACAGTTTTTTTTTTTCCCCCAGTAGTGAGCTTGATTCAGTGCGTAGGAAATACATGCAGTCCTCATGTGCCTTTCCCTTTTCTTCAGATGGTAGTTCATGAGCTTCTCTCAAATATAACAGCAACCCACTGGTGAATTTATCAAAGAGTATGGCCACCTTGGGAGACTTGGCACATTTTATAGGCCCTGCTGTGATATAGAGCAATCAACCCAAGTCTTTTATGTGTTATTTCCATATTGTAACTACCATGAGGTAAAGTGTTAAGCTACATTAAGCCTCATAAAGAGAAATTTGAGTTCGTGATGTGTATGTAACTTCTCAGTAATTGTAATTAGTATAATATGCTTCTTGAATTTGCTAACATATTTGAAAAAATGTTACCATTTTTTATATCTATTTAAATACTTAATGCCAAAAACTTTCAGTAGAGCATTTATTATCTTTCACAAAATTTCATAAGTGGCTTTGATTGTATGTAGAATTACATCAAATGATCAGGAGCAGACAGCTCATAAGACTAAGAACGTAATTTACAATATTTATAACAAAAAAGTGTATTTTTAGTTTCAAAGTATGAGTAAAATCTGAAATTGAATTTTTTGAAGTCAACTATGTCCTATATATTAAGCAAAATTTATGGAAAATTGTCTGACAAAATAAGACAAAAGATGGGCAAGACTTCTAATAGAAGAAGGAGTTAATGCATTAGGAAGCATCTGTCTGTGTAGATACTAGTGAACCTGAGGGTATAAGATGGAGATAATGTTAGAGAACATGGTAATACAGCACATACTCCTCATAATTATAGTCAGAAATTTACCTCCCTTCTCTCAGTAATTGATAGAATAAGTAGACAGAAAATCAGTAAAGATATAGAGACTTGAAAAACACAACCAAATAACTGCGTTGACATTTTAGAACATTCCACCCCAAAACAGCAGGATATACATTCTTTTCAAATGTGCATGAAATATTTACCAATATAAAGTATATTTTAGGCCATAAAATATACCTCAGTACATTTAAAAGGATTGCATAGTATGTTCTTGAACCACAGTGAAATTAAGTTATAAATCAGTAGCAGAAAGATGTCTGGAAAGTTCCCAAATATCTGGACACTAAATAGCATACTTCCAAATAACCCATATGTAGTGTATTGAACTGCAGCCTCCAAAAACATATGCCTATGTCTTAACCCTTGGAATCTGTGAATGTGAACTTATTTGGGAAACCAGTCTTTGAAGAGGTAATTAAGTTGAAGATCTCCAAATGGAATAATCCTGGATTATCCAGCTGGGCCCCAAACCCAGTGAAATATGTCTTTATAAAAGAAAGAAGATGAGCAGACATAGACACAGAGAACATAGTAGTAAATAAATCAACAAATTTTTAATGATGATAGACTCCATGTGTATATATATAATATTCAAGATTTTTAGATGGATCTTGAATTTTTAGTTGAATATATAAAATATTATTTATATATTTCAGGAAGATGAATATATTATATATATAAATATTTAATATTTTATATATTTATATATAAATATTTAATATTTTATATATTTATATATTCTAGGAAGATGAAGTATACATACCTTTCCCTATTCCTCCTGCTAAATATTATACACACACACACACACACACACACACACACACACACGCACGCACGTATACAGAGAGAGAGAGAGAGAGAGAGAGAGAGAGAGAGGAATACTCGGAAATATGAAGAGAAGGCAGACTGGCTTGGGGCCTTGAGGCCAAAAGAAAAACACATTAATTGCTATGTCACATGAGTTTCAATCAATTTAGATTCCTTACTCTAGGAATGATAATGACTGGTTTCATATGTTGAGTAATGTTATTTAAAACAAGGTTATTTACATTGAAATAGAGTTTTTCTCCTTTTTTCCCCCCCCATTTTTGGGACAGGGTCTTGTTCTGTTGCCCAGCCGGGAGTGCCCTGAGTTTTCTATTTGCTTCATATATACCAAACTTGGAGCTTAAGAAATAAACAACACAGAAATACCAATACATTACATGGTAAGAAAAAATATTCTTAACAAAGCATGCTTTCTATAATAACTAAAGGACCAGAAAGGGTCATCCTAACAAGACAAACTTTTAGACACTAACCACCATATTCCAGGTAAATAACAGAGAAAACATTGTGAACCCGGTCACATCTATTCCTGCAAAGGCCAAGTAGGGAGCCTAGGTTTTTACCTTTTTGAAATTCTAATGAAGTACCCCAATGTCCACACTGGGATAGTGTCAAAAAAAGGCAAGGAGGGAACCAGGAGTTTTATCATCACTGAGCTCCATTTCTGTTCTTAGTGTCAGTGGAGAACACATGGGAATTCTGGACTTCCAAAACCATCTGGAAGTAATAGGGTGCTCTTCCCTCTTCTGACTGGGCTGGTGTCAGTGGAGGCCTAGAGAACAGTCAGGACCTTCACCACTGCTCTATGATAACAAGGTCACCCTCATTGCAGTATCAGTGGAAACCATGTTGGGAACTCAAACTCTTAGAATTCTCACCTTCACTAAGCAGTGATAAGGAGCCTTTTCCTAAGATGCTGAATGGGGAATCTGGGCTTTTACCCATATGGTAGACATGAGACAGTGCCACCTGCCCCTTCACCTGCTAAAGCAGTGTCAGAGAAACCCAATTAAAAAAGATTTAAATAAGACATGGCATCTCTTAAAATAATTTAAAAATGAACAGGTTTGAATAAATTATTCTGATACTAAGAACTAGATCTCAAAATGAAAGAAAATTGCAATTAATAGATACCAACACTGAGATGACAGAGATGTTAGTTATTTGACAACAGTTTTAAAATCGTCATGGTAAAAATGCTTCAAAGAAGAGCAAATGTGGACACCTTTAGAATGAATGGGAGAAAATTTTTGCAGTCTACCCATCTGACAAGGGCTAATATTTAGAATCTACAAAGAATTTAAACAACTTTACAGTAAAAAAAAAAATCAAAAAGTGGGCAAAGGATATGAACAGACACTTCTCAAGAGATTTATGCAGCCAACAAATGCATGGAAAAGAGCTCATCATTACCAGTCATTAGAGAAATGCAAATCAAAACCACATTGAGATACCATCTCACACCAATTAGAATGGTGATCATTAAAAAGTAAGGAGACAACAGATGCTGGAGAGGATGTGGAAAAATAGGAATGCTTTTACATTGTCAGTGGGAGTGTAAATTAGTTCATCTGTTGTTGAAGAAAATGTGGCAATTTCTCAAGGATCTACAACTAGAAATACCATTTGACCCAGCAATCCCATTACTGGATATATACCCAAAGAATTATAAATCATTCTATTATCAGGACACATGCACAGGTATGTTTATTGGAGCACTGTTCACAATAGCAAAGACCTGGAACCAACCCAAATGCCCATCAATGATAGACTGGATAAAGAAAATGTTGCACATATACACCATGGAATACAATGCAGCCATAAAAAAGGATGAGTTTATGTCCTTTGCAGGGACATGGATGAAGCTGGCAACCATCATTCTCAGCAAACTAAAAGAAGAGCAGAAAACCAAACACCACATGTTCTCACTCATAAGTGGGAGTTGAACAATGCAAACACATGCACACAGGGAGGGGAATGTTACACACTGGGGCCTGTTGGGGGTGGAGGGCTAGGGGAGGGATAGCATTAGGAGAAATACCTAATGTAGATGACGGGGTGATGGATGCAGCCAACCACCTTGGCATGTATAAAGTACAATAAGAAAAATAAAGAATGGATGAAAAAATAGAGAACCTGAACAAGGAAACAGAAGCCTCAGCAAAGAAATAAAAGAGATAAAGATGAGCCAAGTAGAGTTTTAGAACTGAAAAATATAGTAACTACAAGAAAAAGCTTAGTGGATGGGCAGAATAGAGGCGATTAAAAAATAATTAATAAAATGGAAGATAGAAATTACCTAGCCTAAACAACAGAAAGAAAATAACTGGGAACAACAAAACAAAACAAGAGCCTCATGGGTCCATGTAATTATAAGAAAAGATCTAGCATTCATGTCATCAGAGTACAGAAAGAGAGGAGAATGAGGGATGGGCTGAAAAGTACTTGAAGAAATAATGGGCCCAAACTTTCCAAATTTGGTAAAATGCATAAACCTACAGATGCAAGAAGCTGAGTGAACCATAAACAGGATAAACCCAAAGAAATGCATACCAAGACATTTCATAATTAAACTTTCAAAAACGAAAGACACAAAGAAAATCTTGAAAGCAGCCAGAGAAAAATTGTTCTTTACTTAAATAAGAAAATCAATGAAATGGCAGTAGTTTTCTCATCAGAAACCACAGAGACCAAAAGGAAGTGAGACACATTTTTTTATGTGCTGAAATATAAGAATTACGAATCTGGAATCCTATACTCAGTGAAAATACCCTTTTCAGGAATGAAGAGGAAATCAAGACGTACTTAGATAAAAGCAGAGGGATTATCACCAGCAGATCTACTCTAAGAGAATGGCTAAAGGAATTTAGCTAAGCAGAAAGTAAGTAACAAAAAAAGGAACCTTGGAATATCAGGGAGGACAGAAGAACATGGTAAGCAAAAATATGTATAAATACCATAGACTTTCTTTCTCTTGAGTTTTCTAAATTATGGTTGATGGTTGACAAAAATAATAACACTTTCTGATGTGGTTCTAAGTGTATGTAGAGAAAATATTTAAGGCGTTTATAAATGTGGAGGGTTAAAGGGATGTTCAAAGAGGTAAGGTTTCCGTACTTACTTTAAGTGATAAAATGACTTTGATATGTAATACATATATGATATAATACCTAGAGCAAGTACCATAAAATCTGTACAAACAAAAAGTAAAATAGTGGCCTTAAGCCCTAGCATACCAATTATTGCACTAGATGTAAATAGTCCAAATGCCCCAATTAAAAACAGAGATTGTTACCTTTTTTGTGGTAAGAACACATACTATCTCTTCTTGTAGCAAAATTTCAGTATATAATATAATATTATTAACTATAGTCCTTATGGTAGTATATTACATCTCTAGAATTATTTATTCTATATAGCTGCATGATGCTAGGGTAAATGGGACTGTTCCTCGATTTCTTGTTTGGTTAAATCATTATTGGTGTAAAGAAATGCAAATGCTGGTATGTTGGTTTTGTATCCTGCAACCTTACTGAATTTATTTATTAATTCTAACATATTTTTATGGAATTTTGTATCATGTAATCTGCAAATAGGAATAATCTTCTTCATTTCTGGCATTGATATATTTCTATATCTGTTTCCTCTCTGATTGCTCTTGTTAGATCTTTCAGTTTTATATTGAATGGAAGTGGCAAGAGTGAGCATCCTTGTCTTGTACTGGCTCCTAGAGGAAAATCCACTTTTCTCCATTGGATATGCTAATTTTCTTTTGTTTGACTGTAGTAATCATTTCTTTATGTATATGTATATCAAATATTATTTTATATACCTTACATGTATATAATTAAAAAATAAAAATAAGGACATAGGATGAAAAGGAAAAAACAAAAGAAACTTAAAAGCAAAACAAAACAAAAAACAGAGTGACATTATGGAATAAAAAATATGACCTAACCGTATGCTGTCTACAAGCAGCTAACTTCAAATATAATGATATACGCAGGTTGAAAATAAAGATTAAAATGTGTATCACATAAATATTAAAGAAAAGCAGAAATAGGTGTACTAATATCTGATAAGGTTGATCTCAGAGTAAAAAAATAGCTAGTGACAAAGAGGTACATTATATAATAGTGTTAAAAGAAAAACTTTAGACAAATTAAATTTAACAAGTTTAATCAAGCTAAGAATGATTCACAAATTAAGCAACCCCCAGAACCAGAAGAGATTCAGAGCAACTCTGGCATTATTGTGTAGTCAGAGAGAATTTGTGGAAAGAAAAAAGAAAATGATGTACAGAAAATAGAAATGGGATACTGAAACAGCTGGATTGATTACAGCTGGGTGTTTGTCTAATTTGAACAAGGTTTGAACAGTTGGCTGTCTGTGAGTGCCAAAGTATGGCTGCTGTGATTGGCTGAGACTCTGCTACTCATAAGAGTAGGTTGCTGTCTATCTACATAGGTTACAGTTCACCATGTACATATAAACCATTAGGCCTAGCTTAAAATATATAAGGAGTCAGCTTTAGGCTAAGTTTAATTTTGCCATGGTAAAAGGGTCACTTCATCAAGAAAACATAGCAATCTTAAATGCATATGCCGACAACAACAGAGCTGAAAATGTACAAGCAAAACCTGATGGAACTGAAAGGAGAAATAGACAAATCTACAATTAACAGTTGAAGACTTCAGCCCTTCTTTTTCAACAATTGATAGAACAACTAGACTATAAGTCATCCAGGATATAGAAGAACTCAATACCATCAACCAACTGGATCTAATCAACACTTAGAGAACATTCCTTCCAATAACAGCAAAATACACATTTTTCCAAGTGTCTATAGAAGTTATAACAATACAGACCATTAAGCCATATAAAGAACCTCAACCAATTTCAAAACAATTAAATCATACAGAGTGTTTGTTCTTTGACCACAAGGGAGTCAGACTAGAAATCAATATGAGAAAGATAATAGAAAAATCAGTCAACACTTAGAAACTAAACGATAAACTTCTAAAAATGCAGTTTCAGACTAGAAATCAATAAGAGAAAGATAATAGAAAAATCAGTCAACACTTAGAAACTAAACGATAAACTTCTAAAAATGCATGGACTAAAGAGGAAATCTCAAGGGAAATATAATACTTAAGTAATAAAATACAAATGCACATAAAATTTGTGGGACACAACTAAAGCCATGCCAGGAGAAAAAATTAGAACTGTAAATACATACATTAAAAAAGAGAAAAAGGCTGCATCAATAACCTAAAGTTTTACCTAAAGAACTTAGAAAAAAGAAGGTAAAATTAAACCCAAAGCACGCAGAAGAAAGAGAATTGGTTTTGTAGGCTGATTGGGGAAAAATAATTCATGCAACATTGCTTCTGTTAAAAAATATGATTTCAAAAAACACATTTTGGCCTTCAAAATGCCAATGCCCTATTAAATTACCAGAAATTAAAATGAGTAAATTGAGTTGATGATTACTGTAATGATTAAGGTAATGGTTACTCATGGTGACCTTTTTTCCAATCACAACCAAACATATCTCTGGAAATGAGTCACTAAGGATGATGTAGCATCTTTCTTTCTCTTTTGATTAATCAAAATTAATCTTATGTTAAAGAATACTTTAGTCATGAATTTAAGCTGGTGTTAGAGGATAACTAAACTGCCTCTCATATTCATTTCCTTATTCTCTATTTAATGAAGAGTAGAAAAATATTTTTACCAGTGGTTTTCAACCTTGGTTGCAAATTGGAATCACTCAGGGAGCTTAAAAAGAGCCTGGGTCCCATCTAGGGAGATTCTGAATTGTTCTATGGCAGAAATTCTCAAAATACAGTATTAGACTTGCAGCAGCAGCAGTGGCACTTGGAAACTGGTTAGAAATGCTAATTCACAAGCCCCCAACCTCTGATGTAGCAATCTCTGTTTTAACAACTTCTTCAAGTGATTCTGAGACATCAGGTCTCACAAGCTTTAATGTGCATGCACATCTCCCAGGGAATCTTAGGAAAATACAGATTTTAATTTGTGATCTGGATATTGTACACTCTTCAGATGCTAATACTGCTGATAGCAAAATTATAATTTGACTTACAAGGGTCCACAGGACATCTGGATATTTGCATTAAAAAAAATTTTCCAAGTGGGAACACAGCCAAGTTGAAAACAACTATCTAGATAGCTCTGTGGGACACTGCCAATAGCCCACGCAATTTGAATGTTGTCTTTTTAGTTTTCTGTACCTGAGGTTGTAGAGTCACTGAAGAGCATGTACTTCTTGTTCTTTTTAAAGTGATGATCTGGCTGGTGCGGTGGCTCATGCCTGTAATCCCAGCACTTTGGAAGCCTGAGGTGGGTGGATCATTTGAGGTCAGAAGTTTGTGACCAGCCTGGACAACATGGTGAAACCCCATCTCTACTAAAAATACAAAAATTAGCCAGGCATGGTGGTGCCCATCTGTAATATTAGCTACTCAGGAGGCTGAGGCAGAAGAATCACTTGAACCCGGGAAGTGGAGGTTGCAGTGAGCTGAGATTGCACCACTGCACTCCAGCCTGGGTGACAGAGCGAGACTCTGTTTCCAAAAAAACAAAACAGAACAAAACAAAAAAACCTAAAGTGACGATCTTTGACTGACTTTATGTTGCTCCTTGGTCATCAAGAATCCCAGATGTAATGGTTTTATCCCTTGTTTTCCAGAACCAATGTTGAACACCCTGTTTTTTATCTTCATCTTGTTTCTCTCTACTCCCATCATATTTGCCTGACTCACTATCTTTCAAGGTTTTCCTCTTCATTCTCAGCTAAAAATTAGCTGATTGTATGCCCAAATAATTCCAGTGTATCAGGAGAGGGTCAGTTTTCTCCCTTTTAAGTTAACATGGATCCTTCACCATCTTCTGCAGATGATGCCCTGAGACGAATGTCTTCAGAGCATCACCTCTTGTTTCATATATTCTGACTGGGCATGCTCATCTCCGCCAATGTTCTCAAGAAATGCTTCTGTACTGATCACTCCATGGCCAGGCCAAATCTCTCTCTGGCTGGTCACTGAGTGGACGTCTTTGCTTTGATTTCTCAAAGTCACCTCAAATTCAGTGTGTCCAGACTAGAACTCATCTTCTTCACCATGTCTGCTTCTCCTCCTGCATTCTCTGTTTCAGTTATAAGTAACTTGGGAGGCATTTTTGACTCTCCCTGCCCCTTTTCCACCTCACTTGGAACTTATTGTTAGGATCTGTGGATTCTGTCACTCTTGATTCCACCTACTTTTCACCCTTTTGCCTCTACTTCTCTGGTGCAGGTCTTTATCATCTCTTGCTTAAATTGTTTCTACAGTGTCTTGACTTATTTCCCTGCCTTTAGTCTGTCTGTCTCTAATCCACTTTCCATATGGCATTGAGAGTGTTTATTCTTGCTACTTCTTATATATAAAACTTTTTAGTAGCTCTCCATTGCTCTCAGAATTGAGTCTCCTTATTATGACTTAAAAATTATTAATGATCTGGTGCTTGCTAACCTTCCAAGAATCTTCCTTTCACTTGAACTGGATGAATTTTCCATATGTACCATTTTCTTTGTAGGTTCTAAGCCTTGAAGAGGTGATGCCTATGCTTGGAGTGTCTTTTCATTCTCTCATTTGCCTAATTCTTATTCTCTTTTTATTTGCTAAGACACTACCTCTGAACAGATGCCTTCCTTAACCCTGCCTCTCTCAAGAGTGAGTTACATACTGTCTTACACTTAATGTTAAAATTATCACACCGAACTTCAATTCCCTCTTTACTTGTTTATCTTCCTCAATAGCCCTTAAAAAGGGATCATTTTCTTCACTCTGTCCTTAGTCTCAAGCCCAGTGTCTCTATTATAGTCTGTGCTCAATAAATATTAATAAACAAAATTCCTAGTAGTGTGAGGAAAGGAGCCTCCTATGGTAAATCAGTGTGAGAGAGATTTTGAGGCAGTCATAACTGTTAGAAATACACAAATCACATCACGGGTAGTGGCTTCTCTGTTTATCACAGTGCTCAGTTTCTTATTCCAGGGTATATAGAAAAAGTATACCTAAAAGAAGCGGAGAAGTCATTAGGTTGAATGACATATTCTCTTCTGCTGAGGTATGATAATATAATTTATAAAGGGCCTCAGTTAACAATTAAATTATATATGTCCTTGCAGCAGTTTTTTTTTAGGTTTCATTTCCTTCCAGAACCAGATGAGGATTCTTGTCTAATTGATACAATTCCATATTCTGAGTTCTTGCCTTTCCTCTGTTTCAGTTTCTGGGCTGTTTGTTGAAGATTGCCCAGTCTATACCTAATCAGCACTAGGTCAGAGAAGAATCAATTGCCTTCAGGTTGTGGAGCTGGTAGTCTTTTCGGTGAGTGATAAATGCATGCCATTCTAAAAGATCTGCAGATCTGTGTGATCTCTTCTTCCAGGGAGCTGTAATTACTAACTTTGATGGAAATGCCAGTTTTAAAAGATTGCAGTTCATTTCCTACACGCATATTTGCCTAGGGAAATTTTGTTAACATCAACTGAAGTTGACTAAATGAACAGCAAATGAATAAGTATGAGGGTTGATGACAAACAATCCAGCCCACCATCTCTAGGGCCTTTGTCAATGATTCAGTAGAATTTTGCACCCTCAAGGCCATCTGAATTTTACCATGCTCTCTTGATTTCTGTTGTGTGGGGTCATCCTCTTTAGCAATCTGCAGAGCATAATTTTAATGCTGTTTCCCAGGTAGAGGGTTGATGATTGCTTTATAGACCACATTCTGGCACAAATTAATGTCACTGTTTTTCCTGTATGAGGAACCTGCCTGGCACACTGAATACCAGTGGAGTCTTGCTCTCTAGGCTCGCCTTGGGAATTAGGTATGCTTACTCTTGTTTCTGTCCCTTTCATTATGCACTGCCACAAAGGAATTGCTCTAGAATGCATTTCTTCTTCATCATCTCGTCCTTTTCTTTAAATCTTATTTTGTAAAGTTCAAGTTTCATTTTCTGCAATTAGGGAATAGATCATGGTCTCTA
The DNA here is from genome assembly GCF_009761245.1 of Sapajus apella. NCBI lineage: Eukaryota > Metazoa > Chordata > Mammalia > Primates > Cebidae > Sapajus > Sapajus apella. Next base: position 78,056,182 of record NW_022436941.1, read on the forward strand.
GGTGCTTTGTCATTCTCAATACTGTGTGTCATTCTTTCAAATTATTTCACGTTCCTTTGAAGCAGAGGTTGTATCTTTTACTTTATATGGAAAAGTATGACTTAGTGCAGCATATAACTCAGAGTGAGGCCATTTAAATGCTGTGTTTCATTTGAAATGACACATGGAGCTGTTCTTATCACATTTCTCACTGTCTTACCTGAAAACCAGATTAGCACAGGGAAGGCTAGGAGCCATTAAAACCTTCTCCTCATATTTTCTCTTGCTTTCAGCATTACTATATAGGGCCTTTTCTTTGCTGGGGATTATACCTTCCTGGGGCTCATGTAACCAGTCAATTTTCCTCTTACTCATTATGGGACTGTGAAAGAAAGAATTAGAAGGTGCAATTGTAGGATTAATGTTAAAAAGAATTAGTTAGCTCTTTGTTCCTTTAATTTCCAGTTACAAGAAAATAATTAGATCAATTACATTTCTATGAGCTTGATCTCACTTATGCCATCAGCACCTAATACCAGTGCCTAGCATGTGAAAACAACTTTCAATAAATACATGCTTAATAGATTTATCATACCAGGAAAGGTGGCTATAAAAAATAATAGTAACTTTGTACTAAAATGAAAAGAACATCAACAACCTCTCTGCCATTTGGCCACTATCTACATCTTTGATTCTCTTGAATATCTGGAATCAGTAAAAACGGTGTTTTCAAAGACACTTATCAGAAATTCAGTTATATCTTGTCTTGGCAATCAGAAGCTCTTGGAAATAACATATTCCAATAATAAAGAATGACACAGAAATTTGTACATGATAAATATTTAAATAAAATATGACATTTTAAATTTAAGTACAGAGTCACTGTTTCAGAACTGAATATAGACATCTGAATGAGAAGCAGAGATTTCATTGAGAAAATCTCTACTTTTCATTTCTGCTGGCTTTACTGTGTCATGGAGAGCTCAAAATATCTTCACTGAATTCGTTTCCTAGCTGACTTTCTCCTGGTGGTGTTAGTAACATTGATTTCTGGATTTTTCCTTTTTCCATAGGTCTAACCTCATTTATTTGAAATAGAATCGACTAAAAGAATCTATAGAAATAAAAAGCAAAATTAAATAATACAGATAAAGATGAAAAATGTGGTATAATTTTTAAAAATTACCACTCTAGGTAGGTAATCGTAATTATGAAAAATTATTCTGGTCTGAATGATGCAAACTGCCCGGCTTCTGTGCTTTAGAAGAGATCATTACTAATACCTAATTTCTTGGATTTGAACATTCAAGAACAAAGAGATGCTGCACCAGTGAGTTCCCTTGGCTCCTACTTTCTAGTTTATGTAATTGTAAATGAGTATCCTAGATTATCAGTTGCTTTTTAGGGGCATATTTTGATTAAAAAAAAAACAGCCCAATCATGACATTTGCAGTTATCTTTCTTGCAGTAACCTTATAGAAATGACTCCTCATCTTCCTATCTCTAAATTGGCTTATATTTTCCCCATCTTGGTTAATGGTGTACTCATTCCTCCAATCGTGAAAGTAGAAACTCAGCTTATTCTTTGATTCTTCTCTCTCCCTCTGAACCACTGACTCATGGTAATTCCTTTAGCATGTGTTCCGTGTCTGGACCTTCATGTTCAGTCTCACTGTCTCTCCCCCGGTTCAAGTTTTCAGATAATAACTTTTTGCCTTATCACCAAGACTTTAGTCTTCCCCATTTCAATTCATCATCTCCTGTACTATGATAAGACAAATACTGATTTTGCTCTTTTCTTTTCCCCTTCCAGCTTTATTAAGATGTAAATGACAAATAAAAATTGTGTATATTGATGGTATAAACGTGATGTTGTAATAACTGTATACATTGCGAAATGATTAAATCAAGTAAATCAATAAATTCATTATCTCTCATAGGTATGACTTTTTTGTGGTAAGAACATTTGAAATCTACTCTTTTAGCAGTTTTTAAGTATCCAATACATTTTATTAATTTCAGTCACCATACTGTACAATAGATCCTCAGATCTGGAGATTCTGCTATTTTCTTGCTCAAAAATTGTCAGTAGCACTCTACTACCTAGAAAAATATAACCAAATTTTACTTTAAATGTTCACTGCAGCATTGTTTATAATGGTAAAACATTAGTATCAACACAGATGTCTAACCACAGGAAAACAGTTAGATAAAATGTAATTAAATCCTTATGATAAAATGTGATCATTAAAGTTGCTGTTTTTGAAGAATTTTTAATGTGTGAAATGTTGAATGCAGCAGAACATAATACCATGTAAATACAAAATACAAGAAACATTTATGTATATGTAAATGTTAGCATAAGTTATTTCTGGGTTTCTCAAAACAGGAGATTTTTCTTTTTGCCTACAGTTTTCAATTTTTCTACAATAAATTGCATTGTTTTTATAAGCAGAAAACCTCTAATGACTGGGATCTGTAAGAGAGCTTATAAATTATTTAGTTTAGTTGTTCTTAATATAGTTTTGGATCATGGGTCTCTTTGAGGATCTGACAAATGACATGAAACTTCTCACAGAAAAATGAACATCTGCCCATAGACACAAAATGTGGCATATAACTTTGGCAGGATTTGGGGCCTCAAATTAAGAGCTTTTTGATAGTAAGTACAGTGCTGTCATTTAAGAGATGATAGAGGACTCAGAGGATCTGCCTGTTCTCCAACAGAAGGCTGGGAACAGAGGTAAAACTAGTTCTTAGTACTTTAAGCTTTGCCTGAAACGAGGCTGTCCAGGAGACTTGAAATCGCTTTGCTATGCCCTTCATTAGGAGGTACCTTCTGTAAGTTGCTAAGCCTGTGAGGTAGCAGTCCACACCTGAAGAGGCTCCCTTTACCTATGTGGAGGGACCTCACCTACGGTGGTTACTACTGTTATTTGCAGTAGTGTCAAAGCTTTTCCTTTTTGTAAAGATAAGCTTTTATTGAAGAGATTGAGAGGAGTGGCTTCTAAGTCAGTGGTGGGTCCTAGAAGTAAGCAAATACAATGTGTGTCTCATTGTACTGAAGTTTGCGTCTATTACTTTCTTAAACATTTTTTCTCAGATTTGATGATTTTGTTGTCAACAGGCATGATGAAGACCTTTTTTTTTCTTGAGAATGTTTGTTTTCTTTCATTATCTGGTAGTTTTCCTTACATGATCATGACTATGATGATAACAGAAACAAGGCCTCTCTCTGTCTGCTTTAGAATTTTTCAATGTGCTTGGTGCTGTAGCAGCCCCCTACCTGATACCTGCATAGCCTGCATGATCAGAGCTTGGAAAAGTCTCCCTTGCTCTGATTTTAGATGATTTTGTTCTTTTATAGCCTTAAGTTAGGCAGTAAGTGAGGAAAAAGTACCACTATCCTTACCCCAGAGGCCGCCTTTGACTGGGAATGAACATGGAAGAGTACCCTTTCTTTGTCAGAAAGTCCTACAGGGCTCTGATAAATCTTGCCACAGATAGCAGATTTTACAGATAAAGGAGAAGTGTTTTCTTTGGTGCAATAAAGACAGCAAACACAGATCTAGAGACAGCTGTCTGATACTTTTTTTGCAAGTTGTTAAGCCCTCTACAATCTAATCTCTGTGGAGAGCCCCTGAATCAAAATAGAGGATTGAATCCCTGCACTGGGCAAAGGAATTGTGGAAAAGCTGAGGAAATGAACTTTTTTTGATGCCTCCAAGCACCAGCACTAGCCAAGGTGCTTTTACAGATGTAATATTTAATCCTAGGAAAACCTTGTGAAGTAGGTGGTGGCGTTCTTATTTTTACAGGTGAGGAAACTGAAGCCCGAAGTGTATTTTGCTCAAGTATACAGTTAGTAAGAGAGAAAATGAATATGTCTGCTTCCAGTCAAGCTCTTTCTCGTCTATAACAAATAGGTTGCATGACGGCACATACTCTAATTATCTTTTATGTGTGTTTCAAATATTTTTATTTATATATTATGATCTCATTAATAAAATTAGAAAATACAGAAAGATATAAACACACACACATCCACACACAAAGCCCTCGCATGAAACAGTTCTACTCCAACCACAGCTGCTTGTAGACCCTGATATATAGTAACTGGCCCTGATAAGGATTTCCTCTCCCCTCTCGTCTCTTTGCTTATATGCTGTTGTATTTTTTCCAGTCCTTTCCCCCCAGTTACATTTCTAATGTAATTGTAATTGAAACACACAGTTTTAAGTCCTTTATTCCATACGTATTTGTGATATCTTTTTGCATACTGCTTCATTCTGCCGCACAGTTTAGTGCTCTCCCACTGTCACCTTCATAAGATCTGCCTGATGGGAGGAAAAGCAGAAAGAGCGCCATAGTCCCTGAGCAATCTGGGCAGAAGCACATGGGTTTGGGATAATACGTGTGTGCTTTTCTTCACTCCTTTACATCTGCTCAAGATGAAAAATGGTTGGGATGTTATCATTTGGGCCGTAGCACAAGAGAACATAGTTAAGTCATTTGGCCGAGCCTGGAATGGAAGAGAAAATGTGTCTACTGACATTCTATTTTCACTTCACCGATAGCCCTACGAAGACAGAAAGACAGGTATAACTCAGATGTCTTCCTCCTACTCTCTTAGAAATAAACACTTGAAGCTTATTGACTAGATTGTATATCCACCTAGAATTGGGCCAGCGTGAGAAGTGAAGACTGACGCCTACAGTGTGTACACCCATGCTGGTGCTGTCAGAGCTCAGGAACCAGACGTCTGGAGATTGCCTAGTCTTCTGCCCCTTCCAGGTTACCAGCAAGCATCCTCTCAGGCACATACAGTGCCCAAGGGTGAAGCAGTAGCAGCCTGGAGAAGCTGTGGATAATGTAGGATGCCAAGAAAGAAAAGTGAGCAAATCAGAAGGATGCCCACCAGCATTTTTCTATTTAGAAGCCAATCTTTTCTTTATCTACAAAAATTTTAGATTGCCAGACTCTTGAACTTCAAGGTTTCCTTCTTTATAAATATTCTATTTAAAAAGTACTCTCATTCCATTATCTGTGTCTTTCCAGAACCTGCTTTCATGGGGCTTTCCAATATCCTGCTGTGGGGAAGCACACTGTTTGCACTTCTTACAAGAGATTTAACTTCTCTAATCAGTTTCCCTCTCTCTCTTTCTCTTCTGAGTTTACGGATGGTAAGATTGTGTTCAGGGTAGAAATTTGGCCTCCTGTTTAAGTGACAGCAGTGGGTCCAACCCTTACAAATATCTGCTCTTTCTTCCTGCTGCATCTAGCTTCCTGCCTTCTGCCAGGCCTCAGTGAGCCCTGGGAGACAAAGCACGTTCTTCCTTCCACTGTGGACAGCTGCTTCTCCCAAGCTGTCTGCCATCTCAGGAGAGACCCAGGCTCTTTGCAGTTTTGTAGCTTCTGTCCTGTTCTTGTGTACTTACGTTCACTAATGTAAATGGGGCTTTATGTCTTTATTGACTTTGAGGGAATACAATTGTCAGAGAGGCTGCTTCAAATAAGCACCTTGGTCTCCTCTGCCCTGCCTCGGGCTCAGCTTGGGAGGAGGTATGCCATCCCAGAGCAAGTACAGCATGTTTTGGAGGAGCAGGGTGTTAATGGCAGGTGATCCTTGGCCCCTTTTGTATGCCTGAACTGTTTTGCCATGTACAGACTGGGAGTGGATCAGAAAAGGGGGTTTTTGTAGTCGAGGGTCCCATCAGTTAAGGCCTCCTGATTGAACCATGTAATCCCAGGGTGGGCCTTGAGGCAGCCTATAAATTATTCTCTGCCACTGTGTCAGGTAAGGCTTGGAATTAAGGTTCCAAGACAGGTAAAAGGTAAAACCAAGAGAGCATCAAATGGCCTGACCACAAACTTCCCTCCCCATTGTGCTCCTATAGGTGAGGTCTCCTGGCCAAATGACCTTCCTTATCTTGGAGACCAGGTCCAGTATCTGCTTATCCCTGAGAAGTGGGTTTCCATTCTCTGACAACCTGTGGAATTATTCAAACAAGCCAGTCACAACCTCCTGTGGGGACCAGGGCTACCTCACCCTTTTGTGACTTCAAAGCTGGCCTCACACAGGCCCTGCCTGTTTACCTTTCCTGAGTGTGGCTCCTGTGTGGCCTGTGTGGGGTGCATTGTCCTCCCCTGTGCTGTGAGTAGATGTGACGAGTGAACTGCTATTAATCTCCTCTGTTTAGGTTGAGTGTCATGTGTTTGGCCATCCCCATATCTCTAGGGTGGGAATTCCTCACCAATGGGGGAAAGGGGAGGCGATCAAAACACACTGCATTCAGCCTTTCTACAGTCCTACCATGTATAACTATGTTTCCACTTTTCAACCACTTGCCCTCTCCCCTGTAACGCCCTGCAAAGAGAAGGAAACGATACCAGATTTTCATCATGATATCCTTGGTGTCCAGCACAGTGTTCCCTGGCACTTGATAAATATCTGTTGGATAAATGAGTGAGTGAATTCCAAGGTTCCTTTCTGAGTAAAGATACCACTAAATAGTTTCTCCTCTCAGTTGCAAAATGTTGTTACTCCATAATCTGGGAGGGAATGAGGGGTGTGAGAAGGGTGGGCGCTTCGCTAACTTCTCCAGGTTCTTCCAACCTCAAAGATGTCCCAAGCAAGCCAAGGAGAATAACAGATCCCACATCCCCAGTTCAGTACCATCTCAGTGCTAGATTGATGTACTTTTCTTGAGATACACATTGTCAGATGTTGCTGAATTTGGCAACCAACTGTACTTCACACCTTCTGAGACATTCTAGTCCATTTACCCAGGAAATGTGAAGGACTTTAGTGGTTCCCTCTTTTCCTCTCCGGCTCTCTGGGCCATCTTCTCCAATTCTGATTTGCTCATGGAGATGGCTGTTACCAGCAACAATCAGAGAATGGGGTCTGGGGAGGGAGGGAGCTTTTGTTCTAGTGTTTTTGGTGATTGCTTTGGCTATAGCTAGGCCAAGGTACCATCCTATTCTGCTTGTACTGAAGTCAAATTAATCCAACAGCCATTTTTTCTCAGCCACGAAGATGGAGTCATGCCAGGGATAGTTTGGCCTGCATGAGTTTAGGAAACTATTTTTTATTTCCCCTTATTTTCATGAAAATTTGAGCTTGAGGAGAATGTGAGCATTTTTAATCAGGACTTACAGTTTCAGGCTTCAGATTTTGTGCATTCCCACTTCTGAAGCTTTGTTTTCATATATTTGCCCATTCCTCCAATCTAAGTCTCACCATTTAAAAAGTTAAATTCACATCTGGTTTCTGGGAAATTGTTGTCTCATTTATCTTTTTTTTTTTTTTTTTTTTTTTTTCAGAAAAACCTCTATTTTTTTTTTAGTTTATTATTTTTTCACAGGTAGTATCACCAGTATTAATTTTACTCATTTTTGCTTCTCAAAGCTAAGGACTTTGAGGAATTTTCTTTTCTTTCCAGGGTGCCTTACACAGTGCTTTGCTCATAATAGGGTTTTTTTAAAGAATAAGTTTTCATTGCTTGATTTTTTGATAGCAGGAACCAGGCAGGTATGGCTCCCTGAGGGTGAGTGTTGTTCACAGGAGACCAAATAACAAACCTGGTGTCAGTTTGTTGGAGGTTACATTAAATGGGTTCGCAAGGCCTCCTGAACTCAGTGTACTGAAGCAACAGAAACCGGGAAGATTTTTGTTGCAAGAGCAATTTGGCCAGGCAACTTCCCAGATGTTGCAAAACTCTGCTTTCACTGTTGTGTAGAGCTAGTGTTAACTGTATCTCCCACTGCTACAGGAGACAGTGATTCTTGAGATGTTACTACTTGTTACTTGTTCTTTGTCTAGATTTATCGCCTGTTCTTTGTGGCATCACCCAGCAGCTAGAAGGGCAATGCATTAGAATTTACATGGAGGCTGTGGTCACTGTTGTCTCAGGTGATAAGGAACAAAGAAAAAGAGGTGCAGAAAGAATAAATCAAATCATTATTTTAAAATGTCTTACTTTCCAACAAGGCAATGGAATTTAAGGAAGATTCCCTGCTGGTTACCCTAAGACATCTGCTTTGGAGACCTTAGCAGAACTCTCTCTGTGGGATGATTGGTCCTAAGCCTCATTAACGGAGGCTTTGCTGCTCTATTGGAGGTTGGTGTAGCACAGGTGGGCGTTAGCACTGAAGTTTATAGGGCCAAACCCACTTCAGCAACCCGTACTAATTGGCTCCCCGGGGAAGTCCCATGAGAAGCTGTCAATCGTGAAGACTGAGTTTTTGTTTATAATATGCAGTGATTTCTCCTCTGCTGCTCTTTTTCTACTCCATCCAAACTGCCTCTCCTTCTTGCACAAATAGATGGTGGTTTCCAAAGTAAAGATAATTAGAAAGTTGAGGCACACCTTACTTGGATTCCAACTGCATTTTTCTCTACTCTTTATTCTCCCTAACCTTTTCCCTAGCCCCACCCTTAGTGAAACAATACCCAGTCACGTGGAGGAACCCTCACTGAGGTTGGGCCGACAAAGCTAGAAAGTAGTGTTGAAAAATAAATGTACAATATCAGTGCATTTTATGAAGTGATTTCTAGGTTCTCTAATGTGACTTTAATTCTGCTGAAAAATGGAGATTTTAGTCCCATCACATACTTTTGTTAAGTCATTGTATTTTAAAGTTAAATCACAGGGCAAAGAAAACCCTCCTCTGTCTGGAGGATATTGGGTGTAAAATAAAGAGAGGTTTTCTGTGTCCTGGGAGTGCTCTGCTAACAAGACAGTGATGATAATAGTTACCATTGAATAAGCATTAACATGTGAGAAACTACCAGGTTCCCTGCTTTACAGGAAGAAGCCAAGGCTCAGAAGCACACTTGTTCAAGGTCCCAGAGAAAGTGTAAGTATTAAGATTTGAACTTAGGTTTGCTTAACTATAAGTCTTTGTTCACAGAGGCTGTGTTTTGCTGACATTTTGATTTGTGTTTGCTCAAGGTCTTTTGGTTCAACTTACAAAAATAATTTAAATTAATTATCACACCAGGCATTCTTTCCAGTGTTTGAGGGACAGGAGCAACTCAGGTGTAGCTGACTAACCATTCTACAATGGTGTTTTTTCACGTGGTCAATTTCAGGGCCGTAATTCAGTCGTAATTATTGCCAAATCCAGGTGATAGTAAGCTTTGTGGGTGATGATGGTAGATTAGGACGTTAGCTTGTTTATAATCTCTCCCGCTGTGCTTTTTCACACTGAGGTAAAAGGTTGGTGAAGAGATTAGAAAGACTCTGGGGTAAGTTTCCAAGTATTACACAAACTGAACTTTTGTTGTGTCAACTGCCTAGTTATATGGGACATGATTAGTGCCAAGAGGTCACAGGGGGATTTCACTTCCTCTGGTCAATATGATATAGGATACAGGGCTAGGGAGAGTTCAAGGAAATAACAAACTGCAGAGACATCATTTTTATCTGTTTCATGCACACTTGAGGCCCAGGAAATTGGTAATTTCTTCTTTCTGATTATACTTAATTGGAGAGACTTTTGTTTTGACTAGTACTTACAGGAGGATTTAAGCTGAATCAATGCAAATTGATTTTTAAAAAAACATTAAAATTTAAACCTTGGGCATTATCCTTAGGTTGTAAGTGCTAAACTCAGCTCAACACTTTTTCATTATGAGCAGAAGTAGTCAGAGATCATCAGTGCTAATTAATTGAGATAAGCCAAAAACATACATATTCTTATGTTAAACGAAAGAAATTTTAGTGTTGTGATTGTTTTTATATTATTTTGGTTTAAAGTTAAATAGAATAGAAAGTTATCAATTTAGTTACATGTTGCAACTCCTCTAAAGCCTTCTCAGAAGTATATCCTTTTAGTTGTAGATTATAAAAAGAGATGTAGGGGAAGAGATAAGGGAGAAAGAGAATCAGTTCAAATTTTTTAGGGTCTGATTTGGAGTAGGAATATTGGTTCTGAAAATTTAAGTTTGAACCATTAACTGAAGCAGCTCTTCTTAAGCATAACCTGGTCAGTGATTACCATTCCAACATTCAGGTTGTTTCTAATTTGATCAAGAAATGGTATAGAAAAATGCACATATAATCTAAACCACATTTTAGCTATAAGTTTTACTTTCCCTATTGTATCCTATGTTCAAAAAAATAAATATCTCTAGCAAGGAATTCAGTATAATAGTGTTTCCAGTCTTCCTTCATTTTTATGTCTTCCCGTAGGGTAGACAAAATTCCAGTAAACAATAAAATGATCAAAACATGAGGCAAAGGAGTAGAATGAGAGACAGTCTCTGGGTGGCATATAAATAGGATTGCCATCCTCTGACTCACAGGCTGTCTTGTAAGGTTGGCAATGACTTTGAAATTTTATCAAGTTTCTCTCTTTTCCTTTTGGCAAGACTATTCTTATACCTTTTCCGGTGGATGTTAATCTACGCTGTTTTTTAATGAAACGTCTAGTACAGAAGACACATGGTCCCTCAGGAACTCATTGTGAAGTTAGAGGGTTCTCAGAGAAGGATTCTGTTGTTTATTTTTGTTGTTCATCTTCTCCTTAGGGATGATCAACTTTATATAAACACATTGCATCCACGTAAAGTCATTTTACATGGCACTTGAGCAGATTGACAGATATTTGGAGAACATGACCACCTTAGGGAACAATTCGTTCAGTCCCTTCATTGTGACTAGTTGTCTTCTCTCTTCCAGATTGAGATTACAAGGTTTTTTTTTATTATTATTATGAATTCATGTTGTGGTGTTCACTTATATTCACTTTAGACCGTCATATTTTTTGACCACTCTATGCATTGCTAGTATTCCCCTGCTCTGTGCTAAAATGTTGATGGTTCTGTTGGTGAATATCCAAAATATGTGATGTTTTAAGAAATAAAAAGTGTGACAGGGTCTATGATGTAGAGTACACAGGACTAGCATGGATATGACTCAGCCTGCTGGGCTTCATCCCTGATTCTGTCACAGCTACTGGTATGACTTAGGTGGGTAATTTACTAAACTCAGAGGCCTCTGAGCCTCAGTTTATCACTATCAGAGGTATGGCCAGACTAGAGTAGCTTTTTTCAAGGGGTTTTCCATGAGGTGTTAACAGATATAGCATGAAAAATGGTCTCATTTAAAAATACGTGGTGGCGGTTGGGAGGGGATGGGAAGGCAAAGATTAAATGAACCTAAACAGATTTCTTTGTTGAAGCACATGAGCCTTTCACGTGTTTTAGATTAAAAAAAGAAAATATAGTGTAAATTTTCAAATCTTTAAGAGGCATTTCCTGAAGGTAGCTGACTATGGTTCCTTTTCTTTTCTTTTTTTAATGCTTTTATGTCACTAACTCTTGACCAGGCTCATCTGCAAAGCAGAAGTAGCCACTCTTTCCTTGGTGCCCATCCCAGAAATACAGTAAAACACCCTGGAGAGCACCCAGGGCTCCTGACTATGGATGAGTTTATGCATTCTACGCTTACCTTTGAGGGCAGGAGCCTTTTCTTATTTGCCTTGTGTAAAAAGGGTCTAGTGTAGTGCTTATACCTGGAAGATATTTACCAAATGTGTTGAAGGAGTCAAACTGTCCATAAATGGAAGGCACTGCCTTGAAAATTTTTGAGCTTCCTGTGACAGAAAATGTTATTATAGAGTGAATTTTTGAAATGAGTGGAATTTGCAGTCAAGATGATTTCTATGACCAGGAATCTGTGAGTTTCCTAAGGTTATAAAGATAACATAAGAATAAAATTACTAATAGATAACCACAGGTAGGTTAAAGAAGGGCAGAGTGCAGCTTTGCAGGTGGTTCTTACTGGCTTCTTTCCTTGGTCTGGATAAATTTGCCTGTTACCTTGATTCTGTCTGATAATGTGAAATTATTAATTGGAGAAGTTTGTCCAGATTACCAATATATGAGGAATGGGCAAAATGCCATGAAATTTTCTTCATCTTTCATCTTGTAACATGCCACTGCGTACTTATGAATTCAATTCATTAAATTTATGATGTTTGTTTTTCTATGTTGCTATTCCATTACCTGTTGTATTTCTTGTAAGCTTCTGGAAAGCACAAAATAAGTCTTATACGCATTTATTTCTCCTTTGATACCTAATGTTTTGTGATTATAGGAAGAACTCAATAAATATTTGTTGAAAAACAAAAAAAGATTACTATAGTGGCTCACACATTTTTTTCCAATTTAGCATCTGAACATAGAGATTGTAGATGTGATGAGCTTATATGTAGCAGAAGTTAAAGTTTTGAAAGCAGGGGGAAAAAAAAACCCTATCATTTCACTTCCAAAGAATAGCCATTGCTAAGACTTCAGATTATTTCTCTCTAGACATATTTCCTGCAAGGAGAATTTTAATGTATAGTTGTAATCATATTGAATATATACTTTTGTGTCCTGATTTTTTCATTTGAAACTATGTTATAGAAAGTATTTATAATAATTATATATGCTCTTTAGTATACAGGAAATATTTTTATAATGAAATTTTAAAAATCATAGAATCTTAAGTAATATCATTTTCACAAATAGAATTTTTAATTGTTCCTACATGGTTTCCTGAAGCATTTATTGTTTTATTATTATGTTTCTTAGCAGGTTTGCCATCATTTATTTATTTATTTTGTTATATACAAGAGCTGGAGTAAACATTCTTAGACATGAATATTTTTCTTCTTTTCCTTTTGAATATTTTCAAAGCATCAAATAGTTACTGGAAAACTGCTTTTCAAAGTATGTGCCAGTATGTGCTATTTCAAACAATGTACGAGCATTCCACATTCATTGCAAATTCACAAGCAAAAGATGCTTTTTACTTTTTAAAATATTGACTGATTTTAATGGGAAAATGCTTTCTTATTTTGTTTAATTTCTGAGGGTATATTTTGGTCTTATTACTGAGGTCAAAGCTTTCCTCATACTTGTCATTTTTGTTCTTTTGTGAATTATCCATTCATGTCTTTCCATTTATTTTTCTTATTGAATTGTATGAATGCTTCATTCCATAAAGCATGCTATTTCCTGCAGGGACTATATATTCACACACCACTGCTTTACCGATGCCCAAAGATAGTGTATGAAACAGGGTAAAATCACCATCAGCAGGCAGCTGGAGCAGGCTGTTCTGTGGACTGTTTTGCAATGCAATAATGAGGAGGGAGCTGAGTTACTAAACCGTCACCTCTTTCTGTTAGTTCAGTATTGCAAAAGCAAGGCCTGGCGAGTGAGGTATGTGTGGCAGGCTTCATTCTTCCTTTTGTCTCAACTATTATTAGATAGGTCCAGAAATTGTTGGTACGTTGGGGCTGTGGCACATTTGGTTTATGTTGCTTTCTGAGATGTTAAGTGTCGCAACTACTCGATATAGTTTGCTCTTCACTTGAGCAAATTGCCAACAGCTTGTGTGTGACTCCTTAAGAATAATGAGAATCAACCTCATTTTAGGAGAGGGGACAGATTGTGTCTGTACTTGGCATCCTTCTGCAGACATCCTTCTGCAGCTGGGATTTCTTGAGACACTTCACAGAGTTGAGGGCTCATATTGACAGAGAAGTGTCCATTTTGTCTGAGGAGCTGCTGAGTCTGTCAGCATCTGCTGGCAGAAGTGCTTTCTGTAGCATGACTTTACTCCTCTAATCCCTGGATGTGACAAAAGTCAATATAAGATCTATGCAGTCTATTTCAGTCCTTTGTCATTTTATCAGATAACTAAATGCTAAATGCCTTCAGATGCATCATAAGCTAAGGGCTCCTTTGAAAACAGAACAGAAAATTTACAACTACATCAAAGCCTGCAGAGAGTTTTATTTTTTTAAATACTTTTTTTTTTTGTCTTACATGAAATACTCAAAAATAGTTCAGGTATTACTAGTGCCACTAAAATTGTCCTATAGCAAAGAAAATTAAAGCTCTTTCACCTTAATAGAAAAGTGTTGTGTAGAACAGTTAAGAATAGGTAGAAATGATTTGAGGGTAGAAAAGTTTTTTCCAAATATGACTTTTTGTTGTGTTTTCTTTCTTTCTTAGATTCCACAACACCTCCTTATTACATGCAGAAATAAATCCTACTTCTTTATGGCCATCTATTTTGTGTGAATTTTATTTTATTTTAAAAATAGCTTTACTGAGATATCCTTGACATATATAAATTGTATATATTTAAGGTGTACAACTTGATGTTTTATTCTATGTATTTATTGTGAAATGATCACATTCCAGCTAATTACCATATCCATCACTTCTACATAGTTACCATTTGTGTGTGTGTGTGTGTACGTGTGTGTAGGTATATATATGTAAAATTCAGTATGAATTTTGGATTCTATAATATTTTTAAACACTTTACAAATCAACTTTCTTGTTTCTACTTCAGTATGTTTGCACATACATTCTCCCCAAGAAGCAAACCCACTCTTGTCTCTCAGTGTGGGTTTTACTTCTTTAGACATTTGCCTCCTCAATTTTCTTCAAATCTGTCTCTTCCACACTATGTCAGCTCACATATTCAAAATATGTTGCCTTACAAATCCTCTTAGATATGTCCATGTATTATTTTCTTAAGGTAAAAGTAATTTTACATTCTTTGTGTTTTCCAGTGTGTTGACTAGAAATTTTTTTTCTGCACTGCAGATCTAATAAATGCAGTTGTCTGATTCTCTTTTGTTCTAAAATATTCACGAGATTCAAATTATGATCACATTTCCAGGTAGTTGAGGGACACATTAGTTTAGGGTTATTGATTTCATATTTTAAATACAATTACAAGTTAAGCATTTATAAAATAAAATAGATTGTGATTATATTTTTTTGTTTGTCCCTTAATCTTTAAATAAGTGGTTTTACAAAATTTTCTCTTAAAGATGTTTGCAAATCTCTGATGAGGCTATGCTTAAAAATACTTAAACCCATTATAAAGTAGTGGGCCCACTGATGGTGATGTTTGAAGTAATATATTTGAGTGTGGGGATTATCTGATTTTGGAACTCTATGTGTAGACCGAGTTCTGGCAACAGTTTGGAATAGAGAGGGCTACTTTGGCCAGCTGGAGCAACAGCAAAATCTGATGGTGGTAACTCTCAGGATAGTCCATGTAAGGCTTAGTAAAGATGCATGGGGGAACTGCATGCATGTGATTTTTATTCAGTAAAATTAAATTCTAAGATGCCAAATGCAATACTGAAATTGTGAGCTGTTTCTTTGACAATAAACGCATCTAGGGAGATGATGAGCTTGTTAAACATCAAGATTATAATTCCAAATGACACCATCAAGTTGAAGAAATGTAAAAAGACATACAGACACAATGTTTGAGGAATCATTTGCCAGAGTTACATTGGGTAATACACGGCTTAGAGTGTTTTCTTAAGCTTACTCCTTTGTTGTTGTTGTTGTTGTTGTTGTTGTTGTTGTTGTGGAGACAGGGTCTTGCTATGTTTCCCAGGCTGGTCTCTAACTCCTGGGCTTTAGCAATCTTCTGGCCTTGGATTACAGGTGTGAGCCACTGCACCTGGTGACACTTACTTTTGAGTAGTTGTTGATAATGATGATGTTGATAAAGAGCAATTGAGTATGAATTTGAGTTATTTACTTCTTATAACAACGTACTATGTTATAATTATGCCCATTTATAAATGAGGAAAATGAGGCTCATAGAGAAGATGTGAGTTGCCCGTGGTTATACAGCTAGTAAGCTGCAGTTAGGATTTGAACACACTTCTTATTGAGTCCAAAGACCAATATTTTGAGATACTGAAAAAAGTTTTTTAGGAAGTAGAAGATGACTAATGAATAGCTACTATGACATACAAAGGAGGAATTTCTTATGTATTCTGAGAAGTTCCAATGAGTTAGTGTTGGTAAAGTTGCTTCCTGGTGGAATGTTAACATTTCTGGTTGAACACTGAATTCTGCAACCATCAGGGGATTATAGCCCAAGAACAAAGGGATCATAGATAGTCTCCCACATAGCAATGTCTGTCCTTTGAAACACATCAGTGTCTTCACTTTGAGAATGGTACATTATCTTCTGCTTATCATCCCTAAATCTTTTTCTAATCTCAGCTGAATTGGTTGAACAATGATATTCATTTTTATCCTTTGATATGAAGAGATGGTCATTAAACTTGCAGAAAGAAAATGTGAATATGACACTTCTGAGTTGGTGAAGCAAAGTGTAAACTGAGGCAGCAGTATTTTTCTTTAGGAAGTATTTAAGCCATGATGCTATTTTTCAGTATATTTACCATAAGAATGAGAGTTCTTGCTAATGAACACTCTCATTGTATATTAATAGTTGTACTAATTGAGCATTTAGTATATGCCAGATACTGTACTTAGGCTTATTACATGCTTTCTTATTTAATTTTTACAGTGACCTTATGAGATATATATATATATATATATATACACCATTAATATTCTTGTTTCACAGATTAGCAACCTGAGGCATAGAAAAAGTGACTTTTCTAAGATTATACATTTTATTACTGGCTTAATCAGATTATGTCTAAGTATCATGATGATATAGTCTATGCTATTAACAACTCTCTCCTGCTTCTTGCACTTTAAGCATTTTACATTATTTTTACACATGATTTTGCTCATGGTTTACCTAGAATATTTTGAAACTCAATCAAGTTATGGCTATAGGATTATATGAAGGGGTACCATAAAAACTCTGTATATTAATTGCTGTTGATTTTGCTTTAGTGGAAGGCACATTAGATTGGGCATCAGGCATCAGGGCAAATGAGTTCTGGCAGCAGATATGCTCTTGGAACCACTTCTTTCATATGTTAAGTGGAATGAATAATGCTTCACTTGCTTAAAGGCAGGGGCTGGAGAAGATAGCATCTTTGACTGAACATCCACAGAACGACATGTTTCTAGTGTTCTTTGGGGGCCAGGGTGGCCAGCGTATATCCCAATGAGCATGACTCGAGCATCTTAAAAGGTGTCATGAAAGCATGAAGGAAAGAAATCTCTTGCCTTTTGGTATAATGTGAACATCTCTGATTGAAACTTGGACCCTACAGCCAACAAGGGACTATTGCCTAAGAACAAAGGGATCATAGGTAGTCTCCCACATAGCAATGTCTCTCCTTTCAGAAACATCAGTGTCTTCACCTTGACAGTGCTACATTATCTTTTGGTTATCATCCCTAGCTAAAAGTAATTTTAGAAGGGTGTAGAAAGAAAAGGTATATCTAAGATACTCTCTCCTAAGATACCAAGGTTAATCGATGATTCTTTTCAGAAACCAACTTTCTTAAGGTATAATACATTGATGGCTTTGTTATCAATTTATCACACCACATAGTTCTGTGGGTAATCTATCATTGGATCAGGTTTTCTTTACTCTGTCCCAATATTATAGGGTAATCTGGGACATGTAGTTTCTGAAATATTGACAAACCCATTTTGAATTATTATTTTAGAAGCTATGAAGACATTTAGCTCCTTTTGATTTCATAACCTTGACTTCAGTAGTCATTCTAGGCATGAGAAGCGTGTGGTATTGTGGAAGCGTTTGTAAAGATTATAAATAATATTAATTAAGATGGCTATGCTTTTTCTCCTCACAATGGATTCTTTTCCTAGACTTGTAATAATAGTGTTTTCAGTAAACATCTGATGGAATTTTTTTCCCTTTCTCATAGAATAGTTGTTTACTGTAAAATTGAGATAGCCCCTCAAGTCTGGAGCACCTTCCAGTTCATCAAAAAGGGACAACCTAATATTCCAAATCAGACTCAATCCTTTTTTAACACACATGCATTTTAGGGCCAGTCAGGAGGAGTGGCTTGCTCTATAGGAAGACATTTCTTAGTATATTATTATTTTAAGTGCTTGCAGGAGACCACAGAGGGAGAGAAAAGAGACAGCAACAACTTCTAGCATGCCTGGGGGATGACTTGCTCTTTCATATTTGTGGAACCCTGTGTAAGAGGGAAAACATCTAAAAATAAAAATGCATTTACTCAGAACCTCTAGGGCAAGGTGAAAAGAGCTGTGCTGTAGGAGATTAAAAATTAAATGGTTGAAACCTGCAGAGTAACTGCCATCAGCAGAACCATGGGCTCCTTCTGGTTTACTTTGTGCCATTCAGTTAGTTTGAATAAATTGGCTTTGAGTACTGATGTTCTTTGGTCTTTTTTGTGCTGTCCATCACTCATAGTGACTGTTGCTGATAAATTGTTTCTTCAGTTCAGTGATTATTAGCCTTTCAAAGCATTGACGCCATCCACCAATATATACAGTCACCAGATGGGATCTTGTTTGTTCAACATTCTAGTCAAGTTCCAAGTGGTAGGAATCAAAATTGCACTGTATTTTACATATATTATTCCTAGAGCTTCCCTTGAGATGTGGCATTGGTTGGAAAATGGAGCCTTGCTGTGGTATGAGCACTACTTAAAGTTTATCAATAGAGAGGGTTCCAGGAGGAGGAGAAAGCAAGCCAGAGATTTGGCCAGCTACCTTTCTTCTAGTTGGTTCCTGCTCTCTTGGATTTTACTCCATTTCCCCACTCTTTCCATATGAGTAAAAATTGTAAAACTTGAATTAAAGTTGAATTTTAATTCTTGAAAGGTTTAGCACCCTTCACTTCTATGTCTCATTTTCAGCCTATACCCCTGCCGTTGCCACTATCATATTTTCAAAATGTCTTTCAACTCTCCAATACCTACTGACCCTAGTTTATCATGCATTTGAAAGGGTCCCCACTTTTTATAGAACTTCAGATATTTTAAAACATATTTAGAAAGCCTCTAACTAAATAAGCTGGAGGTGAGTCTATAGCTAATGTTTGACCAAAAAAAAAAATTGAAAAAGTGTGCTGTAAAATTTTGAATATTGATTGTGCCAATTGAAATGGCATATTTTAAAAGAAACTATTTAATCCATAAGTGAAAAAATTATGTTTCTTTGTTTAAAGAGTACATCAATGCCAAATTCTTTACCCCCATATAATTTTAGCTTCCATATCCATCTAATCTAAATACAATCATGCATCACTTAATGACAGGCATACACTCTGAGAAATGCATCATTAGGTGATTTTGTCATTGTGCAAACCTTGCGGAGTGTACATAGATAAACCTGGATGGTATAGCTTAATATATGGTATATCCTATTGCTCCTAGGCTACAAAACTGTATAACTTGCTACTATACTGAATACTGTGGGCAATTGTACCACAATGGCAAGTATTTTTGTATCTAAGCATATCTAAACACAGAAAAAGTAAAGTAAAATGCAAAATAAAAGAGGAAAAAAAGTGACTTCTGAATAGGACCATGAATGAAGCTTGCAGGAGTAGAAGTTGCTCTGAGTGAGTGAGTGGTGAATGAATATAAAGACCCAGGATATCACTTTATGCTACTATAGACTTTATAAACACTGTATATTTAGGCTACACTAAATTTATCAATATGTCTTTTTTACCATTCGATCCAGAAATCCTATTACTGGATATATACCCAAAGGAATATAAGTCATTTTATCATGAAGACACATGTAGTCATATGTTTATTGTAGCACTATTCATAATAGCAAAGATGTGGAATCAACCCAATTGCCCATCAATAGTAGATTGGATAAACAAAATGTGGCACATATACACCATGGAATACTATGCAGCCATACAAAAGAATGGGATCATGTCCCCTGAAGGAATACCAATAAGCCATTATCTTTAGAAAACTAATGCAGGAGCAGAAAGCCAAATACTGCATGTTCTCACTTATAAGTGAGAGCTAATTGATGAGAACACATGGACACACAGAGAGGAACAACAAACACTGGAACCTACTAGAAGATGGAGGGTGGAAAGGGGGAGAGGATCAGGAAAAATAACTAACAGGTACTAGACTTAATACCTGGTGATGAAATAATCTGCAACAAACCCCCATGACATGAGTCTACCTATATAGCAAACCTGCACATGTACCCCTGAACTTAGAATAAAAGTTAAAAATTTATTTTTTCAATAAAAAATTACAGCTAATTTTTATTTTAAAAAACTTTTTGACTCTTTTGTAATAACACCACTTAAAACATAAATCATTGTATAGCTGTACAAAAATATTTTCTTTCTCCAGATCCTTATTATATAAACTTATTAAAAAATTTATAATTATCTCTTTTACTTTTTGAACTTTTTTCTTAATAACTAAGATACAAATACACATATTAGTCTAGGCCTACATAGAGTCAGTATCAACAATATCACTGTCTTCCACCTTCATACCCTGTCTCACTGGAAGATTTTCAGGGCAGTAACACACATGGAGCTGTCATCGTCTCGATGACAATGCCTTCTATGGAATACCTCCTGATAGGCCTATCTGAGGCTGCTTTACAGTTAACTATTTTTTTTTAATAAGTAGAAGGAACACACTATAAAATAATGATAAAAAGTATAGTAAACACATGAATTGGTAACATCATTATCATGTATTATGTACTAGACATAATTTTGTATGTTCTACTTTATAGGAATGACAGCGCAGTAGGCTTTCTTTTTACACCAGCAATCATTACAGACATGTGAGTAATGCTTTCTATTATGGCATTATGATGACTATGGCTTATTAGTTAACTAGGCTATAAGAAGTTTTCAGCTTTTTAATAATCTAATGGGACCACTGTAGTATGTGGTCCATTGTTGATGTAAATGTCATTATACGGCACATGACTATATTTAAAAATAACCCAATCTATCAGATAGAGAAGGCTTAGGGATGCAGAATCATTTCTTTACGAGTTTTGCTTCTTTGAGACAAATCAGTCCCAGACTATTACCAGCTTAGAGATACCTCCTAGGGGCCTCTATAGATGTGTATCATCTTTGATTAGGGACTGGGTCCTAAAACAGGAACAATAGCAGAGCATGCTTTTATGTGCAATAAATTTTCAAATATAAAAAATTACAGTCAATATTGTTGTTATTTGTATAGTATTAGGAAAAATGAGTAACTTATAAGTGAAAAATACCTACGGTGCAAAAACTCTTTCAATGTTGACTCCAGTTTCAGCAGAATAAATTTGTCTGATGATAGCCTTAGTGTCTACAGTAAACATGAATTTTCTGTTATTGGGGTTAGAGTCTATGCAGAAGCACTGTGAGAAACCTTGACATTTTGGCAGAAAATGATTTTTAACAATAAAATTCAAGGAAAGGTTGTATTAGTAAACATTTTGGTAGTTGTTTTAAATGTCTTCCACATTATATGGCATCATAAATGTTTTTTTAAAATTGTTATTATACTTTAAGTTCTGGGGTACATGTGCAGATACTGCAGGATTGTTACATAGGTATACACATGCCATGGTGGTTTGCTGCCTCCATCCCCCCATCATCTACTTTAGATATTTCTCCCAATGTTATCCCTCCCCAATCTCCCCACCCCCTACTATCCATCTCCTAGTCCCCCATTCCGCAACAGACCCCAATGTGTGATGTTTCCTACTTGTGTCCATGTGTTCTCATTGTTCAGTACCCACCTGTGAGTGAGAACATGTGGTGTTTGGTTTTCTGGTCTTGTGTCAGTTTGCTGAGAATGATGGTTTCCAGCTTTATCCATGTCCCTACAAAGGACATGAATGCATCCTTTTTTATGGATGCATAGTATTCCACGGTGTATATGAGCCACATTTTCTTTATCCGGTCTATCATTGATGGGCATTTGGGTTGGTTCCACGTCTTTGCTATTGTAAACAGTGCTGCAATGAACATACGTGTGCATGTGTCCTTATAATAGAATGATTTATAATCCTTTGGGTATGTACCCAGTAATGGGATTGCTGGGTCAAATGGCATTTCTATTTCTAGATCCTTGAGGAATCGCCACACTGTCTTCCACAATGGTTGAACAAATTTACACTCCCACCAACAACATAAAAGCATCCATATTTCTCCGCATCCTCTCCAGCATCTGTTGTCTCCAGATTTTTTTAATAATAGCCATTCTAACTTGTGTGAGATGGTATCTCAATGTGGTTTTGATTTGCATCATCAATGCTTTTAATATCAGATTGAATTATGGTTGTAATTTTTAGCCTTAGTAGTCTGAGCATCATTTCAGACCTAGCTTAGTATCCTGGAATGTTATGTGTGGTTTCTGCTTTATTTAAAATAGAGGAGTGACAGGGTGATGAATACATTTTATTTCTGTTTTCTCATCCATTTTCTATTGCAAATGAGATTTTTTTTTCAGAAGTATGTATGCCCACTTGTATCTTTGCAAAATGGATTTTCAGAAAATAAGTTTGGAATATTCATTTAAATCCTATTTCTTGTGACCCAATGTAAACTCTGTGCTGTTAAATTTAAAGTGTGTGAGTTCTTATAGCTGAGCAGTAATTTTAGTGACATTGTAATGTCATGTCCTCTCCTTAGAAGCCTGTTTGCATATTGCATGCAGGCTACATGTCAGGGTTTTTTAAAACATGAGGTGTATTGGCAAATGATTTTGACACAATGTGTCCTTTTGGACCAACTCTGTTTTATAAACATTTTAATGCTCTACTCTTGAAAGATCCATTGCACTAAGAGTCAGAAAACTGAGTTTCTGTAATGCCATGGTGACATGATGCTGACCTTGCTGAGTTAGTTACTTGTTATTTTTACCTAAATGTTCAATAGAACACACCTAGCCCTGTATGGACATGAGAGGGAAATGGGCCCAGAAGTTGCAGAGGTTACATTCACAAGACATTAAGCTGTGGTCAGTTTCTCCCTAAAGTGTTGTACCTCCCTTAGACAACTTCCTCTTTGGGGAGTTACAAACTGTAGAAACTTCAGAGGAAGGGATCCAGCTGCAGGAGAGGTTAAAATTTTTTTCAGAGGAGTCACTTTGCGTGGCAGTGGGCCGTTTCCTGATATCACTTAGGCACAGCCTACCCATAAGTTACAGTCTTTGGCAAGAAACAGAAGGAAACAGTGGTGGCTCTTGGAGCCACATGCTCTATTTTTGATGGTGCTCCTTGCGCAGTGAATGCCAGCTGTTCCTCAATCAGGTATGCTGCTGTTGTTCTGAGTGTGATTAGGAACAAAAGGGATGATGCAGATGTGTCAGGCTGTGAGAAGTGCAAATGTGTATTTTTGGGGCACTGAATATAGAGAGATTTAGAAGTTTCCTGTTGGAAGGCAGGCTACAGAAGCAGGCAGACAAAATGATTTTGACACCAATACCAACCAAGGGCAAGAAATAGAAGCTTGGAAGTATACTTGTTTGTGAATAAGAAATTGATAAGACAAATATACTTTTAAAAAAGAAAGATAAGAAAGGTCATGAAAGAATTGTGAGGGTCCAGCATGTTCTATTTCCTTTGGTGTCGCCTGAGTGTAAGTTACCATGGTCTCACTTTTGCGTGAATGCAGTCATCTCCTACCTATGCCCCTTATGTTCCTCCTGCTCCTTGGAGGCTGGCCTCCACACCCTTGAAAATACAAGTCAGGTTTTGCCTCTCCTCTGCCCAAACCTGCCAACAGCTTCCAACTCATGAGGAGTGAGATAGAATGTCTTGGCATCATTGACATGGCATTCCTGGGCCTGGGCCTGCCCTTCTTTGTCCTTGTCTTGCACCAGTCTTACTGTCACTTGCTCCCTTCAGGTCCCTCTGTTTCTTTGCTGCTCTTTTATAGGCCATCCATCCTGAGGGCCTTTCCACCTTCATTTCTGATTAGAATATTCTTCCCTCAGATATCCATATCACACACTTTCTTACTTCAGTCTCATCAATTCAAACAGCGCTTAAGAAGAGAGGTTCTGTGGCCACGCTATCTAAAAGCACACTCACATGCACCATCATTTTCTCTCCTCCTACCCTGTCTTCTTTTTCACAGCACGTATCACCACCTGTCATATTCTATCAAGTTGAATCATATGAAATTGCTTTTGGGTGGGTCATGAACAGCTGAATATTGATCATTTCACTTGGTTCAAACTAAAATATATTTATTAATCTGTTTATTATTTGTATTTTTTCCCCTACAGTATGATTAACACCATGTGGATCAAGGGTTTTGTTTTGTTTTGTTTTTGGCAACATCCCTAATGTCTAGAGCATAGCAGGAACTTAGACAAGTTGTACTGAATTAATAGAAAGGAAGAAAAGCCATGCAACTTATTGACAGTAAACAGTGAAAACTTACATGAAAAGTGATTTAGTTCTCTTTCTCTCTCTGTGTCTCGTGTGTGTGTGTGTGTGTGTGTGTAAGAGAAAGAGAGAGCACAAGCACCAGAGGACTCTAGAAAAAGGTGATTGGAAGGGCCTCTGAGGGAGTCCAGAAAATTAAAGGATTCACAACCTCAAACTATAAAACATAAGAAAAATCCCTCTGAGTGAGAGTTAGCAAACACAATAAAGAGCAGAATTAGAATAAGACCTAAAAATGATGGAACTGTCACATAGTCTATGAAAAAACAATATTGAAAATGATAGAGACATAAATGAATTAGAAATATAAGAAAAAATAAGGTTTGAAAAAAAGAACAGACATTATAAAAGTGAAAAATAAAGTAATTGAAATTAATAATTTATCACAGTTTAAACAAATTAGATATAGCTAGAGAGAAAATTAGTGGACTGTAATGTAATTAGAAGAAATCAACCAGAATGAACTGAAAAGAAAGAAATATTGTGTGGCTTATTTTACTTAGCACGATAACCTCTAGTTCCATCCACGTTGTTGTGAATAACAGAGTCTCATTCTTTTTAATGGTTGAATAGTACTCCATTGTGTATGTGTACCACATTTTTTTTTTAATCCATTCATCTGGTAATGGATTGCTACTAAATCCTGGCTATTGTGATTAGTGCTGCAATAAACTTAGGAGTACAGATGTCTCTTGGATATATTGATTTTCTTTCTTTGGGGTATATACCTAGGAGTGGGATTGCTGGACCATATGGTAGCACTAGTTTTAGTTTTTTGAGGAACCTCCAAACTGTTCTCCACAGTGGTTGTGCTAATTTACATTCCCACCATTCTGTTTTCTCCATATCCTTGCTAGCATTTGTTGTAGCTTGTCTTTTGGATAAAAGCCATTTTAATGAAAGTAGGATGATATCTCATTGTAGTTTTGATTTGCGTTTCTCTGATAGTGAGTGATGCTTATCACCTTTTCATATATCTGTTTTTCACTTGTATGTCTTCTTTTGAGAATTTTCTGCTCAACTTTTTCACCCATTTTAAAACTAGATTGTTAGAGTTTTTTGTTTTTTTTTTAATTAGGTTTTTTTTTCCTCTTTATATACTCTGGTTATTAATCCCTTATCAGATGGATAGTTTGCAAATATTTTCTCCCATTCTGTGGGTTTTCTCTTCTCTTTGTTGGCTGTTTCCTTTACTGTGCAGAAGCTTTTTAACTTGAAGTGATCCCATGTGTCCACTTTTGTTTTGGTTGCCTGTGCTTGTGGTGCATTACTCAAGAAATTGCCCAGTCCAGTGTCCCGGAGAGTTTCCCCAGTGTTTGCTTTTAGTAGTTTCATAGTTTGAGGTCATAGATTTAAGCCTTTAATCCATTTTGGTTTTGTATTTTGTGAGAGATAGGAATCAAGTTTCACTCTTTTGCATATGGATATCCAGTTTTCCCAGCACCATTTATAGAAGAACTAATCCTTTCCCCAATATATGTTCTTGGCACTGTTGTTGAAAATGAGTTCCCTGTAGATGTATAGGTTTATTTATGGATTCTGTATTCGATTCCACTGGTGTATCTTTCTGTGTTTATGCCAGTACCATGATGTTTTTGTTATTTTAGCTCTGTGGTATAATTTAGAAGTCAGGTAATGTGATTCCTCCAGTTTTGTTCCTTTTGCTTAGGATAGTTTGGCTATTCTGGATGTTTTGTGGTTCCATATAAATTTTAGGATTTTTTTTTCTTTTTCTCTGAAGGATGTCATTGGTATTTTGACAGGGATTGCATTGAATCTGTAGATTGCTTTGGGTAGTATGGACATTTTAACAATACTGATTCTTCCAGACCATGAACATGGAATATCTTTCCATCTTTTTATGTCCTCTTCAATTTCTTGCATCAGTGTTATAAAGTTTTTGTTTAGAGATCTTTCACTTTTTTGGTTAATTCCTAGGTATTTAATTTGTAGCTATCATAAGTGATATTACTTTCTTGATTTCTTTTTCAGATTGTTCACTCTTGGCATTTAGAAATGCTACTAATTTTTATATATTGATTTTGTATCCTGCAAATTTACTAAATATGTTTACAAGTTCTAATTTTTTTTGAGAGAGTCTTTAGGTTTTCCCAAATGTAAGATCATATCATCTACAAACAAGGATAATTTGGCTCCTTCCTTTCTAATTTGGATACCCTCTGTTTCTTTCTCTTGTCTTATTGATCTAACTAGAACTTTGAGTACTATGCTGAGTAACAGTGGCAAAAAATGGGCATCCTTATCATATTCTTGATCTTAGAGAAAAGGCTTTCAGTGTTTCCTTCTTTACTGTGATACTAGGTATATGTCTTTTGTATATGGCTTTATTGTGTTGAGGTATGTTCCTTCTCTACATAGTTTTTGAGGGGTTTTTTCAATCTTGAAGGGATTTTAATTTTATCAAACACTTTTTCAGCATCAATTGAAATGGTTTTCATTCTGTTAATATGATCTATCACATTGATTGATTTGCATATGTGGAACCATCCTTGCTTCCCTGGGATAAATTCCACTTAGTCATGATGAATTATCTTTTTTAATGTGTTGTTGAATTTGGTTTGCTAGTATTTTGTTGAGGATTTTTGCATCAATATTCATCCGTTATGTTGGCCTGTAGTTTTCTATTCTTGATGTGTCCTTGTCTGGTTTTGGTATCAGGGTAAAACTGGCCTCAGAGAATGGGTTTGGAAGTATTCTCTCCTCCTCTGTTTTTCAGAATAGTAACATTGTTATTAGTTCTTCTTTAAATGTTTGATAGAATTCAGCAGTGAAGCCATCAGGTTGCTAGTTTTTCTTTACTGGGAGACTTTTTATTATAGCTTTGATCTTGTTACTTATTATTTGCCTGTTCAGGTTTTGGATTTCTTTGTGGTTCAGCCTTTGTAAATTGTATGCGTCTAGGAATTTGTCAATTTCTATTGGATTTTTTAATTTACTGAGATTTAGTTGCTCACAGCAGCCATTAACCATCCTTTGAATTTCTACAGTATCAGTTCTAATGTCTTCCTTTTCATCTCTATTTTATTTATTTGTGTCTTCTTTTTTCTTAGTCTGGCTAAAACTTAATCTATTTTGTCTTTTCAAAAAACAAACTTTTTGTTTTGTTGATCTTTTGTATTTTCTTTGTTTCAATTTCATTTATTTCTGCTCTGAAATTTATTATTTTTTTCTTCTACTAGTTTTGGGTTTTGTTTGCTCTTGCTTTCCTAGTTCCTTAGGATACATCATTGGGTATTTTATTTAAAGTTGTAATTATTTTTTGATGTAGGCACTTAAACTATGAACTTCCCTTTTAGTACTGCTTTTGCTGTACCCCATAGGTTTTCGTATGCTGTGTTTCCATGATCATTTGTTTCAAGAAATTTTACAGTTTCCCTCTGAATTTCTTCATGACCCACTCTCATTCAGGAGCCTATTGTTTAATTTCCATGTGTTTGTATAGTTTCCAAAATTCCTCTTCTTGTTGATTTATAGTTTTCTTCCATTGTGGTTGGAGAAGATAGTTGATATTATTTTATTTTCAATGTTTTAAAATTTTTTGTGACCTAACGTGGTCTGTCCTTGAGAATGATCCATGCACTGAGGAAAAGAATGTGTGTAATGCAGCCATTAGATGAAATGTCCTGTAAATATCTATTGGGTCGATTTGGTCCATAGTGCAGATTAAGTCTGATGTTTCTTTGTTGATTTTCTGTCTTGGAGATCTGCCCTGTGCTGAAAGTGGGGTGTTGAAGTCTCCAGCTGTTATTTTCTTGGGGTCTATATGTCTCTTTATCTCCAGTATTTGCTTTTTATATCTGGGTGCTTCAATATTGGGTGCATATCTATTTATAATTGTTGTACTCTACCCCTAATTGACCCCTTTATCATTATATAATGACCTTCTTTGTCTCTTCTTATAGTTCTTATTTCGAAGTCTATTTTGTCTGATATAAGTATAGGTGCTCCTGCTCTTTTTGTTCCCATTGGCATGGAGTATCTTTTTCCACCCTTTTAGTCTCAGTCTATATGTAATTTTATAGGTGAAGTGTGTTTATTGCAGGCAACGCATGTTTGAAGCATATTAGCACCAGATATGCTATTTTAGGGTAATAGTTTTTCTTTATGCCTTTAGATATGTCATGTCACTCTCTCCTGGTCTTTAAGGTTTCCACAAAAATGTCTGCGGCCAGACATATTGGAGCTCCATTGGGTTATTTGTTTCTTTTCTCTGGCTGCTTTTAGGATTCTTTCTTTCTCTGTAACTTTTGGGAGTTGAGTTAGTCTTCTTTGGGTTAAATCTGCTTGGTGTTCTATAACCTGGTGCTTGGATGTTGATACCCTTCTTTAGGTTTGGGAAGTTATTTGTTATGATCCCTTTAAATAAACTTTCTACCTCTGTCAGCCAATAACTCTAATATCTGCCCTTTGGAGGCTATTTTCTAGATCTCATAGGCACGTTTCATTCTTTTTTAGTCTTTTTTCTTTTGTCTTCTCTGCCTCTGTATTTGCAAATAGCCTATCTTCTAGCTCAGTATTTTTTTCTTCTGCTTGATCAATTCTGCTATTAAGAGACTCTGGCCGGGCATGGTGGCTCATGCCTGTAATCCCAGCACTTTGGGTAGCTGAGGTGGGCAGATCACCTGAGGTCAGGAGTTCATGACCAGCCTGGCCAACATAGTGAAACCACGTCTCTGCTAAAAATACAAAAATTAGCCAAGTATGGTGGTAGCCACTTGGGAGGCTGAGGCAGGAGAGTCGCTTGAATCCTGGAGGCAGATATTGCAGCAGGATTGTACCACTGCACTCCAGCCTGGGTGACAGAGTAAGACTGCATCTGAAAGAAAGAGAGAGAGAAAGAGAAAGTATGTGTGTGTCTGATGCATTCTTCATTGTATATCAATTGTATTTTTCAACTCCAAAATTTCTGTGTGATTCTTGTTAATAATTTCAATCGTTTTGTGAAATTTATTTGATATAATTCAGAATTCCTTATTTGTATTATCTTGAATTTCTTTGGGTCGCTTCAATACAGCTATTTTGAATTCTCTGTCTGAAAGGCCGCATATCTCTGTTTCCCCAGGTTTGGTTCCTCATGCCTTAATTAGATTGTTTGGTGAGGTCATGTTTTGCTGGATGGCTTTAATACTCATTGATGTCTGTCAGTGTCTGGACATTGAAGAGTTAGGTATTGTAATCTTAACAGTATGGGATTGTTTACGCCCATTTTTCTTGGGAAGACTTCCCAGGTATTCAAAAGTACTTGGGTGTTATGATCTAAGCTATATCTGCATCAGGGGTTACCACAAACCTAGTAATACTGTGGTTCTTGCAGACTCATAGAGGTACTGCCTTGATAGTCTTGTGTAAGATCCAGAAGAATCATCTGGATCATCAGGGACAGACTATTGTTCTCTTTCCATACTTTCTCCCAAACACAGAATTTCTCTCTATGTTGAGTTAACCATGTAGGACTAGGGGTGGGGTGACACAAGCATGCCTATTACACTGAGACTGTGTTGGGTCAAACCTGAAGCCAGCATAGCACTGGGTCCTGTCCAAGGCCTTCTGTAACCATTTCCTGGCAAGGCCCTAGGTACCTGGCAGTACTTAAGGTATTGTTCACTTAAGGCCCAAGGGCTCTTTAATCAGCTTGTGCTGAATGCCAGCTCGGCCTGGAACTCTCCCTTCAGGGTGGTAGACTCCCTTCTGGCTCAGGACAGGTCCAGAAATGCCATTCAAGAGTAAAGCCTTGGAACTGGGGATCCCAAGAGCCTGCTTGTTGCCCTATTCCACCGTAACTGAGCTAGTACCTGATTCTTGGTTGTTATGAAGGTGTGATTTTTGCATAGATAGTTGTTACATTTGTTGTTTCTGTGGAGTGGGGGGACAATCAGTGGGGCCTTCTATTCCTCCATCTTGCTCCCAAAGGTTTATATACTATTAATAATAAGATCAGCCTCTAATTCAAGAACTTAGAAAGTAGGCAAAGCAAACATAAAGTATAATAAAAGAAAAATGTGTATATTAATAATATATACAAGAAAATGAAAAGCTCTGAAAAGACTAATAAATACGTTAACATGACATGTTTGAGCAAGAAAACCACTGAAAACATTACAGCTACTGGTATACTGGAAATAATCCCTGTACATCTGGAAAAAGAGAAGAATGACTCTGGTTTTGTTTATGTTTAATCCTTGGTTGTTCTAGCCAGCATTGTAGGTAAAGGAAATAAATAAAAGGTAGAACAAAAGAAAAAGGAGAAACATAATTGTTATTAAAAAAGAGATGTCATTGAAAACCTATTAGAAAATAATACAAAAGTACAGGAAAATTGCTAGATATAAAATTAAAAAGCCTTTGTGTACCCCAGCAAAAAACAATTAGAAAATTCAGTTTAAAAGCAGATACCATGAATTCTACAAAAAAATTTAGTAATACCATGAATTCTACAAAAAAATTCTACAAAAACATGTAGTAATAAATCTAACAAAAGATATTTAGAAATCTTTACAAATAAAATTATGAAATTTTAAGATAACACACAAAGATGATAAACAGAAAGTTATACTATATTTAAAGTAGAGTGACTCAATATCAGAAAGATTTCAGTTCCTGTGTTAATTTGTAAATTCTAATAAGAGCTCACACAAGGGTGTTTTTGTCGATTGTTTTGAGGAACTTGACAATCTCATCAATCTGATTCCAAAGTGTATACAAAGAGCTAAGGATCGGTCATAACCAACACAATTTTGAAGAGTTGGGGAGACTAGCCCTACCACATGTCAAGAGTTACTATAAAAGTTTAGTGATTAAGACATTGAAATATTGGAGCAGCAATAAATAAATACACCAGGTTCAGAAATTGACTCATGTATGCCTAAGGATGTATTACAAATCAGTGTAATGAGGATACAATAAATGATACTAGGAGATGTAATTATTCACATGGGGAAATAAAATAATAAGATCCCTTTCTCACAACATATAATAATTAAATCCCATGTAGAATGTAGGTGTAAAGGCAAAAAGAGTAGTAAAGATTTTATATTTTTGGAGGAAAATGTATGAAATATCTTCATGTCCACTGGACAGGAATAGATTTAAAACTCATTTATGCCTAGTGTTCCATTATTGGAATGCTAAGCATGTGAGAGTTATTTATATCCTACTGTTCATGATCATTGCCAAGGTCCAGTTGCAAAAATTCAAAAACTTGCAACCTCAGGAATAAATGGGTTAAAAGACTATAAAGAAAAATAATAATAGGTTGATTATATTAAAACAAATATATATGTGCAGCAAATGACACCAACATTTTTAAAAAGCTTCAGACTAGGAGATATTTATAGTACATACAACCAACAAAAATTAATATGCATTTTGTATGAAGGAGTCTTATAAATATTTAAAAATTCAATCCAATGGAAAAATAGTTGAAAGATATGAACAATCGACAGAAGAAGAAATAAAAATGGCTTATAAACGAATACTTGCCTTAAGTCACTAGTAATCAAGTAAATGCAAATTTTAAAAATGAAAATTTCATTTCATACCCCCCAGTTTTAAAAATTAAAGTGTGAAATTCCAAATTTGGGAATTATGTAGAAGAATAAATTGGTAAAACCAACTGGGAAAGTAGTTTGACTTTACTCATTAAAGTTAAACATTTGCATATCTTGAAGGAGGAATTCCACTTCTAGACATATATTCTAGAC
Organism: Sapajus apella; assembly: GCF_009761245.1. Classification (NCBI taxonomy): domain Eukaryota; kingdom Metazoa; phylum Chordata; class Mammalia; order Primates; family Cebidae; genus Sapajus; species Sapajus apella. The sequence continues at coordinate 78,088,036 of NW_022436941.1, forward strand.
ACATGATTAGATGTTTTTGCCAGGAGACATGCACAAGTATGTTTATTTTAGCATTATTTTGAAATAGCATGATACTGAAAAATAAACTTCTATATTTCTATCAACAGAAGAAATTGCAAATTAAAAGTGGGATATTTGTGCAGTGGACTACAGTATAGTAGATGAAATGTATAAACTCTATGAGTTATATTAACATGGGTATATCTCAACAACATAAATTTAAGCAAAAACAAAAACAACTTGCAGAAGGATTAATATTATATGATATCATTTCTAGAAAATTTTAGAGCATTCAAAACAATATTTTATGTTTTTAAAGAATATATCCATAGGCAGTAAAATAATTAAAAGAGAGTGGAAATCCTAAGATTTTTCTGTGAAGGGAAGTAGGGAAGGAGGCAAATGGGATCAGAGAGGGAAGGACACACTGGGCTTTCAAATCCAACTGAATTGTTTGTTTTTTCCCCAACATTTTATTTGATAATCATTAGGGATTCACAGGAAGTTGCAAAAATTGTACAGGTATGTCATGTGTACCTTTAATCCAATTTCCCCCAATGATTACACCTTGCGTAACTACAGTTATTAAAGTCATGAGTTTAACATTGATCTTATGTGTTTGTGTAGCTCTATGTCATTTTGTAACGTGTAGATTTGTATTATCACCACTTCAATCAAGATTCAGGACAGCCGCAATAACTACAAATATCTTCCTTGTGCTGTATTTTTATACTCACAACCACACCCGTTTGCCACTATAGCTAACCCCTGGTAACCACCTTATATGTTCGTCATCTCTGTAACATATTGTCTTTTTGAGACTGTTATATAAATTAAACCATATAGGGTGACTTTTTGAAATTGGCTCTTTTTTTACTCAGTATAATGTCTTTGGTCCTTGAGATCCTCCAAGCTGTTGTATGAATCTGTAATCCATTCCTTTTTATTGCTGAGTGGTATTCCTTGATATGGATATAACAGTTTTTAAACGATTCCTCTATTGTGGGACATTTTAGTCTTCAATTTTTGACTACTATGAACAAACTGCATGTAAGTTTTGGTACAATCATAATTCTTTTTCTCTGGGATAAATGCTTCAGAGTGAATTATGGGGTCATATGATAAATGCATATTTAGTTTTTAAAGAAAATTTCAGACTATTTTCCAGAGTTGCTGTGGCATTTAACGGTGCAGCCATGTGTCATTGTTCCCTTAAAGACATTGAGAGATCCAGTTCTCTGCATCTTTGCAAGCATTTGGTATTCTCACTATTTTTTATTTTAACAGTTGAAAGAGGTGTGTAGTGATGTCTTACAGTCTTAATTTGCATTTTTCTGACGGATAATGCACTAGCTTTCTATTGATGCTGTGACGAATAACTGTAAACTTAGTGGCTTAAAACAACACAAACTTACTATTTTACAGTTCTATAGGTCAGAAGTCTAACACAAGTTTTCACCAGACTGAAATCAAAGTGTTGGCATTCCTTTCTATAGGTTCTAAGGGAGAATTCATTTCCTTGTCTTGTCTAACTCCTAGGCTTTACTCGTATTCCTTGGCTCATGGCTCCCCTACCTCTATCTTCAAATCTAGCATCTGTGGGTTGAGTCCTCATATCACATCATTTTTACCTTTTCTGCCTGGGTCTTTCACTTTTCAGAACCTCTGTATTAAAATAGGCCCAACCAAATAATCTGAAATAATTGCCATATTTTTAGATCAGCTAATTGGCATCTTAATTCCATCTACAACCATAATCCCCTTTGCCATGCCAGAGTATCTGGTCTAAGGATTAGGTGTAGACATTTTTAGGGAGCCCTTGTAGATATGTTGAGCATCTTTTCACGTGCTTGTTTGCCATCCACATTTCTTCTTTGGTGAAATGTCTGTGTCTTTTGGCCATTTTCAAATTGGATTGTTTATTTTTATTAGTATTGAGTTTTGAGGGTTTAAAAATTTTTTATTGTAGATATGAGTCCTCTGTATAATATTTGGTTTACAAATACTTTCTCTCAGTCTTTCATTTCCTTAGCAGGGTCATTCACAAAACCAAAAGTTTTTAATTTTGATGAAGTACAGTGTGTTGATTTTTAAAAGTAAATTATGCTTTTGTTGTGATTCTGTATAAGAACTCATCACCAAGCACTAAGTCCTATTTTTCTCCTATCTTCTAAAAGTTTTATAGTTTACCCTTAATTCTACTACACATTTCAATTTTGTTTTTATATAGTGAGGTGTAAGTTGAGGTTTATTTTATCTGTTTAATTTTTCTGTGAATATCCATATGCATTGCTCCAGCACCACTTGCTGAAAAGACTATCCTTTCTCTACAGAGCTGCTTTTTCACCAAAGTCAAAAATAAATTGGCTGTATTTGTGTGAAGATGAGCTGTTTCATTCCTTAACAAAAAGAGAAATACAATAAACAAAGTCTAATAGGAGTAAGGGCATAGTTATGTTGTTTTTTATATTTTTCTGTAACATTGAAATATTTTAAAATCAATAATAATAATGACGAATTTGCACCCTCAAACTCTGAAAATATCAGGAGAGTGGGTAATGCTATAGTAAGATGGGAATCACAGTGGACTGGAGACTAATAGCTGTATGATATTGATCAAGGTTACTGACCTCTCTGGGCTTCAGTTTTATTTTTATTTTTTTTGTGAACTGAGAGGGCTGAACTAGATGACCCCTGGAATCCTTTGCCATTTGAATAATCAAATAGTATGTGATGACTCCTCATCGTTGAGTTTAGAATAAGAGATGAGGAGAGGGATCTAGGCTGTCATTCTGGTTTACAGCCTAAAGATGAGAGACTGTTTATATTTCCAGGTGGAAACTGCATAATTAACTACAGGTTCAAAGTGGGCAAGCCCTCTTTTTCAAACTACTTTGGGAGGTTTTATTGTACATCTAATAATCGTTATACTATGGAATATATCATTGTAATTTATTATAAATATCTCACACACTTCTGGATTTCATAATGGGGTCGCCATATGATGTTTCTTGAGATCTCATTAACAATTTATAAACAAGTCTGAAATATAAATAAGAAAATACAATTTATTTTCTTATTGAGGCCTAGGAGTTGAGTCAGCAGAATTCCAAATAAGAGCTTAACCCTCTAAGGAGCACTTACAGTCTTCTTAAACACATTGTAAATTGATTATTAGAAAATGTTTATTAGTCACATTTTAATTAATAATTTAGCTGTTACATTTTAAATAGAAAAGAATTTCTGAATTTTTTTGCATAGCTCTGGCTTTAAGCCTGTTCTAGAATACAGTTTACATTTTCTGGTTTTGTCATGACAGAAGGGCTGTTTGAGAAGGGCTAGAACAAGAAATTAGCAACAGGAAATCTATTTCCTCTTCTTCCTTTACTTCTGGCTAGTAGCAGAATTTTTCTATCAGAAATTTTGGCATCAACAGAATAATACAAAATTACAAATTTCATCCATCATATGCCAACAAACTTGATAACCTACATGAAATGTACAAATTCCTGGAAAGACAGACACTACAAAAAATGACCCGGTAAGAAATAAAAATTCCAAATAGACCTATAACAAGTAAAGAGATTGAATTACTGATTTTAAAATTTCTTACAAAGAAAGTCCAGGACCCAAATGGCTTCACTGGTACATTCTAACAAAAATTTAAGTAAGAATTACCACCAATCCTTCACAAATTCCTTTCAGAAAGAGAGGAATTGGAATTTTCATTCATTGTTGTTGGTAATATAAAATGGTGCAGGCTCTTTGTATGGCAGTTTATGAAAACATTAATCCTAGAGCTGCATATGACCCAGCATTTTTTGTACTCCCTAGTATATATCCAAGAGAAATATCATACATCTACAAGAAAACTTTTACCCAAATGTTCATAGTAGCATTATTTATAGTAGCCGAAAATAGAAACAACCCAAATGCCTATCAACAAGTGACTCAATAATCAATATGTGATATATCCGTACAATGAGATATTGAGAAATAAAAAGAAATAACATTGATGTGTGCTACAACATGGATGAACCTTGAAAATATGCTTAGTGAAGGAAGCCAGTCACAAAAGACTACTTCTTGAATGGTTCAATTTATATGAAGTGTCCAGAATAGACAGATGTATAAAAAGTTGATTAGTGTCTTTTTACAGCTGGGAGGTTTGGGACAAAAGGGAGTGACGACTGTTAATGGACATGCGGTTGAAATGATATTGATTTGATTGTGGTGATGGTTGCATAGCTTTGAATATTGTAGAAATGATTGATTGTACACTTCAAATGGTGTGTGAATTATATCTCAAGAAAACTTTTTTAAAAGTAATGTGAATATGTCTGTTGAGATAGCATGTTATGTAGAAGTCATGCAGGGGAGTAGCTAAGGTCATCAACTTGGGCCTGAGGGCCTAAGGTCAACCTCACCATAACAGTTATGAGACCTCACAGCATTCTTAATTTCTCTGTGTCTCAGATTTCTCACCTGTAAGCACAATAATAGTGCCTTTATCATGGTGTTGTCATGAATATTAAATGAGCTAATATTTGAAAAGCATTTAAAACAATATGTGGTACAGCATAAGCACTATATAAGTATTTGATAAATAAGTAAATGTGGTATAGGAAGATTACAATATGTTCCTTGGAAAATTACCTTTTATTCCAAGAGTTTGTTCTTCCTATTCTATTATGTTAAAATTTCCCTTTGTAAAAACAAAAAAAGGAAATGTTAGTTGCAGTAGATGGCAGCTATTTTGTAATGTCTTTAATTTGCTAAAGGAACAATTGGTATTTTTATATTGATCTCAAAGTATTTTTTAAAATATTTTTTGAAATTGTACTGTTTCATGAAATCTTACATTTGAGAACCACGGTTCTAGAACTATGTCTTTGTTCAGTGGCCTTTGGAATGAGATGGATCAAAAAATTAATAACCATTAAAGTTTTAACATTAGAAGAGTATTACAGATGCTTAGCTACCTAGAAAAATACTTATCATATAGGAGATCTTAATTAATGTACATTGGAATGAATGACAAGAGTGGATCACAAGTGTGTGACTTGCTCAGAGGGGGAGAGAGAGAGAGAGAGAAAGAGAGAGAGAGGGAGTATGTGTGTGTGTGTGTGTGTGTGTGTGTGTGTGTGTGTGTGTGACAATGACCTTTTTCTACTGGTCTCCTAAAGTCTATATAGCTACATCTGATATGCTTGAGTTTGAATATTTCTGCTAACCTTATTCCCATGAGATTTTACTTTGAGGTATTTATATGGATTCTGATGTTTCAGTTGAGTTTTAAAAATTTTCTTCTCCAAGTATTAAGGGATAATTGGGATTATTTAACACCCCTCCCTAATGTTTCTGTAATGTTTTATATTAGTAATATGGTTGCTGCTGTGTTTTCATATGTTCACTATTTTGATTTCCAGTTTTCCATTACATTTTTATGTTTCTTCCTAGTTTCTGCAGGCTATTCAAGTAATTTTATTTGGTCTGTCTCACCCTCTGTGTTGGCACTTTTAATTTCTTGAAGAGAAACTTGAAAATATTATAGCTCCATAAAGCATGTTTCAGTTTACCTTTTGTATTCCATATCCTGGGTGTAAGCCTTCTTTATGTTTTGTGAACAGTTAGAACCACACTGACTGCTATGAAAATGCTTAGTAATTAGTATGCTTCCTGGATCCTTGCGAAATAACCTGCTTTACTCAATTTAGTACATAAGTTCTTGAGAAACATCTGTATCCTTTTTCATTGCAGTGTGGGACAGTAGTTCCATGTGTGGACTCTGAGGCACTGTCCTATCTTTCTTGATGCCTCAAAAACATACCATTGATTTTGTTTCCCAAGTTTAGATTTACTAACATGTGAGACTGATGCAAAACATCAGTGCCAGGAGAATTATTACTGATCCCTAGGTAATCCAAGAACTGACCAAAAATTAAAGCATTTAAAATTATAAGAAAGTAGGATTATTCCTTCACTCAAAAGGTTTTGTATAACCTACTGCTTACAGGGATGTAAGCATCTAGCTTACTGTCTTAAGAGAACAGAGCCATAATGATAACCAGAGTATTGCTTAATATCTGCTACTGTTTTAAAGCGCTTCCCATAGTATTTCATTGTCTTAATGTTACTAAAGTTTATATTGCAATTGCTTAGAACTGCTTTAATTGGAGCAATTTAAATTTACATATCCTGCTGAGCCACTTTGTGCATGAAGCACTAAAATGTGATTGTGGTTCTTTTTTATAGATTACAAAGTTAAAAACAGTTGGTTATAGATCCTATTTGTGAAAAAAAAAAAAAAAAAAAAAAAAAAACAAAAAAACAGCCTTGAACAAGACTAATAAGAATGATTAAAGAGAATTTATTAAACAGTTGACTAAGGCAGTTCCCCTCCCTCTATACTATGTCAGTTCACAGTGGGATGTCTCCAACCTTTATTGTCTATTTAACTCATTTTTGGCATGCAACTACTGTTTTAAATAATAATAGCTCCTCTCTACAGATAAACTGTGATCTTCATTTTATACTGGCCCTAATAGTGCCAAGGACAGGGCCTACAACATTATAGGAGCTTAAGACAGAATTTGAGGTCACTGTCCTGAGATGTCATGCTTAGTTACATAGCAAGGAATGGTTATATAGGATTACAATTGTCTTATTTGAATAATTTACTGCGGCCTTTTGAAGGTGCATGTTTTATACAATTTTCGGTTACTTTGCCACTTTCACATGTCTCCATGTATTGTTCAAGGCATGGATTTATATTGGACATACTGGTTGCAAGTTATGATAATCCAACTTAAATGAATGTTATCTTTGAGACTTCCAGGGTTAAGTCTGGATCATAGGCATCTAAAATATCATTAAGACCAATTTTCCATTACACAGCTCAGTTTTTCTCTGTATTAGCTTCATTCAAGTAGACTACTCCTACAACTCTGGCACCAATATAAATCATTTGCCACAAGGTTTATATCTTTTTGTTTCAGCAACTTCAATAGAACAATAGCTTCTCTATTAGTTTTAGTAAAAGTCTCAGGATTGCATCTCACTAGACTGATGCCGGTCATATGACCCCAATTGAACTAATCACTATAGCTAGGAGAGTGTCATGCACCAAGACTGCCTCAGATGAGAAGCATGGACTCACCAAGGAAAATCATGGTGTCATTATCAGAAAATGGAAGAATGTCTCTTCCCAACCCACAAAAATACATAGCCTTAATTTCTCTCTACTTTATGAAGTATTCTCAATTATATTTCATTTTCTTTTATGCATGAACATACTTTTTCTTTCCTCTGTAACAAACTTCTACCTTTAGCATCCACCAGGTCATCACTGCATTCTCCATGTAAACAAGTAGGGATACTGAGAGATCAGTGAAAAGAGCAAACCTTAACCCCTGTTTCTGCCAGAACTAAGAGTTTCAACTGACATCTGCCAGAGTTTATGCCAAAGCCTACCTACTTCTAATGGATAATGTTTAACTTTCCGTTGCATTCCATGCTCCACTTCACTTTAGGCCGCCAAATGATTTTAGAATACTCCTCAATGAAGATTGTGTAAATATAACAGTGGTGGAGACCTTTACTTATGTCATCATACTCATTTGGTCTAGCATTTTTCTCTGTCATTGACTCAAAGTTCTCTTTAGCCAAATATCATTATGTCAAAGATCGTGGAATACTTTTATAATATTGAAAGAAGGCCCAGCTTCTCCTTTCCTAAAAGTGTTATATCAACCTCAATTAAAATCAGTGGTCCACAGTTGTTTTTGCCAGAACAAGAATGAATTACATTGCTGGTGGCAGTCCCTTTTCTAGTGGCAGAGAAAGAATCTGGAGTAATTCACCCACTCGGGATATAGGTGGTTTGCAAGGAATGAAAAGTACAAACCAGATTAAGTTTCCACTTTGCAAAGGACATCACACTTTTCCACTTTTTTCTAGGTAGAAGCGTTGAAGAATGGGGGCTTATTTTTTTCTTTAGAACCTCTATTCTGGTAATTTTATTGAATGATTTCAAAAACTCCACTATTTCAAAATAATTAAAAACTCATTTTGAAACTCAATAAAGCCCCCAATAAAGCCCTCAATAAAGACGTTTTTGATGAATTTCTAGATTCACATTTTAATTTCTCACTTTAAAATCATGTTTTTAAAAATTAATAGAACCTTTCATAATTTATTGCTAATTGAAAACAAAATAAACAATAAGCATAAAATCTAAGTTGTAATCCAGCACAGCCTCCCAGATGCTTGTTACCCTGACTATTTTGATGTGTCCTTTCTTTTGAAGAGCTTGGGTGTTATGTGGTCAGCACTATCCAATCAATCAATGTAGTTGAGTGAAAATGCCCCTTCAGCAGATACAGTTTCTTCTGTGAGGAGGCTAAACTGCCATTAGAATAAAGAAGAGTTATGTAAGACCATTTTTATCCAAACTGATTGGGCTGAATTCCAGATTCCTCTAATGAAACCTTGCTGAAGAACTGCTATGCTTGCAGCTGTGGAAGTATTCAAAATCAAGTGTCGATTCTTGCCACTTGATCTACTACTTTGTAACTGCAGTTCTAAAAGCTAAACCCAAGTGATTGTTGAAAGATATTGATTATACAGGAATTCAGTTTTGATGGTAGTAAGTGGGCCGGAATCTAGGACGTGAGCATTTCAGTTGTTATGACTGTTTTTGAAGAAGATCTGTCTGATAGCATGGTATGTTCCATTGGCTTTTGACAAATAATGCCGTCTTTCAGAAATTAGAAAACCATTTACAAATTAAGGATGATGATACTTGTGTCTTCCTAGCTTCTCTGAAATATTCTGAAAACTTTAGTTCAGATCTAAATATTTTTCTTTCATTCTTTAGTGTAAAATAACTCTATTTTAGCAATCTTTAAGAACATTGCGATCAAGCATCTTAAGCTAATCTCAGGATAAAACATTGTGACTGACAATCACGATCTGCTTTATAAGAGAAGCAGATATGTTAACCTTGTGAGAGGAATGACTTCATCTTATGGTCATCATTTTTAAATGCAAATAATACATCATAAACTGAAAACATAATACTGGCTAAAATTGCTCTTAAAAGAGGACCAAAGTTCCAAAGTGAATGTTTTGAAGTGCCAGGATGTTTATTTTTTATGGATTGTGAGCTGCATCTACTATTAAATTATAGTCTTATAATGTCGCAAAATTTTTAGCTTTCAAATTTTTGGCTTCTTATTATATGCAGAAAAAAAGTGAATATTGATATTTAAAAATCTAGATCAGTGGACTTATATTGAAATTCTTTTAAATTATTCCCTAATTATTCTTAATTCTCAGCTGTTGCCTTATATATTGCTGCAAAACAAATGCCCTAAAACTTAATGGCTTAAAACCGTAGCCATTCTCACTATTTCTCATGATTCTTCAATCTGACTTGGGCCCAGGTGGGTAGTTTTGTGGCTGGCCGTCACACGTGGCTGTATTTTGCTGGCCTGCAGTGAGCTAGAGCTAGCGTTAGTCAGGATGCTGGGATAACCTCTCTCTCCTTGTAGTCTCTGGGTCTCTCTCTCTTCACATAGTCTTTCCATGTGGCTTTTTTTTTTTTTTTTTTTTTTTTTTTTGGAATCTTAGCTTTTTACACAGCAGCTCAGGGTGGAAAATTTTACATTTCTTCCTTCCTTCCTTCCTTCCTTCCTTCCTTCCCTCCATCCCCCCCTCCCTCCATCTCTTTTTTCCTTTCCTTCCTATCTTCCTTTTTTCTTCCCTACCTTATTTCCTTGTTTCTTATCACACAATTGTTTGTTCAGATAGTATTCAATATATACTCATGAAATGCTACTGTAGTCAGGGACTCATCTAGGTGCTAAGGATCCATCAGTGAACAAAACAAAGTCCCTCATCTCATGGAACTTACATTCTAGATAGTGTGTGAAATATTTGTCACTATCCCTTTTTACATACTCTCAGTTCTCTAATCTTTATATTTTATGCACAACTGAAAGGGAAAGGGAACTAATAATTACCAAATGCCAATCATATATTAAGCATATCCACCTATGTTATATTATTTAATAACTAATTGCCTACTGTGATTCTGACTGTTCCATTTAAATTCTGATTGTGGAAACATGTTTTGTTTTTGTGATTGATTGGGGAAACTTTAAATATTCAAGAAGTTAGGTATAATTATGTGTGTTTTCACAATGTGCATATGTGTGTATGTGTAACTATATATATCTGTTTTTATATTTTCCCCTCTGTGTCAAAAAATAGGTGGTCAGTTCAAAGACTGATTAGAAATCATTATAACACAGACTGTCATCTATTGCAAGCCACAGGTTGTGGTTTGCAATATTGAGGTTAGTTTAATACCATTAAAATATTAATTTCGAGGTGAGGTGTGTGTGTGTGTGTATAGAAATTAACAAAGACACCTGAGTGAAGAAGGATGGCTTGGGACTGGAGATCCCTTGATAATAAAGAGTTTGGGGAAAAATCAGAACAGAACCAAAAACCAGTACCACTCTTGAAATCACATTCAAGTTGATGAGTTTATGGTAGCCTTCACACTTGTTTCTTCTGATTGCAGCCTGTTTTCTTTCAGCTCTTGCCTATATATGACCTTCCTTGCAGCATAAAAAAAAAAAAAAGTTGTTCAAGATGCACTTTTAGAAAACTGTTATCAATTAAAAAATTAAATGCCAGCATTTCAAGGTATCTTTTCCACATTTATAAAACTATCTGGAGTCAAGGCATATACATTAAGGCTTACATTGTTTTTGTGAAGGTTAATTCCAACTGGGTCTTTTCTTTGGTATTCTGGGGCACGCTGTTTTATTTATTTGAGCAGCTGTGATTCAGGATTCATTGTCACTTTAATATTATAGCTCCAATCTCTTGAAGTCTAGTACTTTGTTTTTATAGTTCACAAGTGGGGATTAGGAAGTTAACCTCACCTGTTACCATATGTGACATAGATATAAAGAAGGATTTCTTAGCACAGTCACTTTAAAGAATGCTTTTCATGTCAATAAGAAGTAAATGATAGTCAATTTACAGGTTATTTTCCTTTCAAGAAATATATACTTGTTTTGATTTATTAAAATATTTTTGAGTTTTATATTCAAATAACAAAGTTGACAGGATTTAGAATCTTGTACCTTTATATATCTATTATATTTTCTAGATTTGCTATTATTATGCTTTTTTCTAGCTATGTTCAACCTGCATATCCATATACTTATTGATTTAATATTTTGTTGCAATTTTAAAACAAACATGAATGTGTCAGTAGGCCAGTTTTTAAGAGCATGAACTCTAAAACGAGATTACCAAGGTATAAATCCTGATTCTGTCACTATGTGACCTTCAAGTTGCTTAATCATTCTGTGCCTCAGTTTTTCTATCTGTAAAATAGAAATAATAATATGACCTATCACATAGGATTCTTACTCTATTTAAATGAGGTAATATAAGAACTGTACAGCACTTAGTAGAGTGTTAGGTACCCATTAAATAAAAGATAGCTTTGAGTTACCATTATTGTAAAGTGGAAGCCCAGAGAGTTCCCTTGTTAGAATTCAGCAAAGTGAGGAGTGGGGTTCTCAGATTTGCAGGTTTAGCAATTCAGTTTTATCAGTGATCTCGTATTTAATCATCTCACAGTCTCTCAGAGGATTGAACAAATGAACCCAATAGTGACTAATGTAAAATATAGAAGCCACATTTATAAAAATGACAGAAAAATATTTTGAAACAATTACTGAGGTGAGTTTTTTTTTTTAAGGAAGTCCCTTTTGTCTGTAGTTGTGTTTGCCTCTTCAATCTAGATCTTGATCTCTGTGCCTCAGAGAAGGGATATTTTACTAGACCATGGAGGAAACAAAGGTTTATTAATGGTCTTTGAAGTTGGAAATTCTAAAGCCCTGGTGTAACTACTAGGTAAATAAGAAAATTCATTTGGTCAAGCCCTGTGTGCTCTGCTTGCTGACTAATGGAAAAGATCCTCTTGAACACAGGAACTAGGAAAGATGGAAATAAAGTAAATGCAGATAGTTCTCTGCCCTGCACCCCACTCCAAAGCTGAGATCCCTGAGGAGGCAGCGATAATAGCCTGAAATGAATTTGAGGCTCCAAGAGCAGAAGGACCCATCCCTTGCTTCCCAGGTGGTAATTGGGAAAATACCCAGGTGCTAGAGATTTGTCATATCCTGGGATGGTATGACACCAGTTGAATAGGGGTGATGCTATAACACAGCATGCTGTGGTATCTTGGGCCAAGAAAGTCTGAGTCAACTTCACTGAGTTTCTTATGATCCCTAGAATGGCTTGGGAAAAACTTGCTCTTTCCCTCTCCCACCCAGTTTTAAAATGGCCACAAATTCTTTCTAACTCCCACTGAGGGACAGTCTAATTCCTCTCCCCTTGAATATGGGCTGGCCTTGTGGTTTAATTGACTAACAGAATGCAATGTAAATGAGCATCTGTAACTTCCAAGGCTAGGTAACAAGAAATTTTGCAGCTTTCACTTGGGTTTCTTAGAATCCTCTCCCCAAAGAAACCCAGCTTTCATATAAGAAGTCTGACTATGTTGCTGGAGAGCCTACCTGGGGAGGTCCTGAGACTGCCTGTAGAGGAAAGGGAGGAGCTCAGTTAAGCCTCGTCTTCCATCCATTTCACTGAGATGACTGGCATGTGAATGAAGCCATCTTGGATTCCCAAACCAGTTCAGCCACAGTGAAACACCACCAAGCGACCCAAAGGGAAGCAGAATCACACAACCAGTTCTTAAAAATATGACCCACAGGGCATGAACATAGCAAAAATAATATCGTTGTGGCTGTTAAGTTTTGGATGGTTTGGTTTCCCACAATAGATAATGAGGTCATAACTCTTAATGTCCCCTTAGAAGAGAGCTGTAGTAGGCAGTGGTCTAACTTCAACCTCAGTGAGTCTTTTGGTCAGAGAAGAATTTACAGGCTGACTCCCCAGGGAACACTTGGGAACAATGCTATTGATTGTATTTTGTAATTAGGCAATATCTACCTTAAAAAGACCTTGGGGAGCCTCTTTCTTTAAGTTTGAACAGGAAACTTATTCATTTGCTCATCAGAAGTGGGCATTAGCGTGGAGAAATGTTGACAGAGAAGCAAACAATACTGCCATGATTGGTATCCTTGGAGTTGTACAACGCTGCAGCCTTGCTGGCCACTCACTTATTCGCCAAGTCTTAAATACTTACCCAGGAAGAAGAGGCAATGGTAAGAAACCTTCATTTCACTGGAACATCCTCATATGGTAGAAGAACCTGTGATTTGCCTGAAGACTATCATCTTGAACTAAGTTGGTTACTTGCCAGCAGGAGTAAATGGAGTTTGAGATAAGAATTAAGAATAGTAATATTAAAATGAAACAGTTATTTTTTAGCACAATTGAGTTTGCAGCTTGTGAGATCAATATCTACCTTATTAATTAAATATGTGAAATATAGCTGGTAAGCCAATTAGAAAATCCCAATTATCTGATTAGCTCATCTCTTCCTGTGTCCATTTATTGTTTTACAGTGGGAATGGTTTGTCAGTTGTGAACAGAACCCTTGTGTCTGCTCCAGTATGTACTCATGCTAGGAGGATAAATTAGTCATTAGGCCATTCAGTCTTCATAGGGTCCGAACAAAAGTAATAGGAGAAGCTCTGACATGTGGGTCGTCATGAGCCTGATGAACCACTTCTGCCTTACAATAGAGAACAGCTCTTTGGTGCTTAGAATTCTTGTGCTGTCCCCTGCCCTCATTCAGTATTGTTCTCTTCTATACATGCTAAATAAATTATAGCAGACTCTGGCTTGCTGGTTACCATTTATTTTCTTCTAATGTGACCATTCCACCAGTAATGACAAACCTAATGGATAGATATGTTTACAGTGTTAATTAGGTATACTCAAAGCTTGTTTGGGACTTTGTAAAATGATGTCTTTTAAGGATCTCCTCGGAGATCAGATTTCATTTATTATGCTGATTTTCCTAATTTAACTCAGAGTCCTGAGTAAGTCCTCACTGTTGCCTCCATGTACTGTTCAAGGGAAAACCTCCATATACTATTCCCACCCCATCCTGCCAGATATTTAGTGCAGTGCCAACCACATTTAACAAGAAAAATACCAGTAAATAAAAAGGGGGAAGCATTTACATATTTTTGTTAGAAATTGAACAGAAGGAAAACTTTTAACATCTCATTATAAGTATCTACCATCCAGTAATCGAGTTATAGAATATATTGTGCAATTTACAATTCACATCTTTAAAAGAGCTCACAGTTACCTCTATTTGTAAGTTTTGATAGGAAAAGTCTGTTCATTTCTTCATCAAATATCTGTTAATCCCTAATTAGTACCAAGTTCCATGGTAAATGCTTATTCACAGTCCTGTGAAAGGAATGTTAAAAATATGTAAACCACAAGGCACACAATAAGCGTATGAAATGCTTACTGTTATTAGTCATCAGAGAGATATAAATTTAAACCTCATTAAGATACCACCATACATTTATGAGAATGACTAAAATGAAAAAGACTAATGATACCATGTATTTACAAAGATAGATATGGAACAATTATAATTCTGGAAATGTAAATGTCACAACCAACTTGGAAAACTTTCAGTATCCCTTAAAGAGTTGAATGTACATCTACCGTATGATCTAGAAATTCTACTCTTAGATTTTATTAGTTATCTGCCTAACAAATTACCGCAAGTTAATAGCTTATAACAAGAATAAACATGTATCATTTCATACAGTTTCTGAGGAGCCAGTAATTCAGGTGAGGGTTTAACTGGGTATTTTAGACTCAGAGTCTCTCATGAGATTTCAGTTAATATGTTGGTCAGGTCTGCAGTCCCCTGAAAGTTTGACTGGGGCTGGAGGCTCTACTTCCAAGACCGGTTACTCATATGACTAACAAATTGAGGATGACAGTTGGCAAGAGAACTCAGTTCCTTGCTATGTGGATCCCATGTACTGCTCTTGAGTGTCTTCCTGGAAGCTGACATGCCCTGGAGTGAATGATTCAACAGAGAGCAAGGTGGCAGCTTTTATGACCTCACTTCAAAAGTCATATATACTTCATAGTTTTGTGCAGTGTCCTATTGATTTCATAAGTCAGCACTATTGAGTATATGGTGTATGTATGTGTGTGGCAAGAAGGGTATGGGGAGAAGGGGCTCAAGAGTATTGAGATAAGGAAGCGAGGAATATTGGGTGCTGTTTTTGGAGTCTGGCTACCACATAGGTATTTATCCCAGGGAAGTGGAATGAAAGTCCCTCAAAACTTTGTACAAGAATGTTCATAGCAGCTTTATTTATAATAGCCAAACTGGATAACAGCCCGGATGTTCACAGGAGTCTGGATAAACAAACTGTAGTATATTCACACATTGGAAATGCTTCAGCAATAAAAAGGAACTATGAATCATTGCAAAAAAATTAATAAATTGCAAAAATATTTTTCTGAGTGAAAGAAGAAAAAGGTAATACATACTATATTATTCGACTTATATGCACTCCTAGAATAGGCAAAACTCTGGGTGATACAAATTCAATGTGTCATTGCTTCTCACAGGGATGGTAGGCAGACTGACAGGGAGTTGATAAAAGGAAATTTTTGGGATAATGGAAATATTCTGTCAAATTTATCAAAGTCATCTCAACTGCACACTTATGTTCTGAAGATTATATGTAAATTATACCCTGAGAAAAAATACAAGACATAATCCAAGAAACATGAGAGAAAAATAAGCCATATGTTAAAATTGATGAGAGAAATTAATACAAAGGGGAAAATATTAAAGGGAAAAACTAAGGTACATATGTACTTTAGTTTTTAAAATAAGTAAACACATGGTAATTGTAGATAATTTTAATAGTATCTTATTTTTTATATTTATAATCACCACTTCTGGAATAATTACTGATTTATTTTTATGTACTTTCCAGTCTTTTTTCATGCATTTAAAAAAATAGATAAGAATTTTTGGTATTTGAGATTTTGTAAATTGATTGTGTTTGCCTATGTAAATATGTTTTGTGTGTATGTTTGGTTGGCCTTAAAGCACAAACAGTTCTCTAAATTATTAAAAACTATTTTTAAGCATCATTTTCAATTGTTATATTCCATTATAAGACTACTGATAGTTTATGTAACTATTCTGTTACTGATAAACCTTTAGGTTGTTTCTCATTATTTAAATAATGAGTGGAGTTGTACATAAAGAGTGATCTTTCATGTTGAGGATTATTTCCTTGTCTAGAGTTTCTGAAATATTCTAGATCAAAGCATATGTTTCACATTTCCAGATTACTTTCTACAGGGTTTAAATTATTATACACATTTACCAGTAGTCTATTAAAGGACTTATTTCATTATGCTTTGGTTAAGTGACGTAGGTAAGTGAAGTAGGTATTTCACTATGCTTTGATAAGCATAATGAACACTTTGTTCATGTGTTTATTAACCATTGTAATGGAGAAAAATGGTTGAATTGAGCCTTAAAGAATGAATAGCATTTTAAATGTCATTTGGATTTGAAAAGGCAAAGATAGGGAAGTTTGTTTCTGGCATGTTCATGGTATGGCTAACAAAGTCATTCAATGTCAAACTCATGGAATTATAAGTCGTTTAGTATAAAAGCTTATAGCAGTGGGTCTCAGTCTTGGCTGCACAATAGGATCATCTGAGGGAGAATTTAAAAATCTCCAATGTCTAGGCCTTACTAGACAAATAAAATCAGGATAGTTGGGTGAAGAACTCAGGCATCAGTTTTTAAAAGTCCCCAAATGATTACAATCTGAAGGAAAATGTAAAATCAGTGGTGTAGAGTGACGTGGAATGGAATAGGTTGTCATTAGAGATGAAACTGAAGAGATGAAGACCATATGGAACAAGGCAGAATGCTCTAGGGCAAACTGTATACTTTCTGGACAAATTAGCTAATGCTGTTAGGTTAGTGTTCCTTTCTTATCACCTTAGAGACCTTTACCTTTTTCATGCACTCATGCAGGTTGCATTATTCCCAACCGACAACTAGCACCTGATCTTGTGGACAGGCTCCAGGAATACCATCCCTACTGCTGCCCACAAGCCTGGAGATCTAGGAATTTTTCCTCCACACCCCCAGGACATAGCCTTAAGCAATGATTGCTGATGATATTATATAAGTAATCCAGCTTCCTCTCTCCTAATCAAGATAATTCTGACATTTGATCTATACTGGTGCATTCAAGTAGCCAATATGCAAACTTTTCCTTGTTATGTAGGAGAAGATGAGTTTGTGGCAGAACATAAATCTATATGCTGCTTCCTTCACAAAGAAACGTTTCTATGAATAAGATCAGCTGAAGTAAATAGCAAACTTAGTGACTTGGCTGCAAGCATCTTATCTCATCATGGACCAATACCACAGACCAAGGATCTGCAAACCACATTTTGGATAGAGCTGACTTTCACTGTCTCCAGTGCGCTCTGCAGCAGTGACCCAAACTTACCCTGGGTGGACGTGCCTTTACCTTGCACTTTTGCCTGCCTGCATTTCTTTCCCTCTTTCATGTCTTGCTCCTTGTTTTTCTCTGGGACTGTTAGTTATAATTTACCTTCACATGATTCATTGTGTGAATATCTGCTTCCAGGGAACCCAGTTAAGACAGGCAATGAGGAATGCATTGAAGGGTAAAACCGTGCTTTAGGAACATAATTCTAACAGTTCCTAAGAATGATTTAGAAAAATGAATAAATGTAGGTAGGAAGTGAGATTGAAGATTATCACAATATCCTTTCAACCAGGAAACTCAGGAATCCTCCACCTCCATTACTCATATTTTAAAATATCGTTTTCTTGCCGTTTCTAAGTTCCTTGCCTTAGTTTAGATGCCCATTAGTTTTGAGGTTTAGAATTACTGGTTTGCATTTCAAAATGTAACTCAAGAACCATGCTAATATTTCAATGGAGATGGTACCTTCCTAACAATTTGTAAACTGAAATTTTCTTTATGAGATTATGTGTTATTTACTTTATAGCATTGAAAACTCCCTGGTCCTCACGTCTTGAATGAGGAAAATGAACTACATTATTCCTAAGGTCTCTTTCAGTTCTAAAATGCTGTATTCAACAATAGCTACTAGATTACGCCAGTGAAACAAACATAAAACAGGTTATTCCAGTAGCAATTGTCACTTCTCAAAACAAATTGACAAAAGTCATACATTTATTGTAAGAGCAATTCTCCAGGAAGCTAACCTTTGCCTGTTTTCCTTAATGATATGTTTACTGCTTTTAACTTTGCTTTGGAAATGGGTAACCATCTAATTGGGTTGATAAGGTCAGTATGCGGGAGCTTTGGAAAGAGATTGGATAATATTTGTGAGTGTGTATATTTGCCTAGACATGCTTTTTGTCATGTTTATTGTACTTTAATGATTAGCTAGAAATAATAAGGCTGCTGTATATGCTATTTTATTAATGCTCTGTCATTTATGGGTTTGTCTAAGGTAATTTGAAAATACAGAGAAAATATAATTATTTGAGGGTGTTTTGGAAGAGGTGGATATGTTTATAAAATTAAATAGTAATTTAATAACACAATATTTCTCAAGACAGAATTCACCAGTATACATAGTTCATAGAGAGGATTTGTGAAACTGAATGAATTTTATTTTCTCTGATTTTCAAGAAGCGTGTAAATCCAGTTTGGTGCTATCTTGTGGATCAAGAAAGATGATTTTAACAATGTGTAAATTATTTCTGCTCATCAGTTTGTCACATCTTGTCCCCAAACAACCCTAAAATGTTAAAAACGTTTTAGACTCTTTTGTTGCTCAACTAATGTAGGAAGAATTGTGGACTTCAGAGTCTTATCACACAGACATCCATTTGAAGTGATTCTCAATTACATTCCCTTCTGGGCTCTTATGTTTTTGAAACCTCATATAAACATGGCAAATTAGAACATCTTTGTGTCATTTTAAAAATTCATTCTTATTTATTCTTAAATGAGGTATTATACACAGATAGGAAAATATATAGATCTTAAGTATACAACTTAATGAATTTTTCCATATGTATACATTAGTATAACTACCACTTGAACCAAGATATGAAGCAAGATTTAAAAAATGTCTTCTCATCCCTTTCCAGTTAATTTTCCTCCATTTAGAAGTTACCACCATTTTGACTTCCAGCAGTATAGCTTAATTTTGCTTGTTCTTGTACTTCATAGAGATGGAATGATACCTCATGTTTGCTTTCTTTTGCACCATACTGTGTTTGTGAGATTCATGTGTATTCTTGCCTGTGGTATAATAAATAATCATCAGCTTCATTTTTACTGTGATGTAATGCTCCACTGTATGGAGATTTCATTTTACTTGTGATAGATCTTTGTTTTATTTTCATTTTTCAGTTATGAATGTCTGCTGTGATTTTTGATGAATCCATCTACTCATTCATTTTTTAGTTGACATAGCTAGAGTTAAGATGGCTGGTTTATAATATAGACAAATTTAGCTTTAATAAATGCTGCCAAAGGATTTTACAAAGTGGTAGTACTAACTTTTATTTCCACCAGTGATATATGAGAGGCCTAGTTCCTCTGCATTTGTACTCATATGTGATATTGTTAGTGTTTTTAATTTTAATCATTCTGGTGAATGTGTGGTAGTATCTCAGTGTGGTTTTAAATTTTATTTCCTAACTAATAATAATATTCTATACCTTTTCATAGGCTTACTGGCCTTTTGAGAACCTATTATGTAAAATACTATTCAAATCTTTTAGCCATTTTCTTTTAATTATCTTTTTTGTTATTGATTTGTTCTTTCTTTATTCTGATAAATATGTAAAAAAATCAAATTAACAAATATCTTCTTCTAGTCTGTGTCCTACTAGTTTTTTTAATTAATAATTTATTTTTGATGAACAGAAGTTCTTAATTTTAAGGAAGTTCAGTTTATCATTATTTTCTTCTATGGTTCATGCTTTTTGTGTTGTGTTTTACTATGTGATTTGAAAATCCAGCCACCACATAATACATTCAAATTGACAGATGTTAGGTTGGTTTCTTTCCCTATTGAAAAAATTGTGGTAACATTCACATTCATAAAATTTACCATCTTGGCCATTTTTAAGTATACAGTTTAGTGTTGTTAAATACATTCATAATGTCGTAAAGCCGTAATCATTATCCATCTCCAGAACTCTTTTTATTTTTATAAAACTGAAACTCTATATTTATTAAACAATAAACTCTCCATTCCTTTTTGCCCCCATTGCCTGGCAACCCCCTGCCAATTTTCTATTCCTTACTATTTTGTATGGAAAATTTTTGTATGGAAAACAAAAAATTATTTCATACAAAATACTCTAGTATTTTTTGTTCCATACAAAATATGTGTGTATGTAATATAAAATGAATTATACAATATTTGTCTTCTGTGAGTAACTTCTTTCCCTTGGCATAATGTCCTCAAGTTTCATCGATGCCGTAGAATATGTCAAAATTTCCTTCCTTTTTAAAGCTGAATAATATTCCATTGTATGTATATAACATACTGTGACTTAAATTCTGTCTTATCATGTTTGTGGCTTACTAAAAAATGTCCCATGTGCATTAAGAAGAATGTGTATGATGTTATTGTTGGGTAGTGTTTCATATATATCTATTAGATCAAATCAGTTTACTGTGTTGTCTTTCATTTCCTTCTGTCTGATTGTTCTATCCATTAATGACAGCAGGGTATTAAATTATCCAGCCATTATTATAGAACTGTCTATTTTTATCCTCAGTTCTGTCCATTTTTGCTTCATATTTTTATTGTCCCATTAGGTGCATAAATGTTTAAAATGGTTATATTTCTTGATGTATTGAAACTGTTAATAATATGTAATATGTCTTTGTCTCTTTCAATCTTTTCTTTTATTATTTTTATTATACTTTAAGTTATGGGGTACATGTGCAGATTATGCAGGTTTGTTACATAGGTATACACGTGCCATGGTGGTTTGCTGCATCCATCCCCTCATCATCTACATTAGGTGTTTCTCCTAATGTTATCCTTCCCCAGCACCCCCACCCCCTCTGCCATCCCTCCCGAGCCTCCTCACCCCGCGGCATGCCCCGGTGTGTGATGTTCCCCTCCCTGTGTCCATGTATTCTCATTGTTCAATACCCACCTATGAGTGAGAATATGTGGTGTTTGGTTTTCTGTTCTTGTGTCAGTTTGCTGAGAATGATGGTTTCCAGCTTCATCCATGTCCCTGCAATGGACATAAACTCATCCTTTTTTATGGCTGCATTGTATTCCATGGTGTATATGTGCAACATTTTCTTTATCCAGTTATCATTGATGGGCACTTGGGTTGGTTCCAAGTCTTTGCTATTGTGAACAGTGCGGCAGTGAACATGCCTGTGCATGTGTCCTTATAATAGAATGATTTATAATTCTTTGGGTATATACCCAGTAATGGGATTGCTGGGTCAAATGATATTTCTATTTCTAGATCCTTCAGAAATTGCCACACTTTCTTCCACAATGGATGAACTAATTTACACTCCCACTGACAGCATAAAAGCATTCTTATTTCTCTACATCCTCTCCAGCATCTGTTGTCTCCTGACTTTTTAATGATCACCATTCTGGTGTGAGACAGTATCTAATGTGGTTTTGATATGCATTTCTCTAATGACCAGTGATGATGAGCTTTTTTTCATGAGTTTGTTGGCTACATAAATGTCTTCTTTTGAGAAGTGTCTGTTCATATCCTTTAACCACTTTTTGATGGGTTTGTGTGTGTGTGTGTGTGTGTGTGTGTGTGTGTGTGTGTGTGTGTGTAAATTTGTTTAAGTTCTTTGTACATTCTGGTTATTAACCCTTTGTCAGATGGGTGGATTGCAAAATTTTTTTTCCCATTGTGCTGGTTGCCGGTTTGCTCTAATGATAATTTCTTTTGCTCTGCAGAAGCTCTTAAGTTTAATTAGGTCCCATTTGTCTATTTTGACTTTTGTTGCCATTGCTTTTGGTGTTTTAGTCATAAAGTCCTTGCCTATGCCTATGTTCTGAATGGTATTGCCTAGGTTTTCTTCTAGGGTTTTTATGGTGTTAGGTCTTACATTTAAATCTTTAATCCATGTATAAGGTGTAAGGAAGGGATTCAGTTTCAGCTTTCTGCTTATGGCTAGCCAGTTTTCCCAACACCGTTTATTCAATAGGGAGTCCTTTCCCCATTGCTTGTTTTTGTCAGGTTTGTCAAAGATCAGATGGTTGTAGATGTGGGTGTTACTTCTGAGGCCTCTGTTATGTTCCATTGATCTATATCTCTGTTTTGGTACCACCAGTACCATGCTATTTTGATTACTGTAGCTTTGTAATATAGTTTGAAGTCAGGTAGCATGATGCTTCCAACTTTGTTTTTTTTTTCTTTGTTTTTTTTGCTTAGGATTGTCTTGGCTATGTGGGCTCTCTTTTGGTTTCATATGAAGTTAAGGTGATTGTTTCCAATTCTGTGAAGAAAATCAGTGGTAGCTTGATGAGGATAGCATTGAATCTATAAATTACTTTGGGTGATATTTAAAGTCTATTCTGTCTTATATTAGTATAACCACTCCAGCTTTCTTTTGGTTACTGTTTTCATGTAATATTTTTTTATCATTTTATTTTTAATCTATCTGTCTCTTTGGATCTAAAGTGAATTTCTTGTAGATAGCATAGGGTTGGATTCTACTTTTTAATCTATTCTGCCAATTTGTCATTTGATTGGAGTATTTAATCCGTTTACATTTAAAGTAATTACCAATAAGGAGGGATTTAACATCTTTCATTTTGCTATTTGTTTTCTATATATATTATAGCTTTTTGTTTCTCATTTTATGTGTTACTACTGTCTTTGTGTTTAGTTAATTTTTTGTAGTGAAACATTTAAATTCTGTTCTCATTTTCTTTTGTGTATATTCTTATAGCTATTTTCTGGTGGTTACCATGGGCACTACATTTAACATCCTAATTATAACACTCTAATTTACGTTTATATCAGCTTAATTTCAGCAACATAAAAACTCTGTTTCTTTACAGCTCTATCTTCACTCCTTTCACTGGTTGATGTCATAAAATTACATCTTTACACATTGTATACCCCCAAACATAAACTCATAATTATTTAAATGTATTAGTCTCTTAAATTATGTAGAAACAAAATGGATTTATAAGTCAATGGTATAATAATACTAGTTTTTTAGACTAATTGTGATTTTAAAAAATGTAGTTGTCTCTTAAATCATGTAAAATATAAAAAAGTAGAGTCACAAACTGTTGTTACAATAATACCAGCATTTATAATTGTTCCTATGTTTACCTTTATTGATATTTTTATTTTGACATATGGCTTCAAGTTATTGTCTAGTGTCCTTTCATTTCAACCCTCAGGACTTTCTTAACCACTTCTACAGGGAGGGTACTGGTTACAGACTTCCTCTGCTTTGGTTTATTTGAGTATGTTTTAATTTCTCCCTCGCTTTTGAAGGACAGTTTTGCTAGATGTAGGATTCTTGGATGACACATGATTTTCTTTTAGCACTTTGAATATACTGGCCCACTGCCTTCTGGCCTCTATAGTTTCTGATAAAATATATGTGGTTAATTTTTAAGGAATCCCTTGTATGTAATGAATTACTTCTCTTTTGCTACTTCTGATATTCTAAGATTCTCTCTTTGAGTTTTGAAAATTTTATTATAATGTGTCTTCATGTGGGTCTTTGTGTTCATCTTCCATGAAATTTGTTGACTTTTGTAAATGTTTATATTCATGACTTTCATCAAATTTGAAGTTTTCAGTCATTATTTCATCTAATTTTCCCTCTACTCCCTTATCTCTTTTTCTGAGATTTCTGAGATTGGTGTGCTAAATGGTGTCCCATAGGCCCTTTAGGTTTTGTTCATTTTTCTTTAATTTTTTTTTCTTTCTGTTCCTCAGACTTGATAATTTCCATTGTCCTAGCATCAAGTTTTCTGATTCTTCCTTCTGCCTGCTCAAATCTGCCTTTGAATTCCTCTGGTGAACTTTTCATATCTATTATTATTATTTTCAGCTCTAGAATCCGTTTTTTGGTTTCTTTTTATGTTTTCTGTCTCTTTCCAAAATGATATTTCTGTTTCATTCTTACATTACTTTTTTGGCTTTCTTCATGTCTACCTTTAGTTTTTGAGCATTTAATACTGTTGTGTTAAAGTCTTTGTCATCTTGTAGACTTGCTGTCAGGTCTTTCTAGAAACAGTTTCTGTTGTTTCTTTTTTCTTTGGATGTACCATACTTTCTTGTGTCTTTGTGATTTTTTTCTTGAAAATTGAACATTTTAATCTAATAATGTGATAAGTGTAGGAATCAGATTATCCTCCTTCTCCAGGATTTGCTATTTTTTAAATTGTATTATTATACTTGTAGACTGTCTCTGTGCCAAGGACCAATCTGAATTGTAAACTTAAAGTCTTCTCACATTTTTTCTGAGTCTCTCCCTAAACTTGCATGGTCACTTTCCAATTTATCCCACATATGCAGTTGCTTTTGAATGTTCTAGTCTTTAATGCCTGGGTCCTAAAAGAAGAAAAAGATAAAAATGAAGAAGAGGTTAAATAAAGGATTCAGCTCTTTAAATCTCCTGGTAGTCCTAGAATCAGAGGAACAGCTGCCAAGCCCATTGTTAGCATATGGAACCCCAGGGGCCCAATCACACTCTTATCTCTGCTTTTCTCTCTGTATTATCTTCATTTTCATTCACTGCATGCAGGCTTTATGTGGCAAGAAAATCTGGCAGCTGGCAGCTCCAGCCTTATGACACTCAAATGATCGTCTCAAAAAGAAGAGAAAGCGTCTTTTATTTTCCTTCACTTCAGTATATAATAATCCCAGTGAAGGATTCTGGGTAGTCCTAAATCATCTGTCAACTCACATGAACGAGAGGGAAATAAAAACTATTATAATTAATCCCAGGTTGAAATAAAGAAGGAAACAATTTCCCCAAAGAAGTCAATGTGCCACTACCAAGAGAAGGGAAATAAGGTGCTGGGCAGACACAAACAATAGATACCTATTATGAAGGAAATAAAAATGCTTGACTCACGTGAGCTGGTTGTTGAAAGTCTCCAACTCTCAGAACTGGGGCTCTATAGAGGATCACTTCAGGCCTAAGCAAACTAGAAATCCAAGATGCAATTCCAGACTCTTACTTGGAAGTGACTTTCATGATTTTTTAAGGTCAAAGGTGGTTACATATATTACATACATCTGATTTTCTCTTACTGGTCCCAAGGAGATGATCCTCATGGTAAAATATGGGGCTCAGAATCTCCCAAATTATCACCTTTAAAAGATATTGTGTTAGTAATTTAATGTTTAATTCCCTTTCCTTCCTAAGTTTCTCTGAGTATAAAATTCTTATGGCTACAACAGCATTTAGGTAATTGATAATTGTGACAGATAGACAGGATAGTTACTTTTGAATAGTTGCCACTTCGAGTATTAACTCTGTAGCAATAAATACTTCTTAGAGAACTCTGTATTCAATTATACTTTTATCTTATTTATCTTGGGATATGTGGTTCTAAAAGTTTAACATGTATGCAAATCATTTGGATGACTGGTTAAGATATAGACTGCTAGGCCAAATATCCCAGAGTTTATGATACCATAGGTCTGGGATAGGGCCCCAACATTTAACAAGTTACTTGTGATACAGCTGTTGCTTGTCCAGGGATCACGCTTTAAGAACTAGATAAGAGATACATTCCTAAACATATTAACATGAATAAGTCCTTTATACATCATCTTTTGTCTTATTAGGGAAACTTACAATTAAAAGAAACTGTATTTTCTTTGGAAAATAAAGAGCCTTTATTACAAAAACAAAAATAATTGCTCCTCAATTAACTCTTGCAATTCTGATTTGCTTGAGGGCTGGGGTAAAGGGTAGATCCATACATCAGATTAATTTCTTGGAGGCCATGCAACTGGTAGAAGGGAAAAAAAAGCCTCATAAGTAACATTTTTTAACTCACAAGGATAGCTTTCTATCCCATTGCAAGTAGCCTTAACCTCTGCTCTGAAGTTTTTTTTAATCTATAGAGCCTAATGAGATTTTGTGGTTGGTTTGTTTATATTTATTCTATTTATGTGTTCTTGTTTTGTATATACCAGATATCAAGTGTCTTTCAACAATATTTCCAATTGGGATTAAAAAGGTCTAATGCTAAATTCTGTCAGTTCCAGATTGGTCACCAAATGAGTCATAGAAATTGCTACAAAGGAATGAATCATACTGCTCTCTTTCTATCAGTCATGGCCAAAGAATTTCGGTTGGCCTACCTCATAAATTAAAATCTGGGAGCAAGAATTTTTTTGGTAGCAGTGTTGCATCAGTATTGACATACAAGAGATGATGTTGAGAGGAGCATAGGAGAGAGGAAGAATACAGATTCTGCAATGATAACTGTATCAGGTGATATTTTTCTTCACCTGCTACATTTCAAATGATGGAAATTTAAGTACTGAATGGCTTCAAGGTCTTGTGGGCACAGAGATTTCCCTTTAGAAGCTTCTTTTTTCCTTGAACACTTTAGAGTTAAATGACTTCTTTTAGGCTTAAGTCCTACTTGGAGTATGGTATTTTCTCTATTCTAAGTAAGTATTAAGAATTAATAAAGGGCTGCTGTCCTCTGTTCAGTTTCTGAAGGGCTATGCACCATGGTTAAAATACTTATCCATAATATGTCATGATAGTGTGGTATGCTTGCTAATATACTTATTTCATACTTTGCAGTTTCTACTTCTGCCCTAACAAATAATCTTAAATTCTTCTTCAAGTAGTAAGTATTAAGAATAATCTTTAATTCTTCTTCAAGTAATATTACAAAACTGGGGTCTAGTAGTTATAGTAAATTCATTTTTATTAATTTCATTAACAGTTCCTGTGTTCACTACCTTACTCCTAGATGACAAACATGGGGCATCTTTATTTAAATCAGATTTAGAAATATTCTATAAGTTATGTAAGCACACAAAATAAAGTTTTGAAGACAACACAAGAGAAAGATTGTCAAGGTAGCCTGTCTCCTTTCTATGAATTTGAGGGAGAGAATAGAAAAGTGGACTAGTCATGAGTGAATTGAGGTTCTGTGTATTTGAGGACATCGTTGATGTTTCCTTGGCTTTAAATGACTTAGAGTGGTGCCTGGTGGTAGAGAGCTTTCTGGAAGTTGCATAAGAAGTGATGCTAATAAAGTTTTTGTGTGTATGTACTTTCTTCTCAAAGAAAAGACATTTTATTTCTGATCTTATCATCTCTCCCAAGGAGTCGATACGGAAGTTAAGCTTCTGCAATGTTTCATAAATTGAGTAAAGGTTTTAATTCCCGTCTTGTTCATTTAAGTATCACATACTATGATAGGCTCAGGGGAAACCAAGAAAAATTCACTTTCCATGACCTCAATGAATTTCAATTCTAGTGGAAAAAAACATTGAAACAAAAAATATAATACGTTAAGATGATTATTCTAAAAGCATCCAGCATAAAGTCCTGTGGTGCCTACACACACCTGATCTCACTGGAGGAGTCTGAGAAGGCTGCACAGATTTACAGGGCAATTATGGGCCAGAAGGAGGTCTAGGAAAATGGAGGGACAGGTGCCAGTGACAGAGGCACAAAGAAGACTGACTTGTCATTGTGTAAAGGTGTCATAGAAACTGGGACGAGCCAAGGTTACTCTTGGAAGCGGTGGCTCCATAATGCCTGGAGTTACTGACTATAAAAAAGGTTTAAAAAATTTTATCCTGTTGTCAATGGGGGAAGAGAATTTTGAAGAAATGGAATGGCACAATAGAGGAGACTAAGAGTGAATGGTCACAGGGTCAAGGGAAGAACCAGGAAAGTGTGGTATTATGGCAACTATGGAAGAACAAAAGTTTAGAAAGAAGGAAGTGGATAACAATGGGAAAATGCTATAGTGTAGCAGTCATCAATTTTTGTAGTATGACACCTTTTCAGTAACAAAAATTCTAGGTACCCCTAGTATTAGACAAGACCTTGTTACAGAAAATCAACTTAAAGTCATATATTCAAAAAATGAGTTTATTGACACATGCAACTTTAAATCCAGCGGGGACAGATCTAGCATTAGCTGCTTAGTGGTGCAATTGGGCTAAATGTTTCTCTCTCCCTCTTTTGCTTTGCTTGTCTGCCCTCTGTATTGGTGTCATTGTCAGGCAGGCCTTTTCCATGAAACTAGGAAAAAATGGACTCTGGAAATCAGACCTACATATTGCTTACAACTTCTGTTCCCAAAAGAAGGAAACTTTCTCTCTTCTAGTATCCCTAGGTCATTATCTTAGGGAAGAGATTGATTGGCCTGGCGTAAGTCAGGTGCCTTTCACTGTTCCGGTCACTTGAAGAGTGTAGGCATAGGCTGCTCCAGTTGGTTAAATCTGGGTTACATGCCCATCCCTGCTGGTGGAGGGAATCTAGTCAGTCATACCGAAAACATGGAAATGATTTTTCCATGAGAATCGTAGAAAGTTATGATTTTTGCATTATAAAAAGAGAAGAGAGAAAAGGGATGCTAAGCAGGCAAATTTACCAGTCTCTGACAGTTCCATATAAGAGTTATTACATATTTAGAATGTGTTGAGAAAAAAAATGTATATATAATGACAAAGAGCTACTATGAATTTAGTGACACTTAAAATAAATTTCTAAAATTCATGATAACAGCTGCTATGCACATTTAAAATTACAAATATATACATGTATATAATGATATCTTCCTTTTGCAAGTAATGCTTGGGGAGCTTCTAGATTTATGAGCCTCTTTCAGTCACCCTGAAGCCTCCAAAACACAAACAGATTTCATGCCTTGAAACTAAGTTAATCATGGATTCTAAAAATAGCCTATGCACAATTTCAGGTGCTCTTAAATAAAGACATGCTCAGGAAACATTTTAAGACATTTTTATTCAGTGTATAGAGTATCAGTAAATACTGTACCATCAGATGGGTGTTGCTACCACCCAAAGAGTGAGTTTAATAACCAGAATAAACCACAAAAATGAGGGTGGGGGTAGAGGGAAGCACACACAGTTTCACAAGTAACATGTTCTTTTACTTTTTTTCTAGTTACATTCTGCTTTTCATTTTTAATGTGCGTATAATACATAGACAACAAATATGGAAACATTAAATGAGAAAATAATATATACATAAAATATTATGTATATAACAAAAATTTTAAAAACATGCAAATAAAACATGTAATATATACATAATATATAAATATATGTAAAAATAAACACATACACATATATATATGTACTTCCCCACCACCACTCCAAGATTCTTAAAGGAAGTAGCTTTCCCTTGAGGACAGCTTAGAGACCTGTGCCATATGAAATGGCCCCTGGACTGGTCCCCAGTGCCCTGTGAAACATTGCTCTGTGTATTAGCTCCCCTATCTGCAAAATGGATGTTGCTTGACGCGTCTTCTTCCTGCCTCCTGGGAACTGGTCAAAGTCCACACAAACTCCTTCTATCTCCAGGGACAGAAATGGCATCTACGAGCTAATGTGAGGGTCTCTGGGTGCAGAGAAATACATTAGGAGCTGTGTTTCTGGCATGAGGGTTTCGTTCTTGGTCTACTGAGCGTCTCTCCGAGCTTGGAGGGCACCTCTGTCATTTCAGCAGAGTGAGAAAGCACGGTGATTCCAGGGCTCGGTGGAGAGAAAGCGGCTGAGGGGCTTGGCCAGCTCCTGTGCTGCCCCTCAGTCTGCCTCAGCCCCCTGCAGGCTCAGCGCCAGGCTCTCTGCCCCGCCAGCTGTGGCTGCTCCACTTCTCAGCTTGGAGCATTTGCAGTGGCCTGGCCTCCCATAACAGAGCATCCACCATTATGATGGAAAAGCAGCTGTTAGAAATAGAAGCACCAGAGTGAAACTGTTCTTGGTCCCTGAGGCCACCTTGTAATCTTCCCTGACATCTAGCCTCCCAGGATTATTTGTGCTGTAATCTTCTAATATTTCTGTTAAAAAACGAAAGAAAAAAAAAAAAGGAAGCCCTATAAAAATAATACCATGCCATGAGTATTTACATAAACAGTGAGGTTTGAAGTAGGTTTTAAAATAGATAATTAGCATGGTTTCTTGGACATCAAAGAGCTTCCAGGTTAAAAAAAAAAAAGTAGGGTGTGTGTATCCTTTTATGCTTCAGAGATATGTTTATTTCCTTGTTGGGAAAGCCTTTACTATCTTTTGCTGAATAAGCAAGGAGTTGGTCTGGAATAATTTAATTTGTTTCCTGGTGGAGTGCAGTTTTATTTTCCCTGTTTTAAGGATTGAATACATTTATGTATTAATTACTTTGCTGTTTCAAAAATTAAATTTGATTTTATAATTTAATGAAGCTGTTTATTTTAATATGTGGTTTTTAAAGTTTTTTTTTTTTTTTTAACAAATGAGACTTCTCTTTTTTGAGGTAAATCAAAACCTTGGGGATGTACATATAATTTTTTCAGTTCTCAGTTTATCTTTGCCAACATTAATGGATTTTTTAAAAACCTAGATAATTACTAAAAATTGTCACAATTAGCAGTTTTACTAAAATTTTGCTTTTATTGTCAGTTAGTATATTAGATTGAATACATTTGTTAAGTAGTTAAGGAAACGGGCAGTATTTTCCCCCCAATTTAGAATCTACATAGACATTTGTAGATTCCAAGTTAGTATGGATCTCAAAACTTGCGCTTGCAATTCACATTGAGGGAAATAAGACTTTGAGCTGCTGTGCATTTTATTTTGTTTTCAATGTATTTTGCCATGTAGCTGCAGAAGTAGAAAAGTAATTACTTAAAAATAAGTAATTTACTTACTTAGCAAGGTTTCTGATGGTAGCTTTTATTAAATTCTCAACTAAGATAATTATTGCAGGGAATTTCCAAACTTAAAGAAACACTTCATTAGGTTCAAGGTAATTAAAAAACACCACCAGTTTTTGCCTTCATGATCTTTCTGTCTCCTTCCTTCCCTCTCCCTCCGTTATACCCCTCCCTCTCTTTCCCTCTTTTCCTTCCCTCCCTCCCACTTCCCTCCAGCTCTCTTTCTCATCTCTCTGCCAGCATAAGTGTAATAACCTCTTAAACTTATCTCAGAAGATGAATACTATGCCTAAACTAGGAAAAAAAACATCCCATACTACAATGATGTTGCAAAAATTGCTGTAAGGTAATGATGACATTTTACCACCTATTTTATTTAATGCCATACAACAATAGGCCCTTTGCTGGACTGCTATATTACTAAAATTCTAGTGTTTTTGTTTTTTAGATGAATGGCAAAATTGCCAACAGGAAGCTTTTCCGATATCCCCATTGCTATCCAGAGAGAGAAGAATGACATAGCAATGTTTTTGATGTTTCAACATCATAATTGTCTTTGATTGTCTCTGGAAAATGGGAAGCTACATATTGTTAGGAATTTCCTGATTAATTTCCTAAAGCATAAGGGTTCTAGTGCTATACAGGGAGCAACCAAGGTGACCAGGTCACTAACACTGAAAAAAAAAGAAAGAAAGAAAAAATACTTTCCCTTTCCTTGGGGGCAAGCAGGATTTCCAAGGGCTTGCTGGCAATGTTATCTGACTGTACAGGGAGGTTTCCAGCACAGATTTCTCTTCCAGGTCAGTGAAAATAAGAGTCTAGGCAGGCTGGCTTTAAATCAGTCGATGGAAAGGCAAAGATCTCAGAAATCTAGTTTTAATTTACAAGCTTTGAGTGGATTTTTCCTTCACCTTTTCATGCTCGTCACTGGCTGCCTAACCCAAGTGAGGCAGGTTTCCTGTAGATCCCATCTGTCTTGCTGGCACCTCCTGCACTTGCTGGCAACTTCTGCATGCTGGATAGTATCCCATCAGGTCTAGGATAGTGGTTCTCAAAGGGTAGCCTGGTGCCATCACTAGTCCACAGACTGCACTTTGATGCGTTAATGATGTTTAATGCTACAATGACTATAGTTTTACTTTATTATACTGACTATTGCTGCTGCTTATAAGAATACAATAGGAGACAGGATTCGGAGGCTGGGTGCTGGGGGAAGCCATTTAAAATGTGGCAGCACTGGTAGGAAGACATACCTGGTGCTGCCGGGCTGGAGCATGGTGCACTTTTCTGCCTTTTCCATGACACCTCTAAGGGGCAGCCATTGTCCTGCTATTCTCTTTGACTTTTTTAGGGGCTGTGCACCCACAGATTTACTGTAGCTAAAATTTGCAAGAGCCTAGCCACACAATTCAATGCAGCATACACCCTGTGATATCTCTGAACTCTTCTCTTCTCTGCTCTTCCCTGCTCACATGGCCCCAGCTGTGCTTCAGACACACCAGGGTACTTCCAGACACTTACAGGCTTCACTCCTGCACCTCCTTTAGGCTGTTACTCAAATGTTGTCTTTTCAAAGAATCTCTTCCTGAGGATGCTATCTAAAATTGCAGTCCCTACTGCCAATACACTCTTTGTGTCTTTGCGTATATCACCATCTCACAGAATATATTTTACTCACTAATCATTTATTTATTTTACTTATATTTACTTATTAACTTAGTATTTGTCTTCCCTCTGTAAAATATAAGGTAAATGAATAGAGAGACTTTTCTTTTCATTCACTGCTGTATTTTGAATGCATGGAACAATACCTGGCACTTAGTAGGTGCTTAGTAAGTACTGGAAAGAACAAATGAATGGTTAGAAGCCCCGTACAATTTATTTCTGAATCTGTTTCTATACACAGCAGCAGAAATGCTATAATGACTTGACCCATTTAAATTTGGGTCCAAAATTCAGTATACTGACCTATTTATGAAGTAACTTGGAATGAGTAAGGGTCCTTGGTCTATGTTGATAACACTGAAATAAGAGCAGACCATTGTTTGATTCAATAAGAAATGTGATTGTTCTATAACTTTCTGGACACTTCATGTAACGGCTCTGTGTACATCTCAGACTCTCATTTCTACCTTAACACTGAACATTTTCAGAATACTGAAGTAGTTTATTGGAGACAGAATTAATGTTTACTGAGTAGTTTCTATATCTCAATAACTTCTTATATATGATCTATTTTAATTCTTATAAAAACAGTGTAAAATACATTATTCCTATTTGAACTGAAATTCTGAACATCTTTTTAATCATTCAAGGTTTCACAAATCATGAGAGAAAATTATGATCTTTTCAAATTATGCTGTAAAATAAGAACTTCTGTGAGAAAACAACAAATAAAAGAACTAGACTACCCCCCCTATGTTATCCTTCCTCTGTTAGCTGAAGATTAATCTTAAAGTAGGGCCCTGCCATGCCATTCTCCTGCCAAGAGTCTACACTGGTTTTCTACTGGATCAAATCCAAGCTAAGACTGGCACTCAAAGTCTCATGTAGTCTCATTTCCACTTAGCCGTATTAGGTTATTTCCGTCAGCACCTGTAACAAATCCTCTGCTCTAGTCAAGAAGTTTCTCTTTTTCTTTTCTCCTTCCTCCTGTTGGCCACCCCTCCTGCGTTGGGCACCCGTTTACTAGAATGCTCTACTTCAGTGACCTATTTCCTCTCTGCTGTTCCTTTCAGACATGAATGTCATTCCTTTTTTACCTGCATATCCACATACCTTATGGCCCTATCTGTAAGATCCACCTGTAAATTACACATTTTTGTTTTCATGTCCCTAGTCTGTAACAAACAATCTCTCTCAGTTTTTTTTCTTAATTATTTTTGAACTTAGATGTACCACACAATTTATTAATCCTTAGCTGATTATAGACTGTGGTGTTCTATAATTGTTTCTAGTGTAAGCCTTGTTCTCTAAACAAGATTGTAAGTACTTAAAGAGATTTGTGTCTTATACTTTCCCCCTATACTTTCTAGAGTAGATGTTATATTATTAAGAGATATCCAACAAATACTTGGCTTTTTTTTGTCCTGTATAGGTATTGAGTCCTGCTATTAATAGAAACTATGACATCATTTTAGGATAAAGAGTAAAATGTGGTTTATCAATCAGCAGATCCTTTCAATCTAATATAGTTTTATGTATTTTGTGTATTTTATGTGCACACATCTTTTCAGAAAGTCACTGGAAGATTTTGCTTCTGTTCTATTATTTGAATTTGAGCACCAAACTTCCACGTTGTGAAATGTTTGTGTGCTTTTGAGAGCTTTAGGTGAAAGGTGTAGTGTAAGTACAAAGTATGCATCTTCAAAAAGCAGAATGAAAATGCAAATATTTAGAAATTTCAAAACAAAGCTTGGGAAATTTTGGGTAGAATTGCAAGGCCAAATAATTCATTTTTCCATTTCTAGAGCACTAGCGAAGGTTGGGAAGTCTGTCCTTTGAAGCCTTAGAGTATATGTATTTTTCTCTTAGCCCTGTGCTGTTTCCTTGAGGAGACGCCTGTAGCAATAAAAGTAATCTGGAAGGTTTGAACTTCTGAGATAGTGTTAAGCTCTTATTAACATCAGATTAAAGGTGGCAAAAGCTAGGAATGATCTGCAGGTGACTTCAAATCAGGGGTCACACTGCAAATCCATCTTTTGGATGAGTTAAGCCAAAGTGCCAGTGAATGTGTTTTGGCGGAAAGAAGAGAAGCTGAGAGGGTCAGGAGGCAGAAGTCAGTTTTTTTCAAGAAACACTGAGATGGAATTTCTTTCTGTAGAACTGCACCATATCTGGAGATATCTCACTCAATGACATTGATTGAATCCTGTGCAGTTTGTCTAATTTTCAAAATGAAGTACACTTAGGCTTCTTCCCTGTCATGTCTATTTATTGCCCTTTTCTTTTTTTCTTTCCTTTTTTTAAGACAGAGTCTCACTCTGTTGCCCAGGCTGGAGTGCAGTGGTATGATCTCGGCTCACTGCAACCCCAGCCTCCCAGGTTTGAGCAATGCTCCTGTCTCAGCCTCCAGAGTAGCTGGGACTACAGGCACATGCCACCATGCCTGGCTTATTTTATTTTATTTTTAGTAGAGACAGGGTTTCACCATATTGGTTAGGTTGGTCTGAAACTTGTGACCTCAAGTGATCCACCCACCTTGGCCTCCCAAAGTGCTGGGATTACAGGCAGGCATGAGCCACCGTGCCTGGCCCTATTGCCTTTCAGGAAGGTTTTTGGAGTGCGCTGAAGGTTGGGGAGGGTCCACATTCTCTACCTTTAAAGCTTTCTCTTTAGTATCCCTCTGAATGCTGGCTTCAGTTCAGTGGATAATGGGCGGGTCAGGCTGGGTGCATTTTTCCATTTTGTGGTATCAGAATTTGAAAACAAGATCTGCTCCAAGGGGAGGGACAGGTCCCACCGGTAGAGAAAAAAGGATGTTTTGCCAGTTTGCAAACAGAGCACAAAGTGCTGAAGGAGCGGTGCTAAGTGGTAAGTGGAACATCCAAGCAAGCTGTCACTGGGGAAGTCCTGCAAAGTCTCACAGGTGGTACCCCATGGGCTGGCCCATCACAGCATGACAGAGCCTGAGACTAGGCAGTTTGTGGTGCTCCAGGCAGTGGAGCATGAAACTGGGTTCAAGTAGGCCTGGCAGCTGACAGAGGACCCAGCCTCTGGGCAGGGGATCAGAGTTGCAGATTTAAAGGAGCTCTCAGACAGAAACCTGGGAGTCAAGGAAGGCAGGGGAGTACAATAAGGACCAGCTGTTGAAAATGTGGCACAGGTGGCTACAAAAATAATAATAATAATAATCCCCACAGATGATAATAATATAGATAGCTAACACTTATTGATGCTTACAGTATGTCAGAAAAAGTCCCAGGTCCTTCACACATTTTAACTCTATTGATTCTTAAAGGCTGATTCTGCTATCATTCCTGCCTTATGAGGGAGTAAACCAAGTCACAGGAAGGTGGAATAGCATTACAGAGCCACACATCTAATTGGTGGTAGAATCGACATCTTAGTCCAGGCATTTTGGTTAAAAAGTCTGTGTGCTTATCCTCCAAGCTATCCCACCTTTAAGTACTAAAAGGTGACACAAAATAAATAGAGTCTTTACAGTCTATTGGAAAGGGCAAAAGCTTTGAGCTTGTGAGAGGTAAGGGTTTGGATCTCACCTCTACCATTTGTTATTTCTGACATTTTGGGAAAATCATTTGATTATCTTAGACTTGCTATATCGTCTGTGGAAGGGGGGAAATGCCACTCACCCCATTAATTTTGAAGAACTAACTGAAATAATAGATATAAACTAATTAGACGGCATCTGGCAGGAAGCTGCCACTCAACAAATATCTGTTTTATTTCATTCTCTAAATGCCCATTAATATAGAACTATTTCAGCTCCTCCTGATTGGGAATAGGATTATTCCAGGGCACAAGTCTGGGCTAAGCTTGAAATAATCAGGGAGGCCACAGGTTTCAACACCTGTGAAAAGAAGGATACATAGATAGATGATAGATAGATGATAGATAGATAGATAAACAGACAGATAGACAGATAGATAGATAGATAGATAGATAGATAGATAGACGGACAGATGAAAGATGCCACCAGCTGTAGTGAGAGGTGAGACAGGGCCTGTCTGTTTCTTGCCTGCTTACCCTTAAACAATGTATTGCTTTATTCTATTAATTTACAGAAAAATGTGCTGGCAAGTGCTTTTGTGTACAGCTAATTCAGTCAATGGAACTTTGCCCCTTAAATAGGTAAACTAATGCTCATTTGAGAAACAATAATTGGCAAATCTAAAAATTATGCATTTTTATGAACATGTTAATCTTTTGCTTTTAAGATTATTTTGCTTTCAGTAACTTTCTTAGTACTCAAGAAAACTAACTGAAATGATTCTAAGCTTGAATTTCTATAATTATACTTGAATTTCAAAGCCTACCTTGTATATGACAGTGGCCAGGACATAAATATTACATCCTATCCCCAGTCAAGGCATGGATACCTGCACCATCTTTATATGAGAAGCGTCCACCCAATTCTGACTATAGAATGTCATGATCATTCTTTCCACCCACAACTTTTTTGGATCTTTAGCTACAAATAACATTTAAAGCTATTACTCTATGTACTTTTTCTGTACTTAAAAATTTTTTTTGTTACAAACAGCCATGTGTTTGCTGTAGAAAAATAGATTACATTAGGCACAGAAATTAGAGAAAAATCACCCATAATTCCAGTACTAAATAGTATCAAATTTTGATATATATCCTTCCAGATTATTTTCTATGCATGTTTAGGCATGGTACAGAAATGGGATCATACTCTACATACAGTTTTGTAATCTGTGCTCCTCACCCAGCTATTTATTATAGTCAACACCTATATATTCATATACATTATCATCTGTAATGGCCTCATTCCATTGCATTTTTATAGTGATACTATTTTAGATAATCTGCTATTGTTAAGTGTTTAATTTATTCACATTGTTTTTATTATTATGAACAAGGCTTTGACCATTATCTTTGCACATCCATCTGTGTATCTTTTTTTTTTTCTTGTACTGATTCAAAGGGCATGCATGTTTATCAGGCTTTTGATGTATTTGCCAAATACCTGTCTAGAAATAGTGTGCTGATTATACTCCCTCTGGCAATAAATGAGTGCCTCAAAACTGGGTTATTTTTTTTCTTTTTATGTACCATGTGATAGACAAAATAGGGCAACTTCTTATTTTATTTTTTTATCCATTTGTTTACTCGCATGATTGATTTTTCCTTATCATTAATTTAAAATGTTTAATTTATCTGTTTTTTGTAAATTCATCATTCTTTTCTCTCTACTGGGACATATTTATTTTCTTTACTAATTTTTAAGAGTTCTCCATGTTGTACCTCTTTAACTATAAAAGGTGTAATATGTAATATTTTCCAGATTGTCTTGTGTATTAAAATTTTTTGATATATAGAAGTTTTTATCTTAGAATTAATTAAATCACAGGCTGGGCATGGTGACTCACACCTGTAATACCAGTACTTTGGGAGGCCAAAGCAGGCAGATTACCTGAGCCCAGAAATTTGTGACCATCCTGGGATCCATGAGGAAACGCCATCTGTACAAAAATAAAAAAACTAAAAATTAGCCCAGTGTAGTGAGCTGCACCTGTAGTCCCAGCTACTAGGGAGGCTGAGGTGGGAGGATCACTGGAACCCAGGAAGCAGAGGTTGTGGTGAGCCAAGATCGATTGCCCCACTGCACTCCAGTCTGGTGGAAGTCTGATATACTTATATTGACTATCATCTACAGTAGAGGGAAATGTACTGACTGAAATTCAGATATGGTTAAACAATGTGGCTTTTATTTCGTGTAGCAAATTTTCTAGCTCTAGAGCCATTGTTCCCATTGATGAGGTGGGCAAAACACCCAAACTTTAATTCATTTCAGAATAGTTTTTTTGGATCAGTATTCAAGTAACTGAAAGTTTAGCAATATATCAGAACTGTTTTTCTCCTCTTCAGTGACTTTCAGTGTCTTCCCTAAAACATAAAATAACTTCTGGGTACAGGAGAAAACTTAAATATCCTGGATTTATACTTACTAGCTGTGTAATTTTGTGCTGATTATTTAACCTTTCTCTGGCTCAATTTCTTCATCTGCAAATTGGATATTAAAATTGTAACTATTTTACAGAATTTTATGGGAATTAACTAATATATTTTAAGTGATTAGGACATTTCCTGGCACATAGCAAATGCCCCATAACTGTTTGTAGTTCTAATAATAAAGTTGTGATTATTCTCATAGTGTTAGGAGTGAAGTGGACTTTGTTTCATGTGCCATTTTCCAAATGAGTGCTCTTGGGATGATTTGTTGTCTGTCTCTCCTGCCTCCACTTTGAAGTATCTGAAGCTGGTTTAATACTGTTATTCTGTTCTCTTGGCAAAAAGAAAGAATAGGAATTACATCTGTCTTTGCTGACTAGATTGGCACCCAAATCTTGCTAAGAATATGAAGTCTCTTTCCTTTGTAATGTTTACGAATGAGCTGATCAGTAACAATATCTTGGTATGATATGGTATGTTGTGACATCATCTTCATGCTAGCATAGTTTGGATGAGTTAGAAACTGAAAGACCCTTTTAACACTAAGCTTCTTTCATTCAGCTACTTCTATTTCAGACATTAAATTTGGTTTTACTTTTTCATTTATATGCTTTAGCTTATATTACTTCTTTAGTGAATTAAAGACGTTTTTTTAAAGAGAAAATTCCAGCTTCTCAAGTACCATTGTCCTTTTGAAAAATTGTACTAATAAGCCCTGAGATGATTAAAGCGTAGCCAGATCCTTAGAAAAGAAATTGCCATTTTCCATTTTCACTAAAAAGTTCATTTATTAGCACAATAATATTTATGAGATTTTGCTGTTTTGCAATCCCTCATTCATCCCTCATCACCATTATGAATGAAGAGAGTGCAAAATCTAATTCCAGGTGCCAGATGGGTGCCACAGAAATGGCAATGATTCAGCACAGGCTCCAGTTAGAGACACCAAGTTCTGAACAGCTATTTGGATAAGCAGGAGATCTTGGTGAACTCAGGTGAATTTTCTTCTGTGTGTCAGGTCCTCCACTTGTTCTTTCTCTATATTAAGAGCCTTTTAAATTTGCCAAGAAGCTTGGTATCTGCTTGGTCCTAGCAGTTAAGAGTGGGTGTTAAAATTGACATCTTGCTGGAAAAGTGATGGGTTCATTTTGAGGCTCATTGAATGAGTACTTGAAGAAGGAAGCATCCAAGTGAAAAGGATTTCAAATCTCTGGGTATAAGGTTTAAAATGTTCATTTGACCTTTATTAATGGCTGTTGAAAAGCTTAGGCATGGACACAGAAACTGAAGATACAATCTTGTTCTATCCTTGAGTGTCTTTATAATTAGGACAGGCTTCTCTCATTTTGTGGCAGTGTTTTAACAGCAGACTAACAATCCTGGGAAGAGTAATTTTGAATGCAACAGTTTTGCAGCTTTAGTAAAATCCAGACCTCCTAAGAAATCCAATGCTTGATTACTCTCAGATGAGAAGGATAAGCCCTAGTTCGAGGCTCTTCACTGCACCACCAATAGGTTATATAATAAATTTTGAGCTCCCCATTCTACATTTCGAAAGATTAATTCTAACTGTGATTTGCCTGGATTCTTAGAGCTCACTGAGGCTCTTGGTGTTAAAGACATGACAGGAGACACAGTGACATAAAGCTCACATTTAAGGGATGCCTTGTTAGGTACAGTGCTTATATATGCTGACATGCAAGTTCATCATCTAGTTTATACAGTAGTAGCCTTGCAATGTAAGTTTCAATATCTACATTTATCTTGACCCTAAAATTGACATGCAGAAGGGTTAAGTAGTTTTTCATGGCCATAAAATTAGAAAATGACCAAAACAGAATTTGACTCCAGCTATGATTGATCCCAAAACTTAATATTCCACTGTTTAGTTTTGTCTCTTCATCTCTCTGAATCAACATCTCTTATGTAAATTACCTTTGTTAAGGGGATATCTTAGAGTTCTTGTTTTACAATGGGATGAGGAGAAAATATCTCCTTAAGAATGAAAGCAATTAAAACAAGGGTACTCCACTGAGGGAGCTGAGTTTATTCTATCACATATACACTGAATATGAAAGAAAAAGTATATGGAAAATGATTCTCTAATGGCAGAAAAATATTATAATTTATGCTCTACTATGTCTCGATTTTGTTGCTTATCTTTAATGTCTTTAATAAATTGGTAAAACAGTAAAACTCTTGAAAGAAAATCCAAAATTCGTTGCCCAACTCTTTTTCTGCTGTTATTTTATTTTTCACATCAAAAAGCCAGTTGCTCCTTATCATAGATCAGAAAGTTGCTCCGGACTAAGGGGCATGTACAGTTTTCAATTAGTGAGTATTAATGACTCCACCACTGTGGGCTAATTCCCTTGCAAGGATGCTAATGGGCTGTTGCTTCCTAAGAGAGGATTGAGAGGCTTGGTTTCTACTTGTAGTCTTTGGTTTCTTGGCTGTGTTATTTTCCTTGTTTATGTTCCTTTTAATTAACATTGAATTTCTTCATTTTATGCCTTGCTTTTCTTCTGTTTGTACAGTCTGCAGGCAATGACTCCTTGGGTAGCACTTTTTAATTAGGGAGAAATAATAGCTTGAGGGTATTTCATGAGCTACTTGGTGGTGCGACATTGTTCTACTGAAGCCCCATTAGAACAACTTTTATGTACCTACTTTAAGTAAGATCTGCATGATGCTCTACCAATTCCTCTCTTGTCTCTTTTATCTTTAACTCTGGTTTATTTTATTCACATTCACATTGTGTCCCAAATAATCTAAGCCAAGAGTATTATTAGATTTTAAAATAATTTGCTTGTATTTTTCTTAAGGAGACCATTCACAGTAGCCTTTTGGGAAAATAAAAATTAGGATTCATTGCTGATTGATTAAATAGAAGCAGCTAAAGAACCAAAGGGTATGTTGATTTTAAAAAGGAACTTCTGAAAGTATCTTCTCATTATTATCCAGAGATAATAATTTTGCTCCTATAGCTCAGATTGAGAAAACTATACATAATAGAATGCAGGATCTATAACATGGATTCTCTTTCTCAATTTCTCACTATTTTTCTCTCTCACCTTTCCTTTCCTCTTTCAGCTGCCTATTCCTATCTATCTGTCTACCTGTCATCTATATATCTATCTATCTACCTACCTACCTA
This sequence comes from Sapajus apella, assembly GCF_009761245.1. Lineage (NCBI taxonomy): Eukaryota > Metazoa > Chordata > Mammalia > Primates > Cebidae > Sapajus > Sapajus apella. The sequence goes on from NW_022436941.1 coordinate 78,129,803, forward strand.
CCTATCATCTATCTATCTTGTTTTTGCTAGAGAGGCAGAATGTTTCATGTTTTAGAACTGAGTTGATCTCATGATACAAAGTACAGACTATGATTTGTAATTAATGATTTGTAGACCACAGTCTGTGCATACATTCCACAACCCTCAATCAAATGCCATTTCTAACGCTTCCCAAACTTACAAGTATTCAAACAGCAGACTTTACTTTAATATGAGACAGAAAATCATTAAAAAGAAAAAGAGACTCAATGCCTTGATGAACTCCACTTTTCTTTGTAGATAGTAAACAGCTTGCACCAGAGATTTTATGGGATCATCTTGCTATGTATGATTTTATTTTCCTCATGGTGACTCATGAAATTTTATCCTGAGGCTCTGAATGGATCTGTTATAGCCAAGCTGATGATGACACATCTCAGAGGCTCTGTCCATATTGGGCCTCACGCCAGCAATCTACACACCATGCTGTCCTATGATTCACAGGACAAAACTGCTCTAAACACCTCCCACTGCCCAGGTGGGAAAGGCACCATAATGAGGTAGTGGGAGGCTGTGTGGCTAGGAAAGTTGCTCAAGGGAAGCTTTTGTTGTAACTTTCTTCTCTGCTGCAGGAGGCTAAAACCAAAGGAAAGTATTATCAAGCAACAGACCCTACATTTATGAGACAGTAATTAGAATGTCCCTGGACTTTTAATTAGGGTGAAGACTTGTGTTTTAGAGAGCTGCAGTTATTTTAGGTTAGGGGAAAGGGCATAAAGCATGGAATCCTGGGAGGAAAAGTAATTAATTTATAGCAAAATGACTGAGCTGTGCAATTTTGAAATACTGGTCAAAGTGAGTGTTTAAAGAGTGGGCACTTTGGCATTTCCATACCCTTGGGAGTGAAGAATTAGGCTATTTGGGGAGCCAAATTATATGCTTTTATTTCCCCAAATGTCATTTATTTTATAATAAATTTGTACTGAAATAAAAAGTGGCTTGTGTTCTCTTATGTAAGTGTGACCACCTGCATGCTATTCATTCAATGGGCATTTACAGCATACTTTATAGGTGTGGAATTTTACAGCTGCTTTTCTGCAAAGACAGTTCTGACTAGATGCATAAAGGAGATGAAAGGAACCGTAAGAGTCTACCTTCATGTTCCTTTCCCTCTATGTGGGGAAAAACATCAGTGTATGAAATGGCATTTGAATAACTTAAAGAGAAGTGTTCACAAGAGCAGAATAACTCAGAACAGGCTTTGAGGCCATTAGGTGCATGAATCACTTGCTGCCTCCTCGGGGGTCCCACACCAGCTATTTCTAAGATTCTGTCAGAGCACTTAGTGTATTGTGTTGTCTCTGTCCTCCACTAGACTGAGAGTTCCACGTGGAGAGAGATTTTTATCATATTTATCTCTGCATCGTTGGACCTTAGCACAGTTCATTACATGCCACAAGTGCCCAGTAAATGTCTGGTGAATGAATTAGCAAAAGAGATAGCTGTTATCATTTTGGAGGAAGAGAAGGGAATAGAATGATGGTTTTATATGGGCATAAACTGCAAAGGAAATGATTTGATTCTTTTCCATCTAGAGACAAACTATGCTTTTCTTCTTATAATTCTCTGTTCAATTCAGCAGAGATCAGTAAACATTTACTAAAAATATTTTATGCTGTGATTGTATATATAAACATGAAATGTTTTCTAACCTCAAGGGACTTAGAGACCAGGGAAAAACTGGAAGTGACATAAAATTAAACAGATCATTCTGTTGTAATTTGACAAATATACTGTGGGAGGCATTCATGAAGCATTATGGAGGGAGAAAAAAGGGATATTAGGTCAGGCTGGCAGTGGGAGTGGGTCTGCGATATTGGGAGAATCAGGAAAATCTTCCAGGAGGAGATGATACCTGAGTTGAGTCTTAAAGCAGGAATTCCCAAAGAAATGAAGAGCATGGCTATGGGGTAAAGGAAGAGGGGGGAAAATCCAAGACAGAGGACATGGAGGTGAGGAACCATATGACGTATGCAAATAATTACAAGTGGTTCGTTACAGCAAGTGAGTGAAACAATGCTGTGTGAGAGGGCAAGGGATGACACTGCAAACAGCAGACAGGGTGACTCCTACTTACCATGTAAAGGAAATTGATTTGGACTTTATACTGTAGGAGACAGGCAGCTATTGATAGATTTTAAGGTGGACTTGAAGTAGGCAGTGTTGGTGACAAGAACAACTATTAGAAAGTGCCTGAATTTGTGTACATAAAAGTCTAGAAGACTATAGTAGTGGTAGACCCCTCTCAGTGTATGAAATATGTATGTTGGGGGCTAAAGCATATACATGGCAACTAAAACAATGAAAACTAAAGGATTATCAAGAAATATAGAACAGAGGCTCCCAAGTGCCAATCAACAGTATGGTGTTCTTGACCCTTCATGATTATTATCTGGGGTATTGGTCAAAAGTAGATTTCTGAGTACCTCTCTTCGAAGTTCTGATTCATTGGTGGAGTCAGCCATCTGCATTTTATGGCATTTCCGGGCTCATTTTGATATGTCATCACATTTGGGAAATGCTGATAAAAATGATATCAATGGTATCACCCATATTTTAGATGTGGACAAAATAAGAAGACCCCATGAAGTAGAAAGAAGTAGAGCAGTCAGTTGAAGAACCAGCAGAGGACAGAGGAAGAAGGAGTTTCTAGAAGGAAAAACAATGCAATGCTAGAGAATTCTAGTATGATAACTTGTGAGGAGTTTATTAGATTTTGTGATATTGAGGTCTAGGACCTTTGGAGAAAGTAGTTTAAGTGTAGAAGGAGTAAAACTTGGTTGCATTGAGTTGAGGGGTAGATGGTGGGAATAAGGAGGTAAAGAAAGTTAATAGACATTTTTTTTTTCAAATAACTTGATTTTGAAGAGGAAGAAAATGCTATCTGGAGGAGGGAGAATTTAGGGTTATAAGGATAATTTGCTTTTTACAAGAGGAGAGACTCCAGAGAGTATTTAGATCTTGAGGGGAGAGAGCCAGTTAGAGTTAGAGCAGATGGGGGAGGAAAAATAGGTGAAGGTAGAAGACAGGACTCCTCATAGGAGGAGAAACACCTCACTCATCCTCTCAGACAGGAGTAAAGAAGGTAACGGAGAGTAAGCTGGGTGAGGAAGGAAGCCAAGGCATAGTGGAACCTGAAGATTTTCCTTTTATAGACACCATTACTAGATCTGAAAGAAAGAGGCAAGTTAATTGACACCCAAATGGAGGACGAAAATAGCAAAATCAGGGAGAACTTAATTTTAGCCTTCTATTTTCCTACTGGGCTTTTCTCCGGTCTGCAGATTCCCAAAAGACAAAGGCTAACACTGGGTGTGAAATAGATGCATTCAAAAACAAATAAATGAGAAAGCAATTTAACAATTCCCCTAAGAAGAATCTAGCACTTTTGTTTGTACTCTGAAGTAAGACGAGATGATAAAGAAATTGTTTTACATTCACTCAAATACTTTCTTTTAATCCAACTTTTAAGTATTTTTTCTAAGTCTTGGAAGTTTGAGAAGCCAAGAAACATAGAAATGAGACAGAACTACCCAAAATACTGTACCTAAATATAACTACTAATATTTTGCTAATTTTTTAAAGTCTTTTCTCTGTGCATAACATTTTATAGGATAATACTACATATACAACTTTAATCCTACCCTTTTCACTTAATAACACAAGCTTTTTCTCATATATTGAAATATCTTTCAAAATATATCATTTTAATTACAAGTACATCATGAAGTTTCTCATATTTTATTTAGCAATTTCTTTACTATTTGATATATCTAAATTGTTTCCAGATTTTCATTATTTTAAGTAGTACTGCTGGAATACTTTTGCATACAAAGCACTTTCCATATTACAAGTTACTTCCTGAATTATGATATAAAAGTGTATAATACCATTAAAGCTTTTGGTACATATTAGCAAATTCCTATCCAAAGACTTATGTCATTTGGAAAGTTAATGAGCAATATATGAAATGCATATCTAATTATATATACACCATTTTCAAGTATTTTATTTTTAAAAAGTAAAATAATTTTTAAGCAAGACAAATCTTGAGATTTTAATTTTCATTTCATTCATAAATAATGAGATTGAATGTATCCCACATTTTGATATCATTTTATTTCTAATTTTGCACAATTTCTACTTATCAACTAAAATGTTCATTTTTATGGATTGATACCTCTAATTTTTAATATATTTTGTAAGTGGTACAATTTTATGTTACATATGAATGCTATGGCAAAGGCAAAATAATGATAACAAATTGCTTTCAAACATATATATATATATATATATATTTTTTTTTTTTTTTTAAATGGAGTCTTGCTCTGTCACCCAGGCTGGAGTGCAATGGTGCGATCTCAGCTCACTGCAGCCTCCATCTCCTGGATTCAAGTGATTCTTCTGCCTCAGCCTCTCGAATAGCTGGACTACAGGTGCCTGCCACCACACTGAGCTAATTTATATTTTTTTTAGTAGAGACAGGGTTTCATTATGTTGGCCAGGCTTGTCTCAAACTCCTGACCTCAGGTGATCCACTTGCCTTGGCCTCCGAAAGGGTTGGGATGACAGGTGTGAGCCACCACGCCTGCTAGACTAGATGTTATATTTTTGAATCATACAACTTGCAGTATGGAAGAGAGTTTACAGTGTACCTTATTCAACCCTGTATTGTTAGTTCATTTTCATATTGCTCTAAAGAACTGCCAAAGACTGGGTAATTTATGAAGCAAAGAGGTTTAATTGACTCACAGTTCTGCATGGCTAGGAGGTCTCAGGAAACTTACAATCATGTTGAAAGGCAAAGGGGAATCAAGGCACCTTCTTCACAAGGAGGCAGGAAGGAGAATGAATGCAGGAGGAACTACCAAATACTTATACAACCATCAGATCTTGTGAGAACTCATTATCATGAGAACAGCATCGGGGAAACTGCCTCCATGATTCCACTACCTCCATTTGGTTTCTCCCTTGACGCGTGGGGATTCAGGGAATTATGGGGATTACAATTCAAGATTAGATTTTGGGTGGGGACACAGCCAAACCATATCAAACCTCTAGTTCAAGAAGCAGAGATTAAACACATAAAACAATTATTGGAAAAAAAGGTTAGCTAGCAGACGATTTTGTGGTACAACATACTTTTTGTTATTGGACTTCACAGTAAGTAGAAATCTATGTGACTTGGAGCAGCAGGGGAAGTTGTTATTAGAAAGAACTTTTGCTGGACTTTGAATAGAAAGAGTTCCGTAAAATGAACAGAAAACAAAAAAAGGGCATGAATCTAAGGCCAAGAGGTAGAAATGGACATGTCTCAGGTGCTGCAGAGTTTAGACCAGACTGACGAGGGGAGAGGGCTGTTTTTGGGAAATAGAGTGTGAGATGAAGTCAAATTAAACATGCAAATCACAGATCACTTTACTCTTCTAGTTGAAACACATCATTCTGGGGTTCCTACTGAGCATAAGCTACGACCTGATTATACAAGGCCATCCTTGTAGTTACAAGTAGATTGCACTGATTTTGACAAGTTTTAAGATGTTAAACTGTGCTGGGAAGACTACAAGATATATCTGGGTTGACTTATGGAACTTGTTTTAGGAAAATCAATGCACAGGACAATATCATCAGCTGGACACAGGACTGGGCATGGAATACAGAGTCCTCTCATTATTGTGTTGTCCCAAGCAGTTCTGTGATCTTAGGCTACTTATGTTCCCTATACTTCAATTACCCTGTTTGTACCCTATGCTCTTCTATATCTCAGATTCTATAGCCTCTGGCAAGAGCTCTGATCAGTCATAGCCTCAGATAAAGAGCACCCTAGAGAAAAGAGAGAAAATGTAAATAGCGGGAACTCTCTATTGTCATCTTTAGATCTGGACTAATAAGTCCATTCTTTTCATTCACAATATTAGAAGGAATGAGGAGGTATCCGGAACTTTCTTCCTTTGTTTCTACCACAGATGTACCAACTGAAGCAGATGATCAAGTTATCTATGTTATGTGTGTAGAGAGCAAATTAGTGGACATTTAAGAGCCCAAGGCAATAGTTCAAACTTTCCCGTGAAAAAAATCTGTTTTTACATCCTTGTATGTTTCTTCTCTTTTAACTTTTTGACCATTTTATTCTTGCATTGCCTCCTCCCAATTTCTTTCCTGCAGCTACTCTGGTGAGTAAACCTTGATAAATTAAGCCCATTTTTATTGTTTTTATTATATTCCTGTGGAGTTGTCTTTGATTTTGATCAAGCTTCTCTTTGTATACATGCCACATGCATTCATTCTTCATTTAGATTAGAATCTAATTAAGGGAAGAAAGTGCCAAGTTTGGTTTCGTTTTTATGTCAACTTTATGCAGCCCTAGAAAAATCTATCTTTTGATGAGTTGGAGACAATAGTAAGTTAGAGACAAAGCTAATCCATTACACCTTGATCATTCATAGGCAAATGCACCCAAGCAATTCTTTCCCTTCGCATCAAGAAAATGTGTTGTTTATCTGAGAGCTCAGTACTGTGCCTGGCACACATAAGGTTTTTAAAAAATTTTCTAAAACCCATAAACTTTTTAAAACCAATGTATCTGAGTGGCTTTATAATTCAGCAGTCACTACATGAACTGACTTACTATGTAGAAGAAAAAAATATTAGTTCAAAAAAAGGGGAAAAAATAAAGAATTCTTTTTAAACACATAAAACATGTCCTGTTCAATAGCTTCTCTAATATTTGTGGATTATTGGAACCCCTTTCACTCTTATATTTAAGGGTGTCATTCTGTATGGGGACATTGGCTGTTTCAATACATAGAATTATATTTGCAGGGAACTTAAAGTTCCCAGAAAACTTTCTGAGATATTATCTGATTAATCCCCATAACAACCCTGTGAGGTGCGTTATGGAAATATGAGGGAAAAAAGGATAGGGATTTTCCTAATACCATACAGTTTGTGTGTATGATGTAGCAATAAAAGTAGAACTTATGTTTTTCTGATGACCAGTCTAAGACATTTTCTGCTCTATAAATCTTTAATCTCTAGAATAGAACCTATCTTAATTCCCTTATCCTTGCATCGACACAGCAAAATTTATGCAGGTTCTCCAGCTCTAATTCCATCTCTGAATATTCCAGCACTATCTGTCTTACCCACCTCCTCTCTTCATTTTTATTTCTAGAGTGTTCTCCCTGCAGGAGCTGACTCTTCCTTCTTTCTAATTAACGTTATGTGGAAACTCCTATCATAATGAAATTGCACATGTGAGTGTTCTCTCGCCTGGCTTGCTTCTCCGTGCACCTGGAGGGAGAAGGCTTTTCTGCAGTCTCACCACATTATCTGTGCTGAGAGAGAAACTTATAGGAACTAAGATAACTGCCTTCCTAAGAGTCAACCTTTTTATCAAACATTCTTTAGTTTAGGCACAGCTTTGATATTTGCAGAGGTTACCACTTGTTGACAAATAAAACTCACTAGTTCATGTTATTGGCAGCAAAGTCTTATGGAAGAATAGTCAAAAACATGGACTTTAGAGGCAGAAAAATCAGGTGTGAATCCTGGCTCTGCTATTTCCTGGGCAATTTACTTCATTCATTGGTACTGATTTCCTCTTTTGTTCAATGGGATAACACATGAACAATATCTACCTCACAGGATTATTGGAAAGTTTAAAGATAATTATAGATAATTTTTTCCAGATAAATGAGATAGCAGGACATGTAATCCTCTTCATAGACTGCAGAGCAAACCTGTGTGGCACATTTGCATTTCTTCTTCATCTCCACTCTCCTCCCTGCCCTACACTGGGGGACTTCGTGCCCTGGAAGGCTGACCAATGAAATGTACATCTTCCTCCTTTGCCCTCCTGCTTGCTTGTGTTTGGTTAGTGGGAGGTCCTAGCAAAAGAGAGATGGAGAAAGGAAAATGAGACTGTGTGCATCTTCTTATCTCTTTCCTTTCGGGGTCACCTGAGGCTAGCTGTGTCCCAGAGAGGAACTTCACTTTTCAAGGCAGCCTACTCTGTATGATGCTTTTTCTTAGGTATGGGCAACCCATCCCTCTTAGGGTAAAAACTTCGCTATTGCTAGTTCCAGGTACTGTGCCATCCTTTGCAGATTCCTCTGCCATATCAACATCTCCTTAAACAGCCTCTTTGATAAACCTGCTGTAAATGATCCTAATATAAATATGCTGTCTGTTTATTCCTGGACCGTAACTGATAGATTATTCATACTGGTTAGTGGAAAGTAGATCTGCCTACAGACATATTATTTGAGAGAGGTTAGCATTTTTAGGAGAAAAAATAAGAGTGGGCAGTTGTTGCTTGCCATTTGATGCTAAGAGGAAAAGAAGGTAATGATGATGGATAATGATAAAGAAATGATGATGATGAGCTCCATATACCTCCTATGAGCCAAGCATTCTCCTAGACAATCCTTTTTACCTCATTTATTTTGAAAACACATATGTGTTCTTGCCTTTCTTTTGCAGATCTGGAAAAAGTTCAGAGGAATCAAATAATGTACCTAAAAGCTACATAGAATGCCAGTGGAGAGCTGAAATTTCAAACTATGCCTACTTGGTACGATAGTCTGTGCCCTTTTAGTGAGGCTAGGTGACTCCTAGCTATACAGGCTGAAAAGAGCCATCCCATCATCAGTCAGTTTTCAACTGAATCTCTTTGCCTATTCAAATTTCTCTAAGTTCTAAATTCCTGTAGGAAAGTATCTCTTAATGATGGTCTTCAAATGATTTCAAGGCAATTTTTTTTTTAAACCTGGTTAATTCAGCAAAGCTTATCAGGTCAAATCCATTATTTGTCTGATTTGACTGATTTGTTAATTATTGAGTCGCTAACCCAGTAGGGCAACTATTACATGGTTGTCCCTAAGACTACTCCTTAAATACTGGATGAATAATTAAATATTTTGAATAAGTTTTTCTCTGATACTATGTAAGCTTCCCACAGCTGTTATCTAAAGTTTGTTTTTCCCTAGATGTGGAATATTTTGTTCACAGTTTGTATTATTTCTGTCCAATTCTTAAATGAAATGAGTAACAGAATTCTGCATTTTCTGAGACCTATAGGATACTAATTTGTAAAGGTGATTCAATTCCTCATGGTATACTAGCTGAGGACTTTCCATTTGTGGATCAGCTTCTCACTCCAAATCCTACTCCTTTAAAAAAAAAAGTCCATACACACTCAGAAAAACAGTATTTATCTTAGCAACTCACATTTGATTGTGCATTTTTCTTTAATCTTCAGGCAAGCATTTCTATCAACCTTGGAACAAGGCTTTGTCCCTTGTTTCCTTTTGAGTCCCCAAGTTGCATCTAGAGATATTCTTAGCTGTAGTGACCTTTATTTCTCTGTTTCTACCTCTACTTTGCTGGTGTGGGACCTCTGACCTCCCTCAAAGTGTCTTCCTTTTATTTTGAGAAGACTTGAGAAGGTGACTCACATATATTCCAAACAAGTATTTTCAGCCTTTAAAAAGTTGTGTTCCCTACAGTCTTCTCCACTTTCAATTTGTATGTTTTTTCAAAAAAATTATATATGGTTACTTTTTTTTAAAAAAGTCTTTTAAATGTCTAATTTATACTACTTAGTACTTTAATATTTTTGGATCGTTTTGGCAGAAGCAGTTCCTTCAGACCTTGGTCACTGTTACTTTTTTCCTTAAGTCTCAGACACATGTTTTTTGAGAAGCTTAGAACAAACCCAAATGATAGAACTACATGCTGCTGTTAGCATCAGCCTACACCTACAATATTAGCCTAAACCTGCAATATCAGAGTTTTTGTGGTTTGACCAAGCCTTTTGTCCCCTTTCCCTTACAGTAAGTTATTTCAGCCCACATGCAAATATACCTTATACATATGTAGGTTGTGTCCAGATATAGCAGAATATCATAAATGAACACAACATATACAGCTGTTCAATTTGTTCTTTCCTCAAAACTCAAAACGTAGAATCTTCATTGTAGTGTCTAGGAGAAAGTGAAGATTAGTTAGGTAATGAGGATATCAATGCCATTCAAGTGGCAATTACTCTGGAATATTCCTTGAAATAACAGTTACTGCTTAACAATTACTGCTTATACTTCTTGTTTTCATCTTCTCAAGCATTCCTTACAACCACTTGGAACTAGAGGGGTAGAGAACTCACTAAATTTACTGAAGAGTCATTGGGTTGGCTTCAAGGTACTATTTATTATTGTCAGTGAAACAAGAGGCAAAGATGCAGTGGTTTAGAGGGCCCTTTTCTTCAGATGTAGTTAAGATTCCTCCAGCAGTGGATCACCTTAGTGACTCTTTAGTGACAAATTGTTGAGTCTTTAGCTGTCCCAACAAGAATCAACACATACACAACTCAGTTTGCATCTTTATTTCGTACACATAACTTTAGGTATGGCTACCATATCTATTTTTTTTTCAGCCACTAAAAATGTAGACTTGAATATTTAATGGAAAAACAGATGGTGCTTGAAATCTGTAATTTACATTTAACAAAAGTTGTTTTGGAAATGTTGCTTTTGTATACTTTTTTATTGCTTCAAACACAGCACCGTTTTAGCCTGTTCCAATGAATTATTTAAGAATTTCTGTCCTAGTCTAAGACAGCATTTCAAAGTGCACATGTTAATCACATACTTGATTAAACATTTCTTTCCTTTTCTTTCCAGCATTCCAGTTGGCTTTTGAGTGGATACTTGTTGCAGTGAGAGCATCGACACTGGAAACACTAGTGCAAATTTTAATTACTTAAAACACCACAATGAAAAGAAATACCTGTGATTTGCTTTCTCGGAGCAAAAGTGTAAGTAACATTTGTTTTCATCTATTTTCTAAACATATGTACCTACAATATTTTACTTTTTGTTTTGGATTTTAAGACTGTGCTATCATGATTACGCTTGTGGGAAACCTTTAGTTAACTTTCAGTTCTCTGACTGTACACAGCTTATTAACAAATGAAGATTTGTTTGTCTGTGTGACCTGGTTAGCATTTGATGAGAATTTTCTTTCAGCTAGTTTATACCTTACCATTCATTCATACAAGTCTACAAGCATGATATTGAACACTCTGATTTTTGAGTGCATGCAGAAAATATATGATTAAAACTTATAATAGAAGGAATTTATGTCTTGAATAGGAAACTTTCTGGGAAAGTCCAAAAGCATACATTAAACTTATGTCATTAAGTACTTCAATCAGTCACATTCTGAAAGTTCTTCCCTTCTATGAAATTTCTACTCTGGCATATATCTCTAATTTCCTCTTTTAATCTTCCTTTTAAACATTTTAAAGTGAACATCCTCCGAGATCTAAAGGTTAAGCCTTCTTTCCAATTACTTAGTGTTCTTAAGTTACCACAGTCATGATACTTTTAAAATGTATATTAGTTTATGGAAAAAAACAAATAGAGCATCTCAAAGAAAGCTACTCAAGGCTAGGATGAAAGCAGACTGTTATTTCCATCAAACAAGCACTAGGAACATATCCCTTTGTTCATTTGCCCAAGGGGGATAAGGCATCCAAACAGATATAGTTGTGACGTAGGAACATTCATTTGAAGGCATCAGAAAAACCCCAAATGCAAACACATTTCTCTAATGTGGGAGCACTTTGAGATATAATCAGTGATTCTAGGGTGATGGCCCAAGGCCATCTTTCATCTTTCCATAGAGTTACCATCCAGCTTTTAAGGGTGAGGCATGAGTATGTGCAAATAAAGTATAGTATGCCCAACTGGGTTTGTTAAAAAATGAGAATATGCTAAGAGATATGCCAATCCTTTTACTGAATACTGTGTTTAATAACCAACCAAGAAAATTCAACAAACTCTGAGGAATTGTTCAAATGTATTTGTTTTACTGGTTGGTGTTTGGTTGTATGGATTATTGCATAAAAGAATGGTCCGTTGCTTTGAGCCTGGAATCCCTTTTATAATCATACAAAATTGCTCATTGTAATAGGAGGTGCCCTGCATACCAATTGCCCAACTGCAATCACATCTTTCTCTAACTGAGTTTTCTTACTACAAATTAAATATGAAAGCAAACTATTCATATAATGTTTTCTTCTTTTATTGCATTTCAGAGACATGTGATCTAAAAGAATATGTAAAGGCAAAATGGAGAATATTTTTAATAATTACAAATATGTCATTAACCATTGCCCTATTCTTGAAGGAAAACATTCTAAAAGCAAATGATTAACTAAGCCATGACTTTAAGGAACTGAGAGTACTTAATGATGCTTGGAGATTTCCTATTCGTATTTGTTTAATGCAAAAAATTTTATCTTGGTGGAAAGGCTCAAGCTTTCCAGATTAAGAGAACTGAGTTGCCTACATTTGTCCAAATATAAACAGTAGAACTGTTATTTCACTACTTCTTAGCTTCTTGAAAATCCACTGGCATAAAGAAATGCTTCTACTTAGTTAAATGACTTTAAGAAGAAGTTAATGTTTATTAGGAAAAAAGATCCAAACTTACTGCCTAGTTAGAAGTTGTCACTTTAGGACTACAAAATTTTATTTTGCTCTGGTCTAAGCATGTTACCTCCCAACGCTTAAGATTTTGCCATAATGTAACCCAGAATTGTATACTTAGAGGTTGATGTTTCCTGTGTTTGGTGAAGAAAGTTTAAAGAATTAGTTCTCTTTAGAATCTGAGGATGTTTTTCTTTGACATTATGACATTGGAAAATCCAAAAAAAGTTTGAAATTTAAAATAGTCAATGTTCCTCCCTACCTGACTCTCTGTAGGACTTGTATCTTTCATTGTGAAAATTTAAGGCATACAAAAGAGATGCAAAAAAAAAGATCATCCTTCAGTTACTCAGGAGGCTGAGGCAGGAGAATTGCCTGAACCCAGGAGGCGGAGGTTGCGGTGAGCAGAGATCGCGCCATTGCACTCCAGTCTGGGTAACAAGAGTGAAACTCCGTCAGATAAAAAAAAAAAAAGATCAGCCTTAAACAGTCACCTTATTTAGTGAATTCCTCTCATGACAGGGGTTCCAGTGTATCTTGGAAGACCATTTAGTCACTCTTCATCTCAAACAATTCAGGTATAAGATGGGTTGTTAAACTAGGTGAGAGTTCTGTTTCCTACCAGTTATGAGTTTCTATGATTCTGTATCATGTTGTGCTCATTCATAAGTTGAATTGAAGACCAGTTCCCAAATAAATATAAAATCAAGCCATCGGGGAAAGAGAGTATATTAATCAGCTTTGGCTACCATAGCAAAAAACCACAGCTAGGTAACTTAAGCAGAAATGTATTTTATCATAATTTGGCAGGCTGGGAAGTTCAAGATAAAAACGCCAACCAATTCTGTTCCTGATAAGTGCTTTCTTCATGGTTTTCTCATGGCCTGTAGACAGCTACTTTTTCCTTGGGTCCTCACATGGCAGAGAAAGAAAGCAAGTTGTCTGATGCTGCTTCTTTTAAGGTCACTAATCCCCTCATTAGGTCCCCACCTTCATGACTTCATCTAATCCTAATTACCTCCCAAAGACACCACCTCCAAATACCATCACATTGCAGGTTAGGGCTTCAACATTTGTATTTCATGGGGACACAAAAATTTGGTCCGTAAGGGAGTTTGATACGCTTAAAGGATGGATGATTAATTTTAATAAGTCTCTGTCATATTTAAGCCCAAAAGGTAGTGACCAGTATACTGGAATCTGTATGTTCTCCCAATTTGATAACACTGAAAATGATCTGGTCAACATATTTCTCTTCATTTCTTATTTTCTAAATTTTATGTTAGGGACATTCTTGCTTATGACTTTGAAGTCTAATAATCTCTTCATAGACCTAGGAGTTAATTTTAATTTTACCAAAAAGTGATTTCCCCCTTTCTTCACTATTCTTGGTTTGCTTATTTTATGTTGTTTTTTCTTAATATCCAATTCAATGACATAGGTCTCTGAAGTATCTTGTCCTATCAATGGATTTATTATTCAACTTTTCAGATGTTTATAAATTTCAGAACTGACTATCTGAGTTACCCTTCTTCCCTCTGCTAATGCCTGCTTTCTTACTGGCTTTTAGGTAAGTAGGGGAGGGAAGGAAAGGTACAGACAAGAGGACAGGATATAAACTTTTTGTTGTGATAGTATATTTTAAAATCAAGAGTTAAACAAAAAATTTAAGCATCTTTTTTTTCTTTACAATATCCCTATTATTCTCCAAACTCATGAATTTTTATGAATCTTCTCATCTGGAGAATAAACTAGATACATTTTAATTCTTATTCATTAATGAATTTTCTTGTGTATTGAGTTCTAAACTCTCTTGTAGTCTTTCGCATTAAATTCCCAATTTTCCAGTGAACTGAATCATTTTCTTCCTACCAGTGTCAATATATCCAAGATGTCATCTACTCAATTGGATTTGTTAATTTTCTTGAAGAAATTGCCCTTTATCTGTCTTAGGATTCATTTGGATGCTCTACATTTGGATAAATTTGTCACTCACCAGATGTCTTTAATTGACGTTCCCTGTTCTTTTTTGAAGAATTGTTGTTTAGTGTTCATTCAAAACTGGAAGCAAGTCCTTGGTGTTTTGAAGACACAGGGTATCTGGCACATTCTTTGCATATTGAATTTAAGGCCCACCTAAATAGGTTGTCAGTTTTGAGTCCAGGAGCTAGCAGTCCATCTGGTGAAATTATTCCCAGTAGGCTCCCTAGAATTGCTTATTTTCACAGAAGACTTTAAAAATATTATACAAACTTTATAAACTAAAGTGAGTTTATTCTTTTAAAAAAGGCTTTTTTTTCCATCTGTACTTTTACATTGCTGAGTTTTTAGAAGCAATCACTCACCTAATGACCCAGGGTGCGTTATTTATGTTATTTTATCTGCATTTCAGTGTCCACCTGAAAAGGGCAGCCAAAAAATAAATTTGGAAAAGATGACACATTTTGTTATGACACTTCAGAGCTATCCACATTCATTTTTTCTCACAATTACTCTATAAGATAGAGTATTTTTTATTCGTGTGTTTAAAGTAAAATTAACAAATTCCTTCCTAGTTGGGCTTCATTTCTCTGCTATATTCAATCCCACCTAAGCTATGAGGCTTACAAAGCTGTTGCAGCTTAGAATCCTAACAAAGTTAAGGATGTAGAAACTGATTTTTTTTACTTGTATTCACTCAGTAGTGTCCGAAGAAGGTCAGACATGGCACTGTAGGTAAAAAACCCTTTGAAAAGCACAAAATACAAAACAAAATCAAGTTCCTGCTTGTGTCTTTATTCACAAAAAATTGATATGAGAAGCTGTAGTTTTAGAGATTTTACTCCTTTGGTCCTTACACCTGCCTTCCAGCTTATTCTCCTTCTTTACAAAGTTCTACAAATATTTACTGCATGGTTACTGTGTGTTAGGATCTGGGTATCTAATGCAAGAGACATGTTCTCTCTATCCTCATAGAGCGTATCTGATAACTAAGCTTATTATTTTTATAATTTGTTAAAATTATTTCTCCACCCTGATCACCCAAATCTATCCCATTTTAATCTTTAATTCTTAGTAGGAAGACTGAAGTTCTGTCTCTCTCAAGTCTCTGTGTGCTTGCACATTATCATGTTGTCAGCACCCTGTTTAGTAGGGATATTTTGAGCTGTGAATAATGTGCCATAATTGACAATTATGCTCATTGTTGCAGAAATGTAGATTATTTCAGAGTGGGTAAAAAGAGTTTTTCTCAGATAATCAACAATAGTATAAGAATAGCCAAGAATATAACTAAATGTGGGTATGACAGGAAAGATCTGAAAGAATAGGGTCTGATCAGCAACCATTTGCTTTGAAATCAATCACACGTCACATGACTATTTTAGTGGCCAAAGCCGATCATTAAATTGTCATCTTGGAAAAATCTCCCCTCTTTTTTTTCTATATTGTGATGTTTTTCTATTTCATTTTTGAAAAATTTCAAGTTGCAGTTGAATTACAAATGATTATGTCCAAGACATAATTGCATATATTGTACTTACCAGTGTAGACACCACAGATACACAAAAATGGAGACGAGTCTTGTTGCATTGACAATGAATATTAAAAAATTATTCTTACAGACAAAAACTCTATAACAGTGAGATTTTGAAGAAAAGCTTAATGGGTGGAGTTTTCTATCAGTTGTATTTGCTCTAGAAAAATGTTTATGTATAATAGCTTCTTATTTTTAACTGAAGGTAATTCTCTATTTTAAAATATTGTTTAGCTGTTTTTTTCATTATTGAAATGACAAATGTTTTGAAAGCTAAAAAATTGACTTCAATTAAAATTATTGATGTGTTTACATTGTTTCTCATGATCAGCACTTTCAAGGGCAGAACTGGAATGGTCCCTGAGTTGCAGTTCTGGCTTTGCATCTGTGCATCTATGTCTTGGTAGAAGAAGTGGGAGTAAAAGAACCATAAGTAATTAGATTTATTATCAAATGCTTCTAATATCTAGCATATTTTTTCAAAGGTAAAATGAGAAAATAGCATAGAAATCGTGTTAAAAAAAGAAAACAAAAATCCAAACCAAACCATCAAGCAAAAATCACTTTAAAAATGCTTTACAGGCTGGGTGTGGTGGCTCACACCTGTAATCCCAGCACTTTGGGAGACTGAGGCAGGTGGATCTCGAGGTCAGGAGCTCCAGACCAGCCTGGCCCATACGGTGAAACCCTCTCTCTATTAAAAATACAAAAATTACCTGGGCATGTTTGTATGTGCCTGTAGACTCAGCTACCCAAGAGGCTGAGGCAGAAGAATCGATTGAACCTGGGAGGCAGAGGTTGCAGTGAGCCGAGTTCACGCCACCATACTTCAGTGTGGGTGACAGAGTGAGACTCTGTCTCAAAAAGAAAAAAAAAAAGTTATACAATAATCAATTATGTTCTATACTTCTGCAACAAATCCTTTAAGTCTCAAAGATTTCCTAAATGGAATTAATCCATCAGTAAGCAGATAACAACTTTATTTTTATTGTTGAAAAAGTCACTCTTGTCAGTTCACAAGTTTCCCTAACTTGTGCAAATTAAAAGTCATAACAGCAAGGCTAAGAATGGTTGGTTGGTGTGTAGTTAGCGCCACCTTGACCCTGCTTTCCAGTTCTTTCTATTACCCAGCATATGCCGTATGCCACACACACGGAGGTAGGGGTACAGACCCACTTACAGCACAAGAACTGGGAATAGGCATTTAGCTTATAACTCTTTTATGGTCATATTCCCCTCCAACTGCCATTCTTTCTACTCTGGTAGTCTGGACTTCTGCTTTGACAATATTGTTTCTGTGGTAAGGATTTGACTGTGCTTGCAGCCCTCACCATCCCGAATTTAATCCAATCTTCAATATTTATTAAGCCCTCACCAACTATTTGACCAAACTCTGCCAGTTACATCCTACAGAACAGTGCACCAAATGGTACCCCAGCAGTCCAGAGTTATCACACCACCAATTCACTTCCAGGTTGAGCTTTAAGATTTGCGGAGAATCTTGCTTTTGAAATCACATTGGCTTTTAGCTAAATGTATTAAAATTACTGGAAAAAAATGATAACACTACAGTACTGCAACGAAAACAATCCTTTCTATAAATTCATTTAAAACAAGAAACAACAAACCTTAAATGTCCTTAAAAATATTATTAAATGTCCAACTTTTATTTTTCTAGAAGAGGCCATTACATAGCATTAAATTGGCCAGCAGGGCTGTATTTGAACATACCCAAAAGAGACCTAGACATTGCTCAGAAACAATAGTCTCTGAAAGATACTCAGAATAAACAAGGGATTGGAGGAAAAGATGAGAGATCTCCAGTATGTCTGCATATAAGGGCTGAAAAAGGAAAAGATTCCAATTATGTTTTTTCTTTGCAAGTGCTCATGCAGGGATTCAGAACATGTAATCCTCACCCAAAGTAAGTGAAATAATTGGCAGGTAGTCAAAGAAGACTTTACCCTTGAGTGGGTGGTACTGTTTTCTATTCAGAAAGCATTTATATGTTTTATTTCCTGAAACAATGCTGGAATGTCCTAATGCAAGAAGGGAGAATTGAAAACAACAACCCTAAAATACAATTAAATATTGGGAAAAGTGACTCAGAATAGATGTAAGTTAAAACTTTCTGACAGGGTTTTCTAGCATTGAGATAGTATTTTTTAAGGAAATTATAAAATGATCTTATATCAAGATCTTTTCACAATCTGATGAAATCTTTATGGTTCTTTAAATTGTATTGTTAATATCATACTCTGAATTATAAAAATTTAAATATTTCAGTTTATAGTCTTTAACTTCTCATTATTATATTTATAAATGTGTATATAATATGTGCGTATGTCTATTCACGAGGATAATTAACAAATATGTTAGTTGCTACAATAAATGAATGCTTGTAGCAGAAAAAAAAATAAAGAAAGAAATCAATGTAATCAAAATAAAGTCAACTTGCTACTGGAAAAAAAAAAAAGAAAGCATCATATTTTTATCAGCAGTGCCTCTGGGTAGCATGTGATTGATTATTAGAGTGATTTTATAGATAATAAATAATACAAGATGTTAGACTGAGATAGGGAAGGAAAAAAAAGAAAACAAATATGTTAGTTGGCATCTGCTCATTTAAAACTAGATATATACTTTCATTAAAACTAAATGTATACTTTCATTACAGTAATACACATCATTCATTAAATTATCTTGTGGCTTAGTATTAAAAATTCTTACCAATATATGACTTTGGGTGAATGACCTCACTGGTCTCTGTATCACTCTTGTATAACATGAGGGGAGTAGCTTAAATGAATGAAAAGATTTCTTTCAACTCCAAGGCTATGACAACATATTTCCAATTTTGTATATTTCTTAGAACAGCCTCAGTAATAATTTTTCACATTATGAACATTACAGTCAAAGAATAGGTTCTTCTTAACCTCACAAATGACTATCCTTTCCATCCAAAGTATAAACAGGATTCTGATTAATAAATTGAGCTCATCGAATCTCTGCCAAGTATGCAAAATCACTGCTTCTGTTTGTTGGACATTTATTGCCTCTGAGAATTGATGGAATTAAAAATAACCTCATATTACAGGGACTTCAGAGAATTAATTATTTAAATTTTTTGCTGCTTTAAACATTAATTTTGTTTCTTTCCCTATACATTTCTTTTCCCCATACATGTTGCTGATAAGAGCTGTAATATATTGAGTGGTTGTTCTATGAAGAAATCTAAATCCATATTCCAATGACAGCAGCTTTGGCTAGCTACTGGCTCTCTGCTGATAACTACCATTTTGACCCCTGCAGTTCACCTGTGGTCATACCAAGCCTGTCTGTTTTTTCATTAACAGAGACCTCTGAATTGTGCCAAGTGTGGACAGTGTGGTTTCTTCCTCACTTTCCTGAATTGTAACCAGTTCTAGGCATTCATATGCAACCAAAGTTTACTAAGTCCTGTGCATAATGGGAGGCAATAATAGTGTAGAAAGAAAACCATAGGACTGAATATAAGAAGTAATCATTTCTGGCATTATAGACAAACCTAGTCCTTTCTGCTTAGTTACTGAACTACGTGCTGTTGCTCTGCTTATCTTCCCACAGTGAAATGCCTTTCTTCTTATGTTTTACATGGTTTCTAGGTTCTTTACTCCAGGAAACCGAGGAGAAACCCTCATTCCAAGTTCAAGTAAACAAATAATTTATAAAGATACAACTCTGCCCACCACAAAAACTCCTTTCACAGTGTTACACAAAGGCATTTAAACTAGAGCATCTATGTTACAGAAACGGACCTTAACTAGTTCATTATCAAACCAAAGGAATACTCTTTCCTCAAAGCTGCACCTTTTCCCTTAAAAGAACACTCCGTGTCCCACACTCTGAGGTATTTTCATTAAGACTTTAGAAAATACTTGGATCAGTTATCAGCCAAAAGTACGCCCATTCCAATAAAAATATTTAAAGACATGGAAAAATCAATGAATCCAGACAATCATCATTCTCACCAAACCTTTATCATTTCCATAACTCACAGTAGATAATCTCAAATTCTTAATTTTAGTAAATTAAGAAATTTCAGCATGAACTATCTAGCTTCTGATTTAAGCTCAGAGATGCAGAGAGCTTCAAAGAGTGTCTTTCTCATCCTTACTGTAAGGAAAAAGCTGTACAAACTACTCATTCATGATTTTAAAAATACGCCAGCAAACTGAGGTTGTAGGGCAATCAAACAACTCAAAAGCTAGAAAGAGACAGGAAGCTGCAAGGAGAAGGAGGATGGCATTATTTGTTTTTCCTTGGGCAGACACCACCAGATGTCGTATAAACCAGCAAGATGATTCAGCTAAACATTTTAATGAATTGCTAAAGGCTGAGTATGGGCTAGAATGAAAATGTGACGCTGGAGATGGCAGATTTAGGAGGTACATCCTATACCAGGTTTTTCCTCCAGAAACCCCACTAGGCACTGGCAGGAAAGACCGGAGAGAACAGCAGCCACTTTCAGAACCACACCCATTTCCCAGTGGAATAAAAGAGTTATTTGGCAAAAATAATACCAACAACCATTGTCTTAGGGAACTGGAGGAAACCCACTTGTGATGGTGGCAATAAGAAACATGATTGTGGTGAGGAGAAGAGAAAGAAGTAATGCTCTATCCCTGGGGTAGGGAAAAATGCTAGGATTAGCACAACAGTTGGAGAAAGTTGCAGGAGCACTTGTGAAGGCCACATTGCTGATACAGAGTTACACATTGCCTACCTGAGTCTTAATCAGAACGTCAAGGAATGCCCTTCCTCCCTGGCCTGCTATCAACAGCCTAACAAGTGTTGAGTATAAATAATATTGGAATATGGCTGAAAATTCACTTTAGGTCCTGGCATTAAGGGAAGACCCAAAGCTAAAGGGGAAGCAAATCTTAAGAAAATAACGACTGGCGAGCAATTTCACAATCTACTTCCCATTAAGCCTCCAAAAATACTTACCTCGGTATCTACTGCCCTACACAAGATATCTGGCTTTCAACAAAATATTATGAGGCATATGAAGAGGCAAGAGAAAGAACTCCAAAGAGATAGCACATACAAACATGTGATATATGGAACACATATTAAAATTACCAGACAAGGAATTTAAAATAACTATGATTAATATGTTCAAGACTCTAATGGAAAAGGTTGAACACACGTGAGATTAGATAGGTAATTTCAGAGGAAATATGGAAACTAAGAAAAATCAAATGGAAATGCTAGAAATCAAAAACATAGTCAAAGAGATTTAAAAAAATGCCTTTGGGCTTGTTAGTAGACTTGAGATAGATAAGGAAAGAATCAGTGGACTTGAAAATAAGTCAGTAGAAATTACCCAAACAGAAAAAGGAGTGGAAATAAAAGGGGGAGAGAAAGAGCATAACAGAGCATCCAGGATCTCTGGTAATATTATATGGCATGACATATTCATAATTGAAATGATAGAAGGAGAAGGAAGTAAAAAAGAGGTAGAAGAAATGTTTGAAGGAAAAAAATGGCTGAAAAAATATCCAAAATTAATGAAGAGCACTAAATCATAGACTCAAAATCTCTATATAGTATATAAAGCAAGTATATAAAGCAAGATACATATCAAAATAAATGCCCATGTACAGAGACATACTATATTGAAATTGCTAAAAAACAACAACATAGAGAAAACCTTAAAGGCAACCAGAGGGAGGGAATGATAAATTACCTCAAGAGAAATAAGGATAAGAATTACAGCAAATTTCTCCTCAGAAACATTGCAAGCAAGAAGAAAAAGGAATGACATCTTTAAAGTGGCGAAAGACAAACAAACCCTAGTAACCCAGAATTCTATACCCAATAATAATAGAGTTAAAACAGGAAGTTAAATTTTTCTGACTGAACTATTTAGGTTCCTGTTCTTTCTGATGTCCCCAAAGTAATATGGACCTAGATCCTCTTTTATTTTTATCTTTCTTTTTTCAAATCTGAGAGGGTAAAGATGTTTCTTCTGTTCAAGACCAACACCTCTACTGTCCCAGAGGACTGAGTCAGCTGCCTCCTCCCTGTATAGGCTCAATTGCAATGCTGCTAATCTCTCTTCTCTCTCTCCTTTTTACGTTGGTTTATGAACTAGACTATCCAGTCCTTTCTGTCACTCCTTTCCATGTATGTCTCTTTTGGCAATTCTAATATTCATCTTTTTTCCCTAATATTTATTGATGTTTCCTTGCAAGGCTGCATGCTCCTTAAACTATGCTCTTCCCTAAGATTCAGTCATTGGCCCATGTAATATTTTAAGGTATGAAGACACCTTAAAGATCATAATATATCTCCTTTCCTGTCTTAATTTTCTTCTATTTGAATCTCTCAATTTCCATATTCAGCTCATATTTCTGGTTTTAGGCTTAGAACTCTAACCAAGCATTTGCTGAACATTCATAACATCTACACAACATTTCTCGAACTAGATCCATTCACTATTCTTCCTCACCTTTAAACATACTGCTACATATTCTAAATACTCTCTATTATATTTACTGCCTCAGCTATGGATTGCCTAAAGCAGAGCCTTGTGATCCTTCCTCAGCTCCAGACTCATCATCCCTCCCAGAGTCTAAACAAGCAACAGGCGTTACTGCATGTATTGTGTGGTATATATTTCTGAGTCCTTCTCATCCCAGCTTGACTTCCCTTTCTACCAATGCCCTGGGGATCACCTTATTTTTTCTTCCCAAGATGGGTCTCATTAAAATATACCACAGTAGTGAGAACTAGTAAAATTATATAGTATATATGGAATCTAATGACATTTGCTCTATTGTCTGTTCTGTAGCATCTCTACTTTTTCCTATTAACAGTGTACTAAATGTTTTAAATCTATATCTTTACACAACTACTTTTTATTAGAGTTTAAGATCATCTTTAAATACTGAATTCATAATAAGGTATATCTTGATTGTGTGTGTATAATTTCTATTACAGCCATCATTCATAATTCATTATTTTTAAGGAATAATTATAGCAAAGGCTGATTAGATGAAATGTTAGATTATTTACCATACCAGATGTCAAATGGAATTAAAGTCTAATATGGGTGCTAATATGACTAATAAGAATAACAATAATAATTTAGAATTGCAAAATGCTTTCAAGTTTCCATGTACCATTACAATATTTTCTTATATACTATTACAACATTTTCCTGTTTTTTTTCCCTTTATAAAAACTTAGAGGTAGGAAAGGCAGTTATATTTATCCTCATTTTATGGAGACTCAAAATGAGCCTTTGGAGTCTCAAAATGAGCCTTAGACAGATTGAGTTAGTCAAGATTGCACACCTAGTAATACTGAAGCCCAGATGTACGTCAGTTCTTCTGATTCCAAATTCCTTACTTTGGTCACTAAACCGTGGAATGACACAAATGTAACTGTAGGCATCACTTATATATTAATGTATCCGTTACACCGTGTGCCTACTGGAGAAAAATGAACATATTTATAGTCAAGTGTCTATATTTACAACTATCCTCACAGTTAAATAACAATGTTATATTGTAAACTCTAGTAATTTTTGCATTCTAAATATGACAGAAAATGGATTTTTTTGTTTAGGAAGACATTTTAATTATGAATGGAGGCTTGTTGGGGATCCCTATTATCCTTTCTTAAATCATAAGGAAGGTAAACTCTTTTGCATAATAAAGTATTAGGATTTTTAAACTTGTCCCCTGACTGCTCAAGAGATAAAGTTTGGGGACAGGCAGCGCTTTGGAGGACTCTGGTAAGTGAATAGATAGAAGAAAGCTTCTGCAGGGATAGAGTCATGTGGCAGCAGATAGGGCTTAGGAGAAGGAATTACCAATTGTCCCAGTAACAGAGATGGCCTGGTTAAAGCCTCTTTAGGATAAATGAGTTCCATTAACCAGCTTTAAAGATTTGTCTGTTTTTTTTTCTCCCCTCAACCCTTTCTTTAAACTTTTGTAATCACAACAGCATTCTAACAATTTTGCCTCTCAATGGGAAAAGAAGGGCTGTGTTACTACTTGAGACAGAACAGGGAAGAAAGGTACCGAGGGCAGAGTAAAAGTAATGATGACTGTGGAATTGGAATAGCTATGCAGTGGAAGCTATGACAAATAATTAGGCTTGGTGAAGTACCTCTCCCTTGAGGTATTTCCCAGAAATACTGGGAAGGGTTCTAAATGTCCCATTGTTATGTGGGGAGATGGCTTTGTTTATTGTATTGCCCACAGAAATCTGAATACATTCAAATATTTTGTGTATTTGTGTGTGTATGTGTGTGTACTAAAGTACTCAGCATAAGGCTATGCTATTTCAAATTAACTCATAAAATAATTTGGTTGATACAATATGCTGTGACCAACATTTATTGAGGGCCTTACCAAAGCCAACATATGTATACAGTCACTCATTTAATTCTCAAAACTATTCTATGACACTAATATTTTATGTAACTAATGTATGATACTATTATTATTCCTACTTTTTTTTTTTGGATAAACTAAGTACTTGTGTAAAGTACACAAAGGAGCTGATACTTATGTCTAAAATACCTAAAACATACATTTTTGAAATAATAGAATATGAGGAAAAAGTCCCAAAATTTTATGTAGGTTTTAATAATAAAACTGAAAAGTCAAATCATTTTAAAACCTTAAAATTAGTATATGGAAATATTTTCTCAAAAGTGAATTTTAGACCTCCTGTCTGGATGTGGATACAAAACACATTATTCAGTTTCTTTTTTATAACTTTAAATAGCTTGAAAGACGGCACCTACGCAAATACCAATTTCTCTAAGATAAGAGGCCATACAGGCCTTATGACCTTTTGAACATATCTTCCCAAATCCTTCATTTCTAATTAGAGGATGGTCATTCAGATTTCATTAGATCTAAATCCACAGTGGGGTAGGTTTCAATCCTTTCTGGAAAAAATATTTACAAAGCATATATGAGTTTCAGAATAATAAGAGCTTTTATTCGGTCTCTCTTTGAATATGTTAACCCTTCCTTCTACCTCAGATCAATGCATTTTCATATTTAATAGAAAAACATTAAATATTAAAATATTAAAAGTTATTTAATATTTTAATCGAAAAACTTAAAATATTCTCTAAATTTTATTTTGTTTAAATTGAGCTTTCATTGCTTCTATGATCAATTTTCAATTTGTTTCTACCTTGCACTTCAGTAGCACTAAGATGAATTCTGAAAACTCAAAACAGCCTTCATCAATGTTCCCTTTCAGTAAATAGTATCTCTCTCTGTGCATATTTAGAACAGCATAATTTTAAGAATCAACTGCATCAACCTAGAAATATGGTTTATTTTTTCTCTCTCTCTTAAAACAATTGCAATCCTCTCATATAGTTTATTACCTTGCATTTACAAAGGAGCCACAAAGTTTAATTTGTGTATACTACTTTTGCTTAACTATCTAGCTATCTAGCTGATGTACACATCAACAAATGACAATGTGTTCATTCTATCTTTGGTACATGGACTATTATTTGATAAAAAAAATTCCACTATATTTTAACTTCCAAAGGTAAGGTGATTTTGAATTATCTAGAAGATAGTTTCTTTATTTCAACAATTATAACTCTGTGCTGCCAGATACATATTTTGATCCCAAACTTGAAAATATTTTAATGGTTAGATTATTATACTTTACCTATGACAGATTTTATGGTTATTTTCACTTAAGCTTTCTTATCTTGTTCTCCTCTTTAAAAGTAAACTATTGGAAGTTTCATCATTTCCATTATCAATACTAGAAATTAAACAGCCAGAGATATATGTCTTCTCAGAATTGACTCAACAGTTTTCTGTAATTTAGTAAGATGTTCTCTTCTGTTGTTTCTTCTATTATGTCATTACATACCATCTATGTCATTATTGTGTTTCTCTTCATGTTTTTCTGGATTACTGTAATTCTCTAATCAAGTGCTCTTTATTGTGTGTACAGATGCCTCATTATGATAATACTATATAAAACATTTGTACAGTGCTTTTTAGTTTACAAAGTCATTTTCAGAAACATTACCTTGTTTGCAAGTCATAACAACCTTGTACATTAGGCTGTGTTATTATTATTATTATTTGTAGATAAGAAAACACTTTTATCAGGTGATGAAGAAGGCATTTAAATGGAAAATTTTCAAACCCTTACCCAAGATCTGTTCACTCTCTTTTCCCTTTTTCTTTGTTCCCTTTTACTCTGTATCCTTGGAATTATGTAGATCAATGTTCAAAGGCTAGCCTATCAGTTACTAGCCATTATTACTTTGCTAAGCTAAGCCTTATTTGACTCATTCAAAGTAATGCAGGTGATAATGATTACATCATAGAATTATGAAAAATAAACTAGACAAAGCATGTTAGTGTTTAACACAGCACCATTTTACCCATCTGGTGGCACAGTATTCTAGATTGCCTATTCCTTACTGCTATGTAAATTTTCTTCTTTTCTGAAATTAAAATAATTATAATATTTAATCCAAATTAGACTCTGAAAAGATCATGGTCAATATAATTTATGAGGGAAAAAAATGGCATTAGAAAAGAAAGAAAAATGCAGAGGATAGAGTAAAACTGTGAGCAATTTTCTGGGAACTATTGTGAAATTAAGTTTTTTAGGCTTTTCATGTGGATAATGCAAACTAAATATAATTTGCAGGTCCACAAAAATTTAAGTGATATAAAATTATGCTAAAATCAAGAAGAATGAAAATTAATGGATTTAAAAAATTCTTGTTATTGCATTCTCTCACTTTTTTTAAGAATCTGTCTCTGCAGTAATAAAGGGGAATGGAGTATATTTAGTTTATTTAGACTTGGAATGGTTGCATGCTTGTATCTGACTCAGCGTAAATATGTCCTAACTAATGAGGACTTAATGAAAACTTTTTGTTGCTATTAATTGCTTGTGGATTAATAAATGAATTTAAAAATAGAGTTAGACAACTGCCTCATTTCTTCATCTCTTACCTTTATTCAACTTTTCTATTTGTCTATTCTACAGTAGCAATGAATTCTATCTCATAGATAGGTTCAGACACTAACCCTAGCAAAAAAATTTGTTGTGCTCTTCGTGAGGGAAGAGGTTATATTAGGATGAATTAAATATTTCAGTTGAAAATAATCTGAGCAAATTCATTTAAGAAATTTTGAAAACTCCTAAACAGTATATAAATACATGAAAGTTTAAATAATAATAAACACTGGAGGTACATCTTTTGTGTTGTAAAAAACATAGTTGATCCTTTTCTTTAATGTTTCCTCATTTTTGTATTTTGCTTAGTGAGGCTTTTCTACTGCAAGATTAAGGATAATTTTGCCCATGTTTCTGAACATTCTTTTTTTCCCTTTTCCCCTAACCTTGACAAACAAATTTCCTTTCAAATGTACTAGATGCTTCAAGGATAGCTATTTGAAATAGTTCTTGAAGATTAATAATTTAATTCTCCATGGTGAGCTGTCTTATCCATATTATGATAGTTGATCTTTTTTCTTTTTCTGTTTTTTTTTTGAGACAGAGTCTTACTTTGTCACCAGGCGCCAGGCTGGAGTGCAGTGGCCCAATTTCGGCTCATTGCAAACTCCACCTCCTGGGTTGAAGCAATTCACCTGCCTCAGCCTCCCGAGCAGCTGGGACTACAGGCACACACCACGACACCCAGCTAATTTTTGTATTATTAGTAGAGATGGGGTTTCTCCATGTTGGCCAGAATGGTCTCGATCTCTTGACCTCATGATCCGCCCTCCTCGGCCTCCCAAAGTGCTGGGATTACAGGCTTGAGCCACCACGCCCGGCCCGATAGGTGATCTTATAGAAGAGAAAAAGAATGCACAATCCTATACTTAAAAAACACAATGAACAAAATGAAAAAAGTAGTTATAACAAGCACAACAACAAAAGCTCTAGTGGTATACTGAGAAACAATTGCATTCTTTTGTTCTTTTTTCTTCTTCTAAATCATTATGTTGCATGAAGTACTTAGACATGCACAATCAGCCCTCATATTCATGATTTCTGCATCTGTGGATTCAGCCAGTTGTGGATCTAAAGTATTTTTTAATCATCTGTGGTAAACATGTATAGACTTTTCCTTGTCCTTATTTCCTAAAAAGTACAGTATAACTATTTATGTAGTATTTACATTGTGTTAGATATTATGAGTAATCTTTAGGTGATTTAAAGTACACGAGAGGATATGTGTAGGTTATATGCAGATACTCTGCCATTTTATGTCAGGGTCATGAGCATTCGTGGTATTCGCTGGAAGTTCTGAAACCAATCTCACATGAATACCAAGAGACAACTATATAAATATATATGGCTATGCAGCCTGCCTATTCAGAAGAGGGTTCACAGAAGAAGTGCAGCATGGAGAGATTCATGATATCTTGTGAGGGAGAGTGGAGCCTACAGAGGAATGGTTATTTAGAAAATAGCCAATAAGTTATTTACAGTGAAGAATTAGAAGAGATAATGGAATTGGAAGAACGGAGGCATTAAAGTCTTCCCCCTGAACTTACTATGCCAGTGGCAAGTCTGCTCTAAACCCCTATCCAGGATAATATTCTTCTTCAAAAGATTTTACTTTTAACTTTGATAAGTCTTGATTAGCTCTCTTGGGTTTCAGCTGTTCTTTCACTATGTCAACACTTTACCTATCAGTATCATTGAATCTTGTTGTAGCCAGAGTGGTTTGCAACCTAACACAGAAAATAATCTATATCGCAGGGCTTTGTACCTGATTGCACAGGCAGCGGTCCCAGGCTAAGAGTACCCCTTAATGCTGCAATGCCCACAGTAGTCTTCAACAGGGGGATCATGCCAGTAGGTCTACCCAGAATCTCTGGACAGATTTATTGTTGAGGACCATTCCTAGACAAAGCCAGTCTATAAGGATTGGAATAAGTACTTACTTCTTTAGATGTGCAGATATTGATACATGTCCTCAAACATCAGATATAATCTGGGAAACATGATGCCACCAAATGGACAAAATAAAGGGCCAGTGATTGAGCCTAAAGACATGGAGATGTGTGAACTTCCTGACAGAGAATTCAAAATAACTGTTTAAGAAAGCTCAGTGAATGTCGAGAAAAGACAGCTAAACAATTTTTTTAAAAAGGAGAACATTAAGTAACCCACAATAAGAAACAGAAAAATTGAAATAATAATTTTTAAGGTTAAACAGAAATCCTAGAGCTAAAGTATACAATGGACAAAATGAAAAATGAAATAGCATCAACAGCAGACTTGACCAAGCAGAAGAAAGAATCTATAAACTTAAACACAGGGTTTTTTGAAAATACACAATTGAAGGAAAGAAATTAACAAAAAGGAATGAAGAAAGGATATGAGATTTATGTGACAGCATAAAAAAAGCAAATGTTTGAATCATTGGTGTAAAGAAGAATGGAAAAACAAAGAAGTAGAAATCTTGTTTAAAGACATAAAAGAAGAAAACTTGCCAAATCTGGAGAAAGAAGTAAGTATTCAAGTACAGGAAGGTCAAAGATTTCCAATCAGATTCAGTTAAAATAAGACTATTCAATATATATTACAATAAAATTCTCAAAAATTGAAAACAAAGAGAGGGTCCTGAAATCAACAAGAGAAAAGAAGCAAATAACACATAAGGGCATTTTAATAAGTCTATCAGCAAACTTCTCAGCAGAAACCTTACAGATCAGAAGGGACTGGGTGATATGTTAAAAGTGCTGAAGGAAAAAAATGTCAGCCAAGAATACTATACACAGAAAAGCTGTATTTCAGAAATAAATACTTTCCCAGGAAATCAAACACTGAATAAGTTTATCATTGCCAGACCTGTCTTAAAAGAAATGCTTAATGGAGTTCTTCAAGTTGAAATAAAAGAAATATAATAACACAAAAACATGTATTAATGGTAGTAACACAAATACATCTATAAGTACAAAACTCATTGGTAAAAGTACATAGTCAAATTTGGAATATTCTAATATTGTAATGGTAGTGTTTAAATCACTTATCTCTTTAGTATAAAGGTTAAAATACTAAACTAGTAAAACTAGTAATTACAATAATTTGTTACAGAACATGCAGTATAATAAGATGTAAATTGTGACACCAAAATTCAAAATGTGCTTAGGAAAATGTGGTAAAAGGTCAGAATTTTTTTTTCTTTTGCAATCCATCTTAAGTTGTTAGCTTAAAATAACCTGTTAAAAGTATAAAGTGTTTTTTATAAGCCTCATGGTAACTTCAAAGGAAAACCCTATTATGGGTACACAAAACACAAATTGCAAGGAATCAAAACACACTACTAGAGAAAAATAATTTAACCGCAAAGAAGGACACTAAAAGAGGAATAAAGAAAGAAAGGCTCTATAAAACAACTAGAAAGCAATAAACAAAATAGCAGTAGTAAGTTCTTATCTGTAAATAAACCATAAATGTAAGTGGATTAAATTCTGCAATCAAAAGACACACAAAAATAGATTAAAAAAATGAATCAATTATATTCTGCCCTCAAGGGACTCACTTCACCTGTTATATTAATTATATAATATATAATAATATTATATAGATATGAAATTGAAGAGGACACAAATAAATGGAAAGATATTTCATGTCCATGGATTGAAATAATTAATAGTGTTAAAATTTCTATAATGCCCCAAATGATCTACAGATTCATTGCAATCCCTACCAAAATATTAATGACATTCTTCCAGAAATAAATTTTTAAATTCATATTGGAATTATAAAAAACCTGAATAGCCAAAGTAATCTTGAGCAAAAAGCACAAAGCTTGAGGCATTGCACTTCCTGACTTCAAAATATACTACAAAGCTAAATTAGCTTAAGCAGCATGATACAGCATAAAAACAAACATATAGACCGATGGAGCAGAATACAGCACCCACAAATAAATCCACACATTTGTAGCCAACTGATTTTTGTCAAAAGTGCCAAGAACACACAATGATCCACGTTTTATTGCAGTACTATTTTCATGACAGCCAAGATATGGAATCACCTTAATCATCCATGTTGTTGCATGGATGAACCTGGAGAACCTCATGTTAAGTGAAATAAGCCAGGTATAAAAAGAGAAATACTGTATTACCACATTCATATAGAATCTAAAATTGTTGATTTCATATAAGTAAAGAAGAAAATGGTGGAGAGGCTAGACAGGTTAGGGCAGGGGGACTGGACAAATGGTCAAAGGATACAAAATTTTAATTAGATAGGAGAAATAAATTCAAGAGATTTATTTCTGAGCATGGTGACTGTAATTAATGGCAATATATTGTATTCTTGCAAAATGCTAGAAGAGTGGGTATTAAATGCTCCCCACAATGTGATAACTATGTGAGGTAATGCATATGTTAGTTAACTAGATTTAACCATTCCACAATGTAGAATACTTCAAAACGTCATTTTGTATTTGATAAATGTATACTTAATTGACAGAATGTCAATTAAGAAACAAAACAAAACCAGCTCATGTCCTCCTACAATTATTTAGGAATCCCAGCATAATTAAAGGAGCCAAAGTTTCCATTACATTTTCCTTGACTGCAAGTTCCATGTTGGCTAGATAATTCTGTGAGCATGTTTTCATTTTTTTTTAACATTTAGTATTTTTACTCAATAATCAACATATTTACTTATAAGTAGTGACACAGATATTCAGCCACATAAATATTTTCAAATCGATATCATCTTGTTTCTGCACCATTTATTGAAGAATCCACCTTTTTGTGGAAGTATAGGTTTTTGATGCTTAAATAGAATGGAAGGAGAAAAGGAAAATAATTAACTTCAGATTTCACTAGGTTTTGAGTTTTTATAGCATAAGTCATATTCCACCCAGATTTCTGGAAAATTCTATTTTTAATCCAGGTTTACTTGCTGACCAGTGCCTCTGAATAGTTTTCCTGTTAGTTGTAAATAATGGATTTGTTTTGAATACTCTGAATCCTTGGTTTTCCTTTTTACCTGATATTTAGAATTATTATTGATAATTTAGTAATAATTTTATCATTACTATCCCAGTCTATTGCTTGATTTATCATCATATTGACAGTTTGAGACAAATTTATTTTTATTAAATTATTTTCCTTAAAACAAAGTGTTATAAAAGAGAGGATTAATAGGACAAAATGAAGAATAAACAGCTATGAAGAGTCTAAGTGGTATTAAAGACAGCTCTGTGGCATTTTGAGGTTAATATATTGAAATGATACATTCGTTGCTAGAAAAGAATCCCCAACTGTATGTCTTCTTTTGTAAAGTATCTGTTCATATCCTTTGCCACTTTTGAATGGACTTGTTAGTTTTTTTCTTGTAAATCTGTTTTAGTTCTTTGTAAATT